>NC_133349.1:5610206-6210206 GCF_030506205.2 Paramisgurnus dabryanus
AAACAAAAACTCAGAAACCAATCACTTGCCTACACGCATAGCATTTTAGGACATTGCAGAAATGACACAAAAACTGTTTTTGATGTAGGCGGCATGAATGCATTGACCAAATATTTCCAAAAGCAGCAACGCACATTTCATTTGCAGATAAGCCGATCCCATAATGTACCGAAACAAGTGCAGTAAAAATAAAATGCAGGAGTCGGATGGTGTTGCTTAAAAGTGTGTTATTTTGTGTTTACACAGTTTACTTTAAAAAACATTATTTTGCACACGCCGTACATTATTGTTGCTCCTCTATGCCCCACCTTTAAATTTTTACAAAGCTCATCTTCTGAAAAGTGCGGTGTGCTCTGATTGGCCAGCTATACTGTGCATTGCATTTTGACATTTTCATCTCATGCATTTGACAGACGCTTTTACCCAGTGCGACTTACAGTGGATTACAAGCTACACATTTTTATAAGTATGTGTTTTTCCTGGGTTTGAACCCATTACCTATTGCACTGTTAACGCAATGCTCTACCATTGAGCTATAAAGTAGCACATAGGTTAAATGAGGCTGATAGGTTAAAAATACTTTTACGAATAGATTTATATATTAATACTACAGTATATCAATAATGTATTAATGCCAAAATCTATTGAAATCAGTTGTCAATCAGGACTCCTGTGTGCTGCACATGAGATATTTTTAACGCATTTGTTAGATGCCTATGTATAGTAACGCAACCATTAAATGAGTTTAATTAAAAGTTTGATGACGTACCGAAGTAGTCAAAGCGACCGGGAGCCAGTCTCTCAGGGAGGTGAGATGCAAAGAGGAAGCATGTGAGAAATGCAAAGATCAAATGGTAACCATGGTTGGCCAGAGCTTCATTCGGACTACAGCTCTCCCAACAGCACGACAGCACCTAAAAACACACATATAGTTAGAAACTGTTGACGCAAAAACTGGTATCGAAAGTGCCTTCATGCTTACATAAACCTACATGAGCACTTGTATGAATGTTTTTGTAAGTTTAATTTAGTGTGGATGCTATACTTACTCTGTAGAACAGTGGACAGCTGTCAAACAGAAAGGGAACCACGAATGCGCTCGTCCGCATGACTTTACTTCTGTGTGGACACTGCAATTCTACAAACCTGTTGTAAACGGACAGGTAAAATATACACTCATGTCAAATTTAAACACTTTAAAGGATTCCCTGGGTCTTTATTGACCATTCATTCAATTTTAGTACACATATTCAATGTAGTTTTTAATAAAATAAGGGCTGTCAAAAGATTAATTGCGTTTAATCGGATACAAAATAAAAGTTTGTGTTTGCATAATATATTTGTGTGTGTATTGTTAGTAATAATTATGTACATTTAAATACACACATACATCTAAAATCTAAGAAAAATGTTATGTATATATATATATATTTTATTTATATAATACAAAATATATTAAAATTGAAATAGAGTTAATTATGAATTGTTAAATATTAAATATTACATATTTCATGATTTCTCTTTGTTGCATGCATGAATTTAAGAAACAATGACATGTGTTTATATATATATATATATATATATATATATATATATATATATATATATATATATATATATACATTGTTTCTTAAATTCATACATGCATGTGTGTGTATTTACATATATAAAATAAGAACACACAGTGCACACACATATATTGGGCAAAAACAAACTTTTATTTTGTATGCAATTAATCGCAATTAATCTTTTGACAGCCCTATTAAAAATATAACAAGAAAAAACTAAAATGTAAATGTTTTCTAACTAATTTATTGGAGAATGTTTTTAGGGTCGCTAGTGACTCGAGGGTTAAAGGCACAATATGTAAGATTTTTGCATTAACAGTTTTTCAACAATTACTAGCACAGACTAATATATTTAGTTCACTTGAGTACTTTACATTAACGAACTTGTTTTCAACAATGTTTAAATGCAGAGAATTTGCAGTTTAAAAAGCACTTTAAAATTACATATCGCATCTTTAAGCCATGAACATTAATTCAGACTTAATTAAAAATTATTAAATATTATATATTTCATGATTTTTCTTTTGTTATTGCAACTAAAATTACTTTATGGAAATGTTGCGGTGCATTGATTATTTTAGTGTCTGAATTACTAGTTAATTTTTCATGCATTTCTTTAATGACAAATAAAATGTCAGAACATAAAAATGCTTGGTTTTATCATGTTATTTATTTATTAATAAAATATTAGGAAAGTTTTATAGCAATTTGGGCAATTTAGAAATCCAAGCACATTAGATATACAGGCCGGGTATACCGAATGTGAGATCATATTTGGAAAAACATTCATTTAAAGGGATAGTTCAGCCAAAAAAAGAAAAGAAGAAGAGCACTCTCGTCAACACGCGTCAAAAGTGGAAACTAGTTATTTTAGTTTGTAAAGTTTTAAATATTCATATATTTCTTAGAAAATCGCATCAATTGCCCTCAGAAGACCTTTATTAAACCCTTTGGAGCCGTGTGGATTACTTCTATGAAGGATAGATGGATTTTTTTAGGCTTAAAATCAGAAGCACCATTTACTACCATTATAAAGCTTGGAACAGCCAGAACATTTTCTAATATAACTCTGTTTGTGTTGGTCTGAAAAATGATAATCTTATACATCAAGAATGGCTTTAAGAGAGTAAGTAAATCATGGGGTAAATTTCATTTTTGAGTGAGTCTAAAAACAGTCTGAAAACAGGGTTATATAATAGAAACATTAAAGTCCAAAGAAGAAGTTTTAAAGCAACACCAAAGAGTTTTTTTTTACCTTAAAATAACGCTTCCAAAACAGTTTCAGTCGTTCATCCACTCTAAACAGGGTGAACAGCACTTTCACATTCGCTTTGCAGCCCTCTATCGGCCAAAACCGCACTAAAGAAGTTTCCAAACGTCGGGTAGTGGTCCTGTAGTCCGAGTGAATACTACAAAAACTTGCTTTACGGCAGACCTACAATCCAATCAGAGCCAGCTATGCCTCAGTATTTATGACAGTGGGTAATGGACAATTACGCTTCTAACCTGTAGGGGGAGCAAAGAGCCAAAACTCTTTGGTGTTGCTTTAAGGGAAACTTCTAACCCTCAGTATGTGCAACTTTAAACCTTGGCAAATCTTGCTTTATCAAGCGCAAGTAATTAATTAAATTATAACAACCAATTACCCTTTTATTCAAAATAAGTAATTTATTAAAATGCCTGAAACCTTTTATGCATTCATCATCATGGCTGTTTGGTCAAGACAAATAAAGGTCTACGTGCCTATTAAAATGGTAATAAATGGCTTTGAAGGCTTTGAAGCGTGATTGAAATGACAGCAGCTCAGTGTGACTGCATTAGGCTTCCTTTAATTACAGGCTTTAGTAAATTACTCAATAGTCTTAATTGCACACTAAATTGACTCTTACCTTGAGTAACAAGACATGCCGGTACAAAAGAGTGTGTTGCAGATGGCAATGGGCACGAAATAGTGATGAAGCCAACTGTTAACCCAGCAGTCGGGCATTGCGTAAGAGCCGTAGGTGATGGCACAGCCTGAAAACAGTACAGGATTATAAATGCAGTCATTACTGTCAGAACAAATTTTGTTGATAGAAATTCATTCAATTACATACATTAATAATGCACTTTAATAAATTAATAAATGCACATTAATACATTTATTTCATTATGAATATAAAAAAATGCTGAATGTGTAAATGGCTATGAATCTAAAGTGCTGTTTACGCTATGGACGCCAATGATAACTATAGAAATATATTTTAAAAATCTTTCTAAATAAAGGGAATAGCAGAGTTTACAACACAGCTATACTGATAAAAATACAATGGGATCAGTGATATTTTCCAGCCAATAAAATCTATTCAAATTTAAAGTGCTTGTGTGTTTGAAATGACAGATGACGCTGTGGAGAAGCTAAAATTACCATCCAGCGCTGTTGCAGTGAAATTAACTACATAATGTTTTTTTCTACTACATTGACTATGCCAATAGATGATAAGATGAAAGATTACACAAACTAGAATTATTGTTTAGAGATACACAAAACACAGCATGCTGAGAATATCTGCTGGTTATAGACACTGTAAATGCAACAAAAACAGCTTATTTACATTTTCAATGACATTGACATGAAACTAGTGATGCGCCAAAACCTATGCCAAAATTTTTAAACTGAAACCAAGATTTCATTTTTTTGTATAATTTTTGTATAATTGTATTAACTCTTTCCCCGCCATTGACGAGTTAACTCGTCAATTAAGATAAAATGATTCCCTGCCAATGACGAGTTTTTCCGGCAATCTGTATTTCCGCTATGATTCACCAGGTGGCGCTCCTACCCAACTTATAAAACCCGAAAGCAACCCCTTAGGGCAAACAGTAAGAACTGTGTTCTATGTTTTGATCATCGCTTTGAATCTGATCTCTATCAAAAGTCCTTCACAAACATGCAATTATCTCAACTTTAGCTCAAAATTTTGTATTTTTGAAGAAACCTACCCATATTTGAGAGGTGATAAAAAGTGAACAAATGAAGGTAGAATGAAACGTGAAAGCAGAGGGACTGTTCTTTCATTTGATATATTGTATGTTTATATATTTAATAGAAGAACATTTTCTGTAAGGCATTCAACTTTTGTGAAAATCTAAAGAAATTCTGGCGCTGGCTGGCAACTTTTTTTTAAACGCTGGCAGGGAAAGAGTTAATATTAGACTTTTTCGTTTCATTAATTTAATAAATCTGAGTTGGACTAACCAATAACTACACTGAAAAAAATTATTCATTCAAGTTACTCAATTTTTAAATCTTAGTGGTTGCAATCAATTAATTAAAAAAAAAAAAAAAAAAACCTTTTGTTTAAATGTAGCTTAAATAAATTGATTGCAACCGCTTACCTTAAAAAATTTAGTAAACTGAATGAATCATTTTCTTTCAGTGTACAAAAAAAAAACATATCTTGAAAGTAACAAACCTATTTCAATAAAAGCATCTGCTAAATGCCTAAACGTGAATGTTTTGCCATCATTTAAATCTATTGTTTCATTCCTTGAAACTTTCCTACTTAAATGTATTGTGCCGTTTCTTTAAAAAAATACCACTTTGTTAATACCTAAAGCAATGTCATCCATTTTGAACTATGCGGTACATGTCCAAATGTATTTTGGGGCACAAAACCACCTGTTTTGACACATCCAACAAAATATACACGTGAAACACATGAACACCCAGCTAAAACCAGTAAGACACCTTTCATCGCTCTAAATGTTAAACATGCCTGGGGTAGATTCCAAAAATAAAATACTTTTTTGCTTGCAACATCACTTACTGCTCTAAAGGGAAGAATACTGAAAAGCTTAACATTTTATCTGGTATACATGACAGTCGCAGCAATAACCAAAATAAAATACTGCAGACAAACATTTTCTTTTCAAATTGAAGGTTAAATTCTTTCCACACAGAGGAATATGTTTCTCAAGAGAACCTTTAAACCTCTTTAATGTTTAAAAAGCGAAATCATTCACTTAATGGAAGGCCAGGTGTTTTATATTATACATTGGCTCTTCATGCTTAAGAGGTCTGAACAATGCATATAGTTCTTAAATCTTCACTCTTTATCGGTGCAGAAATTAAAGATTCTCACTGAAGCTTCTCTGTCCTTTAAAATCACACAATAAACTGCCTGCACTGTGAAAGATGACTCATTTACTCAGAACTCACATCACATCAGTCGTACAAATACAAAATGCCTATATTTTCTACACAGGCCCTCAAAAATATCTCATGAATGCTTTATTTTTTTCATACAGATTATATATGAATGTACTTTTGCATCAACTTTATTTCTACTTAAAGAAATATTTGTATTCTATACGTATTTTTGGCTACAAATGTTTAAATGCTCTCTTATAAGATGCTCTGCTGCCTTAGCTTGGCTGCAGCAGGCGCAATGATATTACGCGGTGCCTGAAAATAGTCCCCCTTTGTAACTTTTGATAGCTGGGGTCTATTTTCAGGCGCTGCGTAATATCATTGCACCTGCTGCAGCCATGTTACGGCAGCAAAGTCCTTGATTATTACGCCAGTTTGAGAGTATAGTTCCCAGCCATATCTGCCTAGAAAATCACAACTTTTAATTTTCTGTCAGTCTGAGTACACGATGTAACTACACAAGAGTCAATGGATTGTGCTAAGCTATGCTAAAAGGGGTACCGCCAGACCCGGAGATCGGCTGAATGTGTCCCTTTATCACCTTTCAAATATGGGTTGGTTTCCTCAAAAATATAAAATTTTAACCAAAAAACTGGAAAAATTGAATTTTTGTGACGGACATTGAAGTGTTACCTCTATTTTAAATACTTCATATTTAATTTGTGTTTTTTCTTTGTCTTTCATGTAAATGTGCTTTGAAACAATGTAACATTGTAAAAAAAACTATATAAATAATTTTGACTTGACAGAACTATTATTTTTACATTTGAAATAAGTCTGTAGTACCTTTATTCACTACAATTAATCTTTAGTCCAACTATAAAGGTTCTGTGGATGTTACACGTTCTTCAATTAATGAAATCACAGTAAGAGAACCAAATCTTACCAAGACTGTACAGGCTGAGCGCTGCGTAATCAAAGAAGTAACAGATGTGACAGGCATCTGTAGACATGGTGCTGAAGGTGTGAGCGCAGCTGGACGTGAAGGGATACAGACAGACCAAAAGCATGTAGACCAGCAGGGGCCAGGTGTAACTATCCGACAAAAAGTCCACAGTGCAGCACAGCAAGCAAAATCTCCATAAGTAATACCTGCGGGAGCACAGATCACAGATTTTAGACAGAGCAGGTATGCCAAATATTAGATTTTTACCTCTTTTTATGTCTTTAAATAAAAAGTGCATCAAAATATAAAAATGATCTCATTATTTACTAACTCTCATGCAATTCTGGATGTATATGACTTCCTTTATTCAGTTGAACACAATTTTATATTAAAATGCCGTCGTGATATTCTACTTATATTTGGGTAACAAGGCAAAAAGTGTTAAATCTCCTTAGTTGTGGTGTGTGTCATAAATAAACATGCATATGACAACTAGTCACAAGACGTGAGAACCAATAAGATTTGCTGTTATTGATATTGACCCACAAACTGTTTTATATTCACAATATGTGATGTATTGATCACCTTATATGCTCAAAATATGAATCACTTTCTCTCGCAAGCATATACTTTTGCTTTAAAAGACATTTGTGACCCTGGAACACAAAACCAGTCATAAGAGTAAATTCTTTAAAAATTAGATTTATACATCATCATTGTTAGGATAGGACATATTTGGCTGAGATACAACTATTTGAAAATCTGGAATCTGAGGGAGCAATTTTTTTTTAGAATATCGCCTTTAACTCTTTCCCTGCCATTGACGAGTTTTTCCAGAAATCTGTATTTCCGGTATTATCCACCAGGTGGTGCTTTTACCCAACTTATAAAACCCAGAAGCAACCCCTCATGTCAAACAGTTCAAACTGAGTATATGTTAAGATTATCGCTCTGAATAGGAGTCTATCAGAAATCTTTCACAAAAACGCAATTGGGTGATCCTCACGAAATCCAGACTTAGAAAGTGTCCAACATCAGATTTTTTAAAAAGCCCTTTTAAAAACTTTTTTTAGATTTTAAAAATATTTCCTATAGAATTATTTACATTTTGTAGATAATCATTTACCAAAAAAAATTATTACCGCAACACGATATTACATTAAAATTATCCATTTACAAACTCTTTATCTGGAGGGAAAAAATTAAAACTGCTTACCTGGTAGCCATCTTGAGTGTCACAGTCAATTATGTCCCTTCCAACAATATTATTTTTTTAAATGTTAGTTCCTTGAGGGCTTAAACAATGACTGAAAATTGTTGCGGAGGATGAGAAAATTGTATCAGTGCTTATTTTGATACTCTTAGTTTGCATTTACTTTTTATTATCAAACTGTTTCATGACACCTCATTAGTCAAATTTCGTGAGAATCACCCAATTATCTCAGCTTTTTGCCAAAATTTGGTGTTTTAAATAGAGAACAAATGAAGGCAGGATAAAACTATTTTTTTTTAAAGCAGAGTTTTTGTTTTTTCATTTGATATATTGTATGTTTATATGTTTAAAGAAGAACATTTTCTGGAAGGCATTAAACTTTTGTGAAAATCACAAAAAATGTTGACGCTGGCTGGGGAAACGCTGGCGGGGAAAGAGTTAAAGTTTTTTTATATATTTACAGTAGGAAATTTAAACAATATCTTTATGGATGATGGTTTTTACTTAATATCCTTATGATTTTTTGCATCAAAACATTTATAATGTTGACCCATACAATGTATTGATATCTATTGCTACACCCATGCAACTTAAGACTGGTTTTGTGGTTCAGGGTCACATTTATCAACAAACTGGAGAAATTTGTATTACTTTAATATTAAATGTATGTGCTTTTTGAAGCTACACCAAGTTAAGCCACAGATAAGAAGATAACAGCGCAATGTAAAAATGTGTTCAGCTGAAGAAAAGAACTCGTATACATTCGAGATGGCATGAGTTTAAATTATGTACGAATTTTAATTTTTTTGGTGAATTAATCCATTAAGAAGTGTTTTAGTGCAGTTGTAATGTCTTTGATTGTAATATTTACTGCATTTGCAAATCTGATTTTACATAAAAAAACACCAAATGCATGATGAATTGTCAGTTAAAGTTTGTCAAAGGCTGATGCGCAACTAGTTTTGGCATGCAAATGAGATCACACCAGGTGATTTACCAGGTTGGTAGAAAGTGAGTCCAGATATTCATGGTCTCATTGGTCATATGTAAACTGCTGAGGATGCAGTCCAGGGCCGAGCTCCGAGGATGACGGTACCCAGATATGATATTATCTTCTTGAAACACCTGCAAGACACACACATGCACATTCAGAAAACATGCAAACATCTGCACGGATAATGACAATAGAAAACAAACACATGACACATTGGCTTTTACCATTTGAATAGTATGCCATACAGACCCGTTTGCCACTGAACCTGCATTAACGACGACAGTGGGGCCTCCAGCCTTAGTCAAACGGGTTGGTATGTATGGTCGGGTTGCGTTTTTCGCGCGTTCGTGTGTCTTGTGAATAGTATGCCATACATACCCGTTTGCCACTGAACCTGCATTAACGACGAAAGTGGGGCTTCCGGCCTTAGTCAAACGGGTTAGCACGTATGGTCGGGTTGCGATGTTTTTGGCGTTTTCTCCTGGTCCTGTAAATGGTATACAATATAGACCCGTTTGCCACTGAACCTGTATTAACGACGACAGTGGGGCTTTAGGCCTTAGTCAAACGGGTCGTCAGGTTTCATTTTCTCTTAAAGATCGAAAGGTGACCTTTATTTACCATATATACCCTCGCATTGGGCCCCCAATTTGCTAAATCCTTAACTGTGGATAATATAATTATGCCGCAATAGTTAGTCTGTCTGGAACTAAGCTGAGTTAAACCACATCACTGTGTGACACTTCAATACATATGAACGGCCGCTACGCTAATACGATTTTGTTTTTCTCTCCCTGTCTCGTCCTCGACCTCGAGGACAACGAGACAAACAGACCCAGTCCCGGTAGATGTGAAAGTCGGCACACCTCTGATCTACTGGCCGTCCTTCAACGTTATGCCCAGCTGATGCCTGACCAACGATCACCGGCAGAACCGCTTAATCTCCGCTAAATCTCCTTATCCGTTCTCCCAAGGGTTTTTCCCTCCTAGGACTTATTTTTCCTCGGATAAAAGCCCGGGGTTTTTTTTCTCCTAGGGGGTTTTTCAACCCCAGGGAGGCAGCCTTTTTGGGCTTTACCTAGCTTCCTCTTCTATACGTTGCTTTAGTAATACGTGCACTTATAATATTGAGCCATAGCCGCAGCAAATTTAACTGCTCATGCTATCATGTATTTTGTTGTGCTATCTGTCGTTTTTCTGTGCTTTTCACTGCTTCTATTTATGTAAAGCTGCTTTGAAACAATTGACTTTTGTGAAAAGCGCTATATAAATAAAATTGAATTGAATTGAAATTGAATTTACTTACTCTCATGATCTCCAAATCTTTCTTTTGTTCAAACCCAAAGGGACAAAAAGGGATATGCATTATAATAGTAGTAGTTTATATAACGTATATAGTATAAGGCTTAAGACTTAGAATATAGCATTTTAATCCTCTTTGAAGCTAGATCGCTGTGTGCTTTTATTTCATAATAAAAAGCTGAAACATTTTGGCAAACAGTAAAATTCCTTTTGTGTTCTGGATGAAAGTCAGTCATGAGTTTGGAATGACATGAGGGGGAGTCAAAGATGACATTTTCATTTTTGGGAAACTATTCTCAATAAAAGTCATGCATCTGACGTCAGCATAGCCATAATAAAAACAGTCATTGGATTTTGCATATACTACACAAAATTACGTTGTGACATAAAGACCAATAAGACTTTTGTTCCATATTTAATTTGAAAGCAAGTATTTTAATTTATGATTACCTATTCCTACAGTATAAGTCCATGACCTTCAGGTCTGCAGTCTGTATGTACACTAAGAGTTCTCACCTTTGGCACCTGGTGGATGTCAAAAAGCTGTGGAAGTTTGAGGCTTAGCATGTCTGCGGGCAGACGCAGCGCACCCTTCCCTATCTGACAGGCCTGCTTGAGTCGGTCTCTCCCCCCTCGACACAGGACACACCACAGCGGACACTCCAGATCCTGAGATGAGCTCTCTTCTCCAGACTCCCACCTCACGCACTGAGACCAACCCCAACCATGACCTCCTCCTGCCCCCCGCCACGCAGGTAGCACTGCAGAGAGAGAGAAAAAGATACATTAACATAGAGACAGAGCGCCGCGCGTCATAACCTGAAAACCACGCCCACCGGGGGGGAAAACAATCCAACCGTCTCCATTGACTTTGTATTGCGAGAGGCTGCCTCCTTGTCATTTCTGGCTTATAACAAAAAACAGAATAATGCCTAAAAACTGCTGTGTGACGATATGTACAGCTAACAAGCCAAAGAACCCAGAAATAAGTTTTTATAAGCTGTCGAGCCGTAAAACCCTGTCTTTAAGGAGAATAAAGTGGATCGCCGACTACGTTTCCCCCTAGTGGACGCAGTTCTACTAATAGTATTACTATGAAAAGTTGCCTGTTTCCATTTTTGTGTCTTTAAACGCTCGTTTTTGGGGTCGACAGCTTATAAAAACTTATTTACAGATTAAAATTAAAAACAGAATAATACATAAAAGCTGCTGTGTGACAAGGTGTACAGCTAAAAAGCCAAAAAACCCAGAAATAAGTTTTTTTTAAGCTGTCGACCTCATAAAACGAGCGTTTAAAGAAACAAAAGTGGAAACAGGCAACTTTTCATAGTACTTCTATTAGTAGAACTGCGTCCACTAGGGGGAAACGTAGTCGGCGATCCACTTTATTCTCCTTAAAGACAGGGTTTTACGGCTCGACAGCTTATAAAAACTTATTTCTGGGTTCTTTGGCTTGTTAGCTGTACAGCTTTTAGGCATTATTCTGTTTTTTGTTATAAGCCAGAAATGACAAGGAGGCAGCCTCTCGCAATACAAAGTCAATGGAGACGGTTGGATTGTTTTCCCCCCCGGTGGGCGTGGTTTTCAAATTTGCATATCGGCGCTCTGTCTCTATTCGTTTGCTACACAGATAAACATGCAAATCAAGTTTATGTGAGATGCAAATAAAAGTATATACCTTATGCATACCTTATTAAAAGTTTTTCAAGGATGTGGTCACGTTAGACAAATCTTACCTATTGAACAGTCTAGTTTGACTAGATACTTTTCATTGACAAATAAATTCACACTAAAAACTCAAGATAAGACACACAGCCGGTGAGGTTATAAAAAATAAGAAAAGCATGTTCAAGTCAACGTGAAGTCTAATTATTTTTCTATTCTAACTATGTTTGATTTATGGTTAGTTGTATTTTATTGTTTGCATATTGCTGCCTGGTGTTCATGCCGTGTTTATCAGAACAAACTGAGAGCCGCTGCTTTACATAATGTTTGCACTTCCACTGATCAAACACAAGAGAACAGTATGTAGGTTTTACAGTAGAAACCTCACTGTAAGAGAAAGATATTTTTACTATGTCATTCTTATATTGCAACTGCCAAAATTTTCATGCAAAATTGGATAAAAATATTATAAATATGTGTATTTTTAAAATCATAACAGGAAGCCACTCACTGAATTAAACATTTAAAGGAGTGAGGTCATGTGAAAAGTAACTAACAAAACATTGATTTTAAGAAAAAAAATGGGATTTGGCATATTGCCTTGTAGTGAGACCTCAGCCAAAATATCCAAAATATCCCAGTAATCTTACACAATTAGAGTTTTAGAAAAGAAAAGATCCCATACCATACCACGCTCATAACTTCCCAAACCGTGCTCATAAATTCCCAAACCATGCTCACAACTTCCCCAACCATGATTATAACTTCCCAAACCATGCTCATAATGTCTGAAACCGTGCTCGTAACGTCTCAACCTGTGCTCATAACGTCCCTGCTAAAAAAAACATTAGACACCATCACAGAAATTCTATTGGTTTTATTGGGAATTTTATTGGTTCTAATGGAATTGAATATAGCCCAAAACACACTACAGTGTATTGGTTTTTGTTGGTCTCTAATGGTATGTATTGGTTCTATTTATTGGTTCTAATGGAATATGGCCCAAAACACCGTACAGTGTACTGGTATTAATGGTAAAAGCTAATGGTTCCTATTGGTATTTTAATGGACACCATTAGAATTTTCTGTAATGGTTTTATTGTTTTTTTCAGCAGGGGTCTCAACCCATGCTCATAACGTCTCAAACCGTGTCAATATTTGTATCAAACCGTGCTCATAACGTCTCAAACGTGTCAATATTTGTATCAAACCGTGTTCATAACGTCTCAAACGTGTCAATATTTGTATCAAACCGTGTTCATAACGCTGCAAACTGTGTCAATATTGTCACAAAACGTGTCAATATGGTTGCAAACCATGTCAATATTGTCTCAAACTGTGCTCATAACGTCCCAAACTGCGCCCATATTGCATTAACCTGAGCTTGTAACTTCCTAAACCTTGCTAATAAAGTCTCAAACTGTGCTCATAACGGGCCAACCGCGCCCGTACAGCCTCATACCTCGACCATACTGTCTCAAACCGCGTTCATAACGTCCCAAACCGTGCCCATAACTTCTCAAACCATGCTTATAACTTCTCAAACTGTGCTCATAACTTCTCAAACTGAGCTCATAACTTCCCAAACTGTGCTCATAATGTCTGAAACCGAGCGCACAGCGTCTCAAACCATGCTCATAAAATCCAAAATTGTGCCCATACAAGCTGAAACTGTGCTCATCATACTGTCTCAAACCGCTCTCATAACATCCCAAACCGTGACCATCCTGTCTCAAACCATGCTCATAACTTCCCAAACTGTGCTCATAATGTCTGAAACCGCGCCCATAACATCTGAAACCGCGCTCAAAACGTCTGAAACTGTTCCCATAACATCTCAAATTGTGCTCATAACGTCACAAACGTTGCTCATAACGTCTCAAACCTCGCTCATAATGGATCAAACCATGCTCATAACTTCCCAAACTGTGCTCATAATGTCTGAAACCGAGCGCACAACGTCTCAAACCATACTCATAACGTCTGAAACCGTGCCCATAACGGCTGAAATCGTGCTCAAAACGTCTGAAACCGTGCTCATAACATCTCAAATTGTGCTCATAACGTCACAAACGTTGATCATAACATCTCAAATTGTGCTCATAACGTCTCAAACCGCGCTCATATTGGCTCAAACCGTGCTCATAATGGCTCGAACCGTGCTTATTTATCTCAAACTGTGCTCATAATGGCTCAAAAATTATAATGTGACCAGACATCCCCGTTTTCTGGGGACAGTCTCATTTTTTGTTGTTCTGTCCCCGACTGAAGCTGTCCCCTGAAATGTCCCCATTTAACAGCACGTCCAAAACAACCAACAAAAATACCATAAAAAACCTGATCAACATTTAGCCTTTGTAGTACCAGACCAGAGCAATCATGTAATGATTATTTTCACCAGCAGAGGGGGCCGCGAGCTACATTGATTGCTTGGTTGTGCGCCACTGCTTCAGCGAAAAATAATTTACAATGACACACATGAGAAAGCATCATCAAGTTATCATCAATCAAGTTATCATAAGATATGAAAACAGTCAAAGTTATCGGGGGTTACTAACTACTTATGTTAAATTAAAGTAATAAACCAAAGAAGTGAACTGATCATTTGTTTTGTGTAGGTTAAATATGTTTACATTTTGCATTATTCATTCTGTTCTTCACTTTTACAATGCTATGAAATCAGCTGAAGTAGTACCTTAAAAGTATTTTTTTAATGAGGTATGTCTCTCATTGTATAAAAAAAGGGAAAAATTGATTAAAATTTTTTTAAAAAAGAGTATTTTTCTCTTGTTTTCATTCCAAATATCAAAAATTCTTAAATCGGAATGCATTTTCTTGATGGGCAAAATGACCAAAGAAATTAAGTCTAGTTTTTAGACCAAAAATATGTGCTTAAAACAAGCAAATAAAAACATAAAATAAAAAATCTGCCAAAACTTAATTCAAGAAAAAATTTCTTACCCCATTGGAAGATTTTTTGCATGTTTTAGGCACAAATTCACTTCAATTTATTATTTTTGTCCTAAAGCTAGATTTATTTGTAAGGGGATTTTGCTTATCAAGAAAATGCATCTTGATTTAAGAATATTTAGATATTTATACTAAAAACAAGACAAAAATAATATTAAGTAAGAGGTAACCAAGTAAGTCATTTTGCAGTGAACCCACAACAATAAAAAGAAGAAAACTTTCAAAAAACGTTTTGTCCCCAATTCATAGATAACAACAAATGATATTTAATGATATTTTGACCATTGATCTAGGTAATGTCCCCGGTTTACATAAAAAAAAAAACATTCCTCAACAAATTCCTAAAATCAAATTATCTGAACTATGCACATTTCCTCATCCATGTTTTAGCTCTCTTACAACATACATATCATTCCTCCCAAATCATTTCAAAACAGTTTCACACCCAAGAAAATGTTGATCCTTATATAAACTTTGTCAGTCTTTAGTACAAATAACAGCAATGTTGAAATCTAGAGCTTGGTAAAAAGATTTTAATCAATCTTTAATTTAACGAAAACCATATTAAACCAGAAAATCCCTAAATCAATTCTTACTGTGGAAGCTTTACATCAGATGATGTAGATATTTTTTACTTCCCCTCTTTTCTTAAAGATGGCGAAAGATAAGGTCGAAATTGTTTCATATACGCAAAATACAAAGGCTTTATGGGAATGTTTTTAAGCAAAACTTTTATTTCTTTTTGTTAATGAATTTAATTGTTGCACACTTACCATTAATGTGCATTGTTATTGAATGCACATATATGCGTGTTTTTTTTTTGTCACAATGTGCTGTTCACAGTATTTTTGTGAAATCTTAGGTATTTTGCTTCAGGGTCAAGTCAAGCAAAGTATCATTTCAAGTTATTCCAGACTATGATTTCCTTTCTTGCAGAAAAATAAGAAGATATTTAAAGAATGTTTGAGCTGTTTTTTTCTATCCGTGCACTAAATGTGCATAAAGTCTGCATGTTTCATTCTATACCGCATGTCTTTTATTCCTCACAAAAGATTTCAGGAGGAACAACTATGGCAATGCTTAAATAAAACATAACTCAATGCCCCCTATATGAGCTATTTAAAGCAAAACAACGGTCTTGTGGGAAAATGAAAGCTGGGGTACATCTGTTTAGTTCCAGCAGACAAACTGAATCTTCTCTAAAGGGTTGCTAGCTTTGCTTGTATATGGGCCACTCCTGTAAACTGGAACAGAATGTGCTTTCTGCGGGTCACCGAGTTAACTGTTACACACTGAGCCGTATGAAAACCGTCTCGCTCTCTGAACAAATACTGTATAAACGGCAGCACATAAACAAAGCATATGGAAATGTTTAACCTCCACACTGGAGTCCTTCCTCTTTGTTCCTGCTGTTTTGGCTGAAGAAATAGTAATCAGGACTGGACAATAAAGTAAAGACATCTTGAAACTCATGCATTGTCTTTATAAATTATTTAAAGGGTGCTAGCAACCATTTTTTTGTCCAGCTGATACAAAATGTTTAATGCAAGGGATCAGACTGAATTTAAATAAAAATAATACTAGGAGTGCACCGATATATCGGCCAATGATGCTTGCCTTGCTATGCGTAAATAATTGTGTCATGGGGAGCAGGCTTCACTCAATTTTTTTTATATATTATAAGAGTGCTTGACCAGATGTATAAGTAATTTCAAAGAAGAAAAAGGGCCGCACTTTGCATATAAAACATATTTATTGCACATTGCCTTCCTATGCTTCTCATTGAATTACGGTGAAATGCCGCTACATACAAAAGCCAGAGGGCGCTCTCGTGCAGAAACTCAATGTGCGCAGCAGACGAAGAACCATACAGACGCAGCTCCAGGAAATGGCTTAAGGATATATTTATATTGCTGTTCTTCAAACCTTTTCAGGTTTTTTCATGATAATATAGAAAATAATGATTATGTTTGACAAGTGTTGCTTTTTCAAATGCATGTTAAAACGACTCAAACTGACAGTGATTTAAGATTGATAAAGCCGCAGTACATAAAATAGCTGTGAATAATATCGGCTGTGCCATTCAGAATAGTTATCAGACACGTATTATTAGTGTATATTGGCATTTATCGGTGCACCCTTAAATAATATATTTTTTTACTAAATTAAAGGGATAGTTCGGCCAAAAACGATATTAAACCCATGATTTACTCACCCCCAAGCTGTCCGAGTTGCATATGTCCATAGTTTTTCTGACAAACACATTTTCGGATATTTTTGAAAATATTTTAGATCTGTCAGTTCATTAAATGTAATGTTATGGGGTCCACCCATAGTCCACGACCTTCCTGTCCAAAAAAAGTGCGTCCATCCTTCACAAATTAAATCCAAACGGCTCCAGGATGATAAACAAAGGTCTTCTGAGGGTAATCCGCGCGGTGTTGTTGTAGAAATATCCATATTTAAAACTTTATTAACGAAAATAAATATCTTCCGGTAGCGCCGCCATCTTAGACTCCTCTGTATTCAGGAGAGAGTATTAGCGTAGTGTACGCACTTTTCTTAGTGACGTATGACAAATTCAGAAGGCGGGGGCACAGAGCAGCAGCAGAGTAGCCTCTGTAGGCTGCGTAAGCTCTCATCCTGAATGCGGACGCGACTAAGATGGCGGCGATACCGTGCTACAGACTGTCTTTTTCCGTGGCGTTCTCACGGATTGGTTACTAAACTGTTTTGTCCTATTTTCTTACCATTTTCGCTTCGGTTTAGGGTTAGATTTACATGAAATGACATCCTTACCCAAACCCAACTCTTACCCCAACGCCAGGTTACAATTGTTTAAAGTTTAGAAAATATAAAAGAATAAATCAGAAAAAATTGTATAAACCAATAGTTAAAGTGACATACTAATGCAAACACTAAATCTAACCCTAAACCGAAGCGAAAATGGTTTGAAAATAGGAAAAGCAGGTGAGTAACCAATCCGTGAGAATGCCACAAAAAAAGACAGTCCGAAGCAGGGCCACGGAAAAATGCCGAGATCGGTGAGAATGCCACAGAAAAATGAGCAAAAAATTCCGTGACTATCCCACGGAACTTTGTGAGATCAGGTTGTTTATTTGAGTGTTTTAGCGTATGTCCCACCCCTTTGATTGCCACGCCCCCTCGCCAAACCCCCCCACCCAACCCTACCACCGTAACTAACAATTTTTTGCGGAAAACCCTAAGTGTTATATTTATAGCATTTGTTATATATTTTTTAGTAGAATATAAGTACATTTACTAAAAATAATATTTTTCTTACTGGTTCATTTCTGCTTCAACGGTGCAAAAAGTCATGGGTTCGATTCCCAGGGACACACATACTGATGAAACATGTATACAATGAATGCACAGTAGCTTTGGAGGGCTATCACTAATGATAATTTTGAAAATCGATTAGACAGACAAAAAGCTAAATAAATTTTCCAAGCACCATAAACATGAAAAAAGTCAAATTTTCATGATATATCCCCTTTAAAAACAGCCAATAGTAATGGCCAATTTATACTGTCAATTAAAACAGGAAAATGCAAGGAACATCACTAGTTTAATATTAGCTTACCGCTTACCCGCTTCCTATCCCTACCGTGTCTATATATATATAAATATTAATCTCTCCCTATAGGGTTTTTGTCCTTCTAGGATTTTTTCCCATTGGGTTTTCTCCTAGGGGTTTTTTTTAGTCCCAGGGAGAATCAGCCAACTTTGGCTTAACTTAGCTAACTAATACGCTCGCTTACATGGTTTATCCTTAGCCGCTATATTCTACTTCTTATACTATGTATTGATTTTCAGTGTTCTCCTCTACATCTACTCATGTAAAGCTGCTTTGCAACAATTAACAATTGTGAAAAGCGCTATATAAATAAAATTGAATTGAAAAAAATATATATATTCAATATTAACTGTACGTTCACACCGCTGCCGACTTGAGCTTCCAAAGTTACCGGAAGTAATTCATTTACAATAGAAGCTGGCTTTTCTCAGCTGCAAGGAGCATCAAATCCATCGGCGTCACGTTTTGGGTGTTTTGAGCGACCAGAGCGAAAACAGAAAGTTGAAAGACACTCAACTTTATGGTAATGAGCTATGAAGCGGTTCAGCAGCAAGCAGCGGCAAAACGCCGGCAACCAATCAGAATATTCCAAAGAAACATAAAATGTAAACTTTTGTTCCTACCAAAACATTAGTTCAGAGAAAACTTTTCAGAGCGGGCAAAGCATCAACAAGCCTCCCTGTACTTTTTAACAAGAGTCCTTGACCGGGCGGACTGAGCTTCTTTGTAAACTCAAGTCGGCGGCGGTGTGAATGTACAGTAATAGTCATTATATGAATGAAGAACATTCAGAAAATGTCATCTTCAGAATTTAGTTAAAGGAACAGTATGTAGGATTGTGGCCAAAACTGGTATTGCAATCACAAAACTTGTGGCTAAAACTGGTACTGCAATCACACAGCTGGTGGCCAATATAACAAACAACAACATAAACATCAGTTGAGGGCTGCAACTCCACTTTTTAAATGATAATATCCTGGCTAGACCACTGTTGTCAGTGATAAAAGTATTTTAAATGAAAGTGATTTCTTAATGTCTAGTGACATTTTAGGGCCATTTAATGATTAATTGATATACATTTCTTACATACTGTTCCTTTAATATAACCACCAAACTATCAGTATGGGCAGATATCAGTCTGCATAATCAGCTATTGGAAAATTTTTACATCGTGCATATCTATCTAAAATGTTTTTGCATAAACCAACACAACCGATACGATTCCTCCTGATTCACAGATCAGCTATTACCAGCTAATGTTGATCTAACAGATTAATGCTTTGTGGAAAATCTCCATCAACTTTTATTGTGGAAGTCAAACATAAACATAATTCATCTCACACTGGATATGAGTTTCTCACTGTAATGGCGTTGGGAGACATGCAGTGTTTATATAGAAGCAAACAACTCCCAAACATTTCTCATTTTAGTCGCAGAGGCTGAACTGGTTGTTTTTCTGCCTACAGCATGTCTTTCTGATAGGTGGAGATGTTTGGCTTAGAGTCAAACTAAATCCCATGACACACGGTTGTGAGACAGTCAAAACAAGAGTAGCGGATGAGCTCAGCTCAAGTTTGGGATGTCCACCAGCTGTGACCAATGAGACAGCTGCTATTGTCATTTGTCAAAAATAAACCCAGGCTTTTACTTGAACAATAATTAAAGCAATAGCTCACATTCACACACCCAAAAAACTGACCGAGCAACCTTTGTGATTTGTATTAACATGTATCTTTCTGAAAAGAAGTGAGATCAGCTTGTCTGAATTAAACTTGTGTATGGATTATCTGGTTCTCATCAATCAAGGTTTTTTAATGCTCAACAACGTTGCATAATCCCAACCAGGACATTTAAAAAAGATGTTTTACGGCCTTGCTTTTTTTGTTGGGGCATTTGCATGTGCCTCTCCCAATACGTGAGCTCCGTCTCACCCTCCGTAGCAACTCTCTTTCTCCGGCTCGTGACTGTGTCACAAGATCTGCCTCAATAGACGCCTTTATCGTCGTTTGGTGACAATAACGCGCCTATGCATTTTGCTTGCTAGCGTGGGCACGATCTGCCCCGCTTGCATGTTGCTGCACATGGATGCAACTTCATGGAGGAACTTTCCACATTCTGTTCACATGTTACTGCTTGATCGCAGGGTGAAGCTGTCTAGCGGCTAACTACACGCAAGGGAGTAATAATTATGCAAATGGTAATACTGGGAAAACAGGAATTTTCCACGTAGTCCCAACAATCCCTTTTCAGATAGAAAACAAATCAAGGCGGTTCAAGTTTTATGAAAGGACATTGCTTGTTTTATGGTTATAAGGGAGTTACGCAATAAAAAGATGTCCTGTTTATGTGAGTAAAGTGAAAAACTTGTTTTGGAAGGATTGCTTAACAAATTCATTTTGCCTCAGGGTTATTCCTAGAAAATGGTAAGTGAGTAAAGCTTTATTTACAGTACACTGCCTTACACAATAGTGCTGCAGAAAACATCATATATATATATATATATATATATATATATATATATATATATATATATATATATATATATATATATATATATATATATATATATATATATATATATATATATATATATATATATATATATATATATATATATATATATATATATATATATATGTAAAGAGACCTGACCTTCACATACACACATAAGATATGGATGGAAGTTTGCACAGAAATTCTAGGGATAAAAAAGAGAGCAAAAGTGAATTAGTCTAAAATAAAATAAAATATAGACACTAAAAATGCTGGGTTGATTTAACCCATTGTTGGGTCTAAATTAAATATAAACATTTTCTGGGTTAATTTAACCCAATGGCTGTCTCTTTCTGACCGAATGCTGGGTCTTCCACACTTCTGCTGTATTTCATTTTATATTTCATTTACATTTTAACACTGATATGAACAAACAATTACTGAATGAATTATTAAATGATTACTATTGCTCATACCTGAGACTAAAGATCACCCATAACTCATCCATGTCTTGAAACAGGAATATCAAACAGAAATGGGTACATTTGTAACAATATCCAACAATACATTATATGGGTCAAAATTATATTTTTTGTGCCAACAATTATTTAGATATTTTGTAAAAATATTTTGTAATTTCCTTAAAAAGGTATATATAAATATTTATCATCAGTAATATGTGTTGCTTTTTTGACAACTATAAAGGTGATTTTCTCAAACTTTATAATAATTGTTTCACAATTTCGCATTAACATGTAATCAATAAGGAATGAGATAAAGCATATTTGGTGTGCTGTCTGAGGGAGGGCTCCGAGCTCTGAATTTTATCCTGAACCCAGAGTACCCCCCACCCCCCCTTTAACTGGGATAGATGTACCAGCAGAGAGTGAGGCGATGGGGTGGAGAAGGGATGCTCCAAAAACGTCACAGGACAGAGGTAGGGGATGGCTATATATAGACACCTCTTCCGGCTGATTGGTTGGATTACATGACCATGCTCCTCCTAAACTTAGTTAAATAAACTTAATATCTCGGCCACATATTGTCCAATCCTAACAAACCATACATCAATGGAAAGCTTAGGCCTATTTATTTTTGATTTATACATCTATACATCATCAGCTTTCAGATTATGTATATATCTCAATTTCAAAAAATTTACTCTTATGGTTTTGTGGTCCAAGGATATTAAATCAATGATTATATGAGACTAAAAGATCAAATTTGTGAAGAATTTATGATACTGATAAAATCTCAGAAGTCAAAAGTGTGGGTGAAAGACATCAAAAAGTATGCATCTAATGCCTAATGGACAAAGGCTTGGCGTAGGGCTGCACGGCATACCGAAAAATTACCGTCATTGTGATATCAGTGTATGCGATATTCACATCGCAGAGAGTTGCGATAACTTACATTTATTTTACGTGTTTATCATTTGTGTGTTGCAGGCGTAGATTGTCCAAATTAGACCAATCAGAAGGGCCCTTACTTAATAAATACCCACCAAGTTGGTCGTAGGGGTGAATCACATATCGTGTCTTTTGCATGCTCAAGTTCATTATTTCAAATGTAGGCGTGCGGTATGCGCGCTCATAATGTATTTTTCCAGGCGCGTCCGCACCGCATAAACATTTCAACTTTTCAGAAATCGGCAAGCGCACCACAGGTCATGTGCCAAGAACATACGCACCTAGTATTTTCCACGCATTTTAGGCATGACAGTGAACAGCCCCTTATACTGTTATTTTATTGGTTAGAGCGCAGGCGCAAAGGTAAACCTAGTGGCTCAAAGCAGAGAGCGAATATAAATATGGCAGGTGTAGAGAAAAGCGAGGAAAACTACAGCAATTAACTTGTGCCTAAGAGGAACGGAACATCTGGAATATTTTTTTTGCCTAAATTTGATTTAATTAGTAGATAAAGTTGACATCACATGAGGTTTTGAATTCTACTTTGTAAAATAGTAAGACATCTATCATATCGCTATTCAGACCAAATTTCCTGAGATATAAATTTCGGTCATTATCACCCAACCCTAACTAAGCATTTATAAAAGAAAACCAAGAAGTTCCTTCTATCCTGAAAACAGCTGACTTTGCAGGTCTTGTAGCAAAATTCCTCTGAACAAACAGTGAGAAAGCAAAAAAGGGGCGTTCACCTTCATGAGACAGAGATGATAAGAGGAAACTGAAGATATGGAGTGTGTGCAATTCAAGAAATGTTAAACTGTAACATACGCATGATGTTTACATTACATGTAGTTAAACTGGTAGAGCAAAGAGCTACAAACACCAAGGTCATGGGATTGATACCCAGGCAGGGACCACACAAACTGATCAATACTCTGAATGAATTGCAAGTCACTTTGAAAGAAGGGATTTGTTGAATGTACATTTTAAAGGGATACTTTACCCAAAAAATGAAATTTTGTCATTATTTACTTTTTTATGTTGTTACAAACCAGTATACATTTTTTTGTTCAATCTGATGAACAAAAAGGAAGAGTAACCAAATCGATCATGAGCCCTATTCACTTCCATAGTAGAAAAAAGGATACTATGGAAGTGAATGGGGTTACTAAATAGTTTGGTTACAAACATTGCTCTAAATATCTCCCCCCATGTTTGTGAGTAAATTATGACAGAATTTTCCTTTTTTAAGTGAACTATCTATTTAAAAAATGTGAGTGCTGCTTGTACATGATAACACTGATAAGCCGTGCTGTCAGCAGGTTCATAGCACATATGCGTATGTCAGTTATGTAGTAAGGTGTTATTACACCTAAAAGTGATAGTTCACACAAAAATGAAAATTATCCCATGATTTACTCAACCTCAAGCAATCCTCGATGATTATCTTTTTTTTTCTTCAAAAGAACACAATCAGAGTTATATTAGAAAATGTCCTGGGTGTTCCAAGCTATATAATCGTAGTAAATGGTGCTTCTGATTTAAAGCCCAAAAAAGTCCATCCATCATAGTAAAATATTGAAAAACTGCAGTGTTTTTTTCTTGAATAAAGGTCTTTTAGGGAAATCAATGTGTTTTTGTAAGAAATATATCAATATTTTAAACATTAAAAACTAAAATAACGACCAAGGCACATTTGTCACTTGCCACTTTTCCTTGTACACAATATCCTACGCTGGAAATGCACTCTCTTGTGAACCTGCCTCGGTCGTTACCGAAGGTTATTTTAGTTATTTAGTTATTTTAAAAGCTTCAAATCAGAAGCACCATTTACTTCCATTATAAAGCATGGAACAGCCAGGACATTTTCTAATATAACTCTGATTGTGTTCGTCTGGAAAATAATATCAAGGATGGCTTGAGGGTGAGTAAATCATTATGTAATTTTCATTTTTGGGTGAACTATCCCTTTAACTGTTATTCTTGACCACAGAATAAACGCTTTCATAACACTTCATATTTCTGTCCTGTGTCATACCGAGATTTTCTTTTTAATTTTGTTAATAAAGCCTGTTTTAACACACTAAGAGAGAGAGACAAAACTGATTATAATCTTGAAAAATGCATCACAGATAACTTTACTTTTTTTAACATTTATCCATTTGGAGTCGCCTTGGAGTCCAGAACAACATACAGTTCGATACAAGCTAATAGGCACGAGCTGGTATGATATTTTGGCGGTATGGTAACCTAAAAGTCACCATGAAACAGAAGTAGCGATTGTCTTATTTTTCCTGTGCGTTTTTTGCCCTGTATATCCAAGTGAATTCAAGGTCTGATTGGATTGTTTGAAGTTGTGTCTTGTTGCTAATTGCTAATCGCAGCGATCTTCTCCCACCTGCGATACCCAGGGTTCCCAAACCTTAGTTAACTTCACATTCAAGGACCTTTTACAAACTTTTAGGTCCAATACAAATTCAAGGACTAAATGTGGGGACACATTTCAAGTGAGAGCAAGGTTACATCGTGTTACCTTTTAAGATACATTGTTACAGTTCCCTTTCGAGGGAACTCGCGCTGCGTCACTGCGGTGACACTTTGGGGACGCCTCCACGGGACAGTGCGTCTGAATGTGTAAATCAAATTCAACCAATGGTGAGGCTTAATGACAAAGACAGGGTGACGCGGGAGCCAGGAAGTATATCGCTATCTGAAATATCGCCAAAGACGGCGTTACAGGGACGCAGGAAGTACGGCAAGGAAAACGAAGCATCTCGTTTCCTTCTCAGGGAACAACATTTACATACGTAACCTGAGAAGTTTTCATGTGCCAAACACAACTATGCAAAAAAGCATTTTGGTATAAATAAACATTCACATACAGAAGACATAAGCATTTAAAGTGAACAGTTTAGCACGTGTGCTTAAAAAGTCTAGAATTTTATGATATTATCCTACACTACAGGGAATAATATGGATTTTTTTCCAGAAAACTTCTTGCATAAAATAGATTCAAGCACTTTCAATGACATGTATCTATGTATGTATATTTTCAAAATCTTTACAAGGCCTTGAATTTTTTTCCCCAGATTCACAAACTTTCAAGGATTTTAAGGACCCGTGGGAACCCTGCATACCATATGACAAAAAGTAAAGAGAGGTCGTTTTAAGGAGGACAGGAGATTTGCGTTTTTGATTAAAGATTATAATGGCACATAATTTTTTTTTTAATAACGAAGCTCCCAAATAAGTCATTTGTAAAAAAAACCCACACGATATTCCAAAACAAATTACAGTTTTTTTTACCATGACTTTAAGCAACAAAAAAAAAACAGTTTTACGGTATTGCGACACTGAAATGTGTTATTTTTTTATGTCTGCATATACAAACAACAACTTTTCAACTGAACACAATAGATTTAATTTTTAAGCATTTATTTTTGTAATATATATTAAAGGTAAACATCAAATCAGTTACATGACTTAAATCTTTAATGAATTTTGTGTAAACACAACTCATACCTTGGAAACAATATCACAGAATATTTTATTGGTTTTGAAACCTTACTATTTAAAACCTTGGTATACATTGAAACCGGTCCCATGCCTTCAAGCTATACATTTTATCAGTATGCATTCCATGGTATTGAACCCACAACATTTTGCGCTGCTAATGCAATGCTCTGTAACATCTTAAAACTCAATATAATGTTTCGAGTTCAATACAAGTTCAGCACTATTAGCTGTATGGGTGGCCATAAAGAATGATTACTTAAAACTATTTTAACATTCATTTTTTATGTTTGCGGTAATACACATACAGTAGTCTGCTGCAAGGCATTCCAGACGATCTCAAGGCATTTGAATTTTGACTTATGTGTTATAATAAACACAATTCGTGTGGGTGGGTTTGCTCCTAATAAACAGTTCTTAGCAGTTAGTTAAATCCCAGTATGATATCCTTCCCGTATCACGCAGGGGTCACCGAGTTTACCGGCTTTAAATAACATCCACAGACATTGCACAGACATGACTGGCCAGAGATTTTATCCCACTAGTCTCATGTTATCACGTACAGTATATGATCCCCTATAGACCCCATTGTGAAAGCATTCCCGTAAAGTGTTTTGAATTGAACCCATTCCTTTAAAGATCACACATTATCATCCACTTTTCATCCCTATCCATGTTTAAATGTTATTGTGACCACCAAAAAAGTAAATTATAATGTAGTCGACACATGACATGCAGGACTTTATGTTATTTAGGTCATTCACATGACTTTCTAAGGTAAAGTGTCACCCATTAGTTCATTCACACTCCCTAGAAGTATGTTAAAACTACAAATATCCCAAAACATACACCTCCCAAACATATTTAGTAACCACATACATTGAAGTTATCTTAATATATACATGACACTTAAGTCTAGCATGAAAAGAGGCAGATCCAGGCGTGTACAGTAAGAGTTACAGTAAAGCAGGAGCTTGCAATAGTCCCTATATTGTATCACATATAGAAACAGAGGCCTGTTCACGTGGACTATAATGCATGGGTACGTGTTGCATATATGTACTGGTCTGGAGGAAATGACATGCAGTTCACCAGTCTATATTTAATCTGACCCAGGGGAAAGTGCTTTATGTCCAGAAAAGTGTTCCTGGAAAAGCACTAAGTTAGCAATGCAAAGGTCTTGGGTTTCATTCCAGGGACCATAAATATTGTATGCTGATAAAAGGAGTGTAGGGAATTCACTTTATGCCGCTTTGTGTAAAAGACAAATGCATACATGTAAATGTAAAATGCAAAAATTTTCCTCAACTTCTTACAACTTGTTACTGGATGATCTACATTTCAAAACTTCTCAAGTAAGTAAATACGTGCAAACTTAACATCACCTAATCATTAAAAGCTACACTTTTGTAGCAAGTGTCATTTCAGTTCATTGCCTCGAATATTCTTGAGATATGACGTGTTGTATTCATGGAAAGCATGCTATTTTCATCACATTCCTCCTCTGTAAACCCTTTAAAAGTTTAAAATCACATGCATGCAAACTTTTAATGCATGCAAATAGCTATGCATGCAAAATCTTACATTTTATCCGCATTTTACGCTTCTAAACAACAACAAAAACAACAACATTAAGTGAAGTAGAACATTAAAAGTGCAAACCTTTCAGCATGATCTGGTCAATGAGATCATTGGCGCGTGTCAGTTGGAGATGTGAGGGCGCCAGTTTGGGATCCGGAGCGTAACAGTTAATGGAAAAAAACAAGCGCGAATAACTACAAATCCATGACCGAGTTACGAGCTAAAGTTAGTGGGAAGCCCTGGGAATCGCTCGGGCTTTGTGTGTCTCTCGCATTCCTCGGAAAGGAGCGCTAACTGTGAGGGAACTCCCACTCTCCGTGCACGAGCACGCGCTCATTGGATGGAGACATGAAAGAAAGTCTGTGTGTCCAGAATCAGGAGACCAAGCCCGAACAAAGCCACGGAACCCGTCCAACTACTTTTACTGCTCTCTATTTATCTCGTATAATGTATCATACTATATTCTTATTCAAGATTAAAAAACATTTTGTCCTGCTATAGTATAGTGTAGATAAGTATAGTATTTGGTTCAAAAAAGTGTAGAAATTACTACAGTATACTACAATTTACTATACCGTTTACTAGTCAATTTTAAAATACTGTATTTACAGTGGTTTCGGATTACTTTTTGCTTCTATGCGTAATAAACGATGCCAACAACAACAAATTAGATTAAAACTTTGTATTTGTTTTAGAGTAGACGGTGAGGCACGCGCGTTGTCGTGGTTACGCGTCTGGACGGAACTTAACTTCCGGTTACTGTTTCTTTAGTGGCTAAACTGAATTCTTGAACAAAAACCTTGTCGAAAATAATGTTTTTTCCTAAAGACGAGGGTAGGTTTGTCAGACGATCTGTAGTTAACATTATAAAGTACACATTTTACACAGTAACAGTTAGTTTTTGATATGCTTTAGCTATTATTTGAACTAAGGGAATCTACTTGTTGTTTATTTTGCTTGTTTTTCAAAAAAAAAAAAAAAAAACTACTCAAAAAGGACTGTTGTTATTGATTCTTTGCTAAGTTTACCGGAAGTTTTGTTTGTTCCATGAAAGCCATGTTGTTACGCCGTTATTGTACAGTGAGATTAGAACAGCTAAGGGGAGTGTATAGATTTCTTTAAAAAAAGTCTAAATTTAGTGTAAAACACGTAAATATGGCGTCACTGCCTGACTGACAATTAAATAATTAGATTTAAATACTTTAATAAATAATATAATTAATAGTGTTGGGCAAAGATTAATCGCGATTAATTGCATACAAAATAAAAGTAATTTTTTTGCATAATATACAAGTGTGTGCAGTGTGTAATTATTATTTATATATAACACACACACACACACACACACACACACACACACACACACACACACACACACACACACACACACACACACACACACACACACACACACACACACACACACACACACACACACACACACATACACATTCTTTTATGTATTTAAGTCACATTTACATGTGTATTTACATTTTTAAATATTCTAGATTTAGATAAAATATATATATATATATATATATATATATATATATATATATATATATATATATATATAAATTCTAAAACGTATATATGCATGTGCATGCATTTAAATATACATGATTATTACACACAGCACACACATATATTATGCAAAAAATAACTTTTATTTTGTATGTGATTAATTGCGATTAATCTTTGCCCAGCACTAATAATTAAATAATTAAACAGCAAAAATTATATTATTTAAAAAAATATTACTCTTCCGCCAAGCAAAATAGTTTTTCATAACAGTTGCCAAGAAACACACGGTGGTGCAGAAATACTGATGTAATGAGTTTACAGATAATCAGGACGGAAATATCCGTTTTATACTTAGTACTGTAAAACCTAAAACTTAAACTATTTGAAGGAACCGATTGCCTTAAACGGTTTAAGTTTTAAAACACATTCATTTGAGTATTGTGAACTTAAAGAGCTCCTATGGTTCGATTCTTTTGGTTCTCATTTACTTTGGTGTGAAAGTGTGTATTAGTTGGCTACATGTTAACGATATGCAAAAGTTACGCACCCCAAAGTAAACGATGATGCTAGTTATCGTTTCCAATGTAAATCTCTTTTCTTGGACTCCAACGAACACAGTTTCCTGGGATTGGTGATGTTAAGAAGACTGAAATTATCATAATTCCCCCCGCTTTGGATTCACAGCCTGTAAGTTTACTCCTGTTAGCATTGCATTGTGAGCGAATCTTTCAAACATGGTAAGGAGCATCACATTTCCGGCTGACGTCAGAGGTATTCAGGCCAATCACAACGTACAGATTAGCTGGCCAATCAGGGACACAGCACTTTTCAAATCAATGAGTTTTGTACAAAATCCGTGCATTTCAGGAAAAGAAGGAAATTTGAAGCTACAAAAATGTACGGTATGTGGAAAATAATGTGTTTTTAAACCGTAAACCACGCAAACACTTTGTATTATAGCAAATACATAAAATAATGTTGTTTTTTTAGCAATGAAATATGTGCACTTTAAATATAAGTGCATATGACTCAATATATTTACATACACTTAAATGGTTTAACTTATCAGGTTTTATACAGTCAATCCATCAACAAATTGTTAAAAAAAAGGACAGTGTAGTTTTTTCAGCATAGTTTGTAAGGGAATGGGAGAGATAACCCTGTATTTATTCAATGATTAATGTAAACATATGTACAGTTGACACAGGGAGGCCATGAAGTACAAAAAGTCAAATCCCATACCATAGGAGCCTTGCTGTTATTTCGCACAAACTGAGTTTAACTGTACAATATTTGTTCAGTTGCACGCTCTTAAATGGTGCAGATGATGGGTTTCTGGTAATATTTATTCTTGTAATAAACCTTCAAAACATACTCTGATTATGAAATGTAAAATGAACTGTTTTGAACCCAACAGTATAGTTCATCTTTCACCATCTTCCCATCCACCATGCCACTGAAGCCGATGGGTTCATTTGGGCATTGGACAGGACTGCAAATAATTCTTCCTTGAAAGTGGGGCAAAACCCAGCTATTCAGTGTTGGGATAGCACTGGGGTCTCTGCCAGCATACTGGCCATAAAGGCACAATGTAATCTTGGCAGAGGACCCGGTGTAGTTGAGGGCACGAGACAGAGAATAGTGCCATGGGGACACAGAGACCTACTTTCAACTAAATGGTGATGGTTAGGTTCTTAGCTTGTGTGTTTTCAGTTTAGATTGATTCATTGCTTGATAAGATTTTATTTGACTTTTTAATGTTGGATCTAAAATATTTAGTACATAAAATAAATACATAAGTGTATTTTTATTTAAAGCATGGTAAAAAGCTATCACCGGGATAATACCCTTTTACAAGGTCTAATAAAGGGTATATAGTATTTAGGTGCATAATATACAGTAATGTGAAAAAGTGTTGGCCCACTTCCTGATTTTTTTGAATATTTGTCACACTTTAATGTTTCAGATCATGGAACAAATTTAAATATTAATAAAAAAGATAACACAAGTAAACACAACATGCAGTTTTAAACTAAGTGTAATGGATAAATTATCCACTTTGATGGCTGAACAAAAAAAAGGCTTGACGCTCACTGTCCAAAAAATTCAATTTTCCACAGCATAATTTTGCAGAACTGAAGGATTATTTATTACATGAAAGTAACTCCATACAAAATGAAAAACTCAAAATCGTAAATAACTAAAGGATTGCAAAGATAACTTGTAGATTGTATTTCTCATGGAGTCAGGATTTGAGGTCAAAGACTGTCACTTCCTGTTCTGGCCACACCCTCAGGTGGAGTCACCAGAGGCCTTTATCTCCAGAGGCCTTGCATCACCAGCTTCAACCCCTAGATGGTGTCAAACTCAAAAAATAGCTCACATGAGATATTAAATTAAGTACAACCTAAATTAATCCTATTTTAGCTCCTACACATCCGGCCCCTAAATGTTTTAAACATAACATTAAACATTTACATACATTTACAAAAGGAGCTAATTAATCTAAATAATCAAATAACAAATAAAAAAGAAATTATATACTTTCCATTTATTTGAGCTCTAGTGATTTTCTTCCTCCAATAGTAAGCACAGCTTTGTGATTGGTCGCTCCATAACACTTGTCTTTGTCTGTAGTTTGACTGACCGGACCATTCCATCAGAATCAGGTTTTGTTTCAAGAATTCTTGCAAGCGGCCATGACGATCGTGGAGAGGTAGGGTCAACGACCAACACAATATCTCCAACCTTGAGATTGGTCCTGATTTTAGACCATTTCTGTCTTTCTTGCATTAGTGTTAAGTATTCTTGTGTCCACCTTCTCCAAAACAGGTCTGCCAAGTATTGCACTTGTTTCCACCGGCGCCTAGTGTAGGAGTCAGATTTGGAAAACTTGCCGGGGGGTAGAACTGGTTGCGACCTTTGCATGAGAATATGGTTAGGGGTAAGAGCCTCCAGGTCAAAAGGGTCAGAGGATGAAGTGGTGATTGGGCGGTTGTTAAGAATAGCCTCAACTTCACAGAGCAATGTTTGAAGACCTTCATCGTCTACTACTTGTTGATGTAAGAGAGAATTTAAGATCCACCTTGCAGACCTGATAAGCCTTTCCCAAACGCCCCCATGGTGAGACGCCCCTGGTGGGTTAAAACTCCAGTCGATTCCCCTTTGAAGCATGGCACTTTGAATCTTACTGCTGTTCAGATTGGTGAAAGCCTTTTTAAGCTCTCTACATGCACCTACGAGATTGGTACCATTGTCAGACCAGACACGTTTTACTTGGCCCCTTCTACATATGAATCGTCTCAATGCATGAATACAGGAGTCAGTGTCCAAAGAGCTGGCCATTTCAAGATGAACAGCTCTGCATGACATACATGTAAAGAGTACGCCATATCTTTTGACAAAACTTCTTCCTCTTTTTGTTTCTATTGGGCCAAAATAGTCCATTCCCACATTTGTGAATGGTGGGAGATCTGATTGAGTTCTTTCTTTGGGCAGATTGGCCATCTTTTGTTCCTCAGTTTTGCCTTTTAAGCGTCTGCATGTCACACACTTTGAAATTATTTGTCTTGCTGCAGTGTTGCCACTAATGATCCAGTATTTCTTACGCAACTGAGCAAGAATATAATTTCTTCCACAATGTCCATATCTTTCATGAATGTGGCGAAGTAATAGATAGGAGGTGTGAGATTGTTTTGCAAGAATGATGGGATGCTTCATGTTTTCTGACATAGTTGCCCTTGACAGTCGTCCTCCTACTCGAAGTAATCCATCTTTTATCACAGCCAGGGTCTAGTTTGTAGAGGGAACTCCTTCTTTTAACATTATGTAGAGTAACCTTTAACTTTTCAAATTCATTTGGGAAAGCTTGCCTTTGAGTATAGGATACCACTGCTTTCTCTGCTCTCCCAAGATCACTCGTAGATATGAACTGACCACTAAGTGTTGATTTGAAAACATGCAGCTGGGAAGCCAGTTTGTGATGGCTAGAACGAGTGCTGACCTTAGTGGAAAGTTCATTCCTTTTAGCAGCAAGAGCTAACAGATTGTCTCCAAGTTTTTGGTACCATGCAACAGCTTTAAGCAATCTGGTCCAATCAGAGTAGTAAGACAGAAGCTTTTGAGTAGGACTCGGTTCACTTTGAGTAACTACATTACACACAATGGTTTGACTTTTAACCTCTGGGTCATCCTGTCTAAGGGACTCTTGTTTAAACCCCTCACTTGGCCAATTAACTTCTGATTGCCAGAGGAATTCAGGGCCACAAATCCATCTTTTACGTTCCAGAAACACTGGTACACTCAGCCCTCTAGATGCATCATCTGCTGGGTTGTCCTTACCAGAGACATACCTCCATTGCTGGATGCTGGTGTTTTCTCTTATGAACGATACTCTATTGGCAACATAAGTGTGGAATCTTACACTGTCATTGGCAATGTATTTTAACACTGCCTGACTATCTGTCCAGAACATTGACTTTTTCAGTGGGAGCTGTACTTCTGACTGAAGCATCTTGTCAATCTTAACAGACAACACAGCAGCTGCTAACTCAAGTCGTGGTATAGTCAACTGCTTTAAAGGGGCAACTCTTGCCTTTCCAATCATGAAAGCTACGTGAATGTTACCTTGCTCATTGATCATTCTGATGTAGCTTACGGTTCCGTATCCAAGTTCGCTGGCATCAGCAAAATGATGCAACTGAAAGACACAAAGATTACCAAATCCATTGGGTTTTTTACAACGTGGAACACTGAAGGCTGCCAGCTTAGGGAGGTCATGAATCCAACTTAGCCATTGCTTAGACTGAGACGTAGTTATTGGCTTGTCCCATCCATAACCTTCTTTGCACAATTGCTGTAAAAACTGTTTGGCTGGAAGAGTTAGGGGTGCCAAAATTCCAAGAGGATCAAAGATGGAACTCACCATGGAGAGAATACCTCTACGGGTATGGGGCTTTTCTTTAAGTGTAATGGTAAATCTAAAGGTGTCATCATCTACATTCCATTGGAGTCCTAAGGCATGGTCGACTGGTAACTTGTCTTTATCTAAATCCAAGGAACTTATGTGCTTTCCTCTTTGGTCCTCCTCAATGGCAGACAAGACGGTTCTACTATTACTCATCCATTTGATGAGTTGAAATCCCCCCAAGCTGCACAATTCCACCAAGTCTGATCTCAGTTGCATTGCTTCTGGTTCTGTAGGCAAAGACACTAGGCAATCATCAACGTAAAAATTATGCATTACTGTGTTGACTACTTCTGGTCTAAAATGACCATTGTCTTCTGCTATTCTTCGCAAGGCAAAGCTAGCACAGCTTGGGGAAGAGACCGCTCCAAATAGGTGTACTAACATACGGTGATCTACTGGATTTTGCTCAATGTCCCCTTCTGGCCACCACAAGAAGCGTAAAAAGTTCACATTTGCTTTTGAGACTCTTACCTGGTGGAACATAGATTTAATGTCCGCCATCATTGCAATGGGCTCTTGACAGAACCTAAGCAGAACTCCGATCAGTGAGTTGGTAAGATCAGGCCCTTGCAATAGTTCCGTGTTCAAGGACACACCTTGATATGTTGCACCACAGTCAAACACAACTCTTAGTGTATTCTTTTTGGGGTGGTAGACTGCATGATGTGGAATATACCAGATTTGTCCTTCCACTTGTTCTACCTCTTCCTGTGGGACCACCTCAGCATATCCTTTATCTATCATGTCGCTGAGAAAGAATGTGTACTCTTTATGGAATGAATCATTTCTCTTAAACTTCCTTTTTAGACTCAGGAGACGTTGCATGGCCATGTGACGATTGTTGGGCATTAGCACATTTTCTTTCCTAAATGGCAAGTTAAGTGAGTAGTGTCCATCCAATAGCGAAATTGACTTATTTGCAATTTCAAGAAACTTCTTGTCATCAAATGACATTTCACGTTTTTCCTCTGAGGCCTTTTCATTAAAGTCATGATTGTATTGACGAATCAGCAACTTTTCCAAATTTGCTACAGAGATTCGATTTATGCTAGCAGACAGACAGTGGTCACGACTTGCACTGGACTCCCCTCCTCTTAAGGGTCCATTGACTACCCATCCTACTAAGGTCTTGACTGCGTATGGGCCCTTACCTTGACTATTTATGATCTCCCATGGCTCAATGACCTTTGAGGCATTAGTTCCTATTAGTAGTTCAATGTTGCCATCAATTTCAGGGATATCAACTTTTTGTAGGTATGGCCATCTAGCAAGATCCTTTTTTGTGGGTATGTTTTCCATGGTGACTGGCATCTCCTTTTGTGTGAATACATCAGGCAACTGAATGAAATTGTTTTTGTCTAACCCAGAAATCTCTAATCCTGTGATTACATAAGTTGGCATGGACTTCTCCTGACTCAATGTCTTTAACAAGATGTTCGTTCTTCTACCTTTGATGTTCAACTGAGACATCAGACGTTCAGTACAGAAGGTAGCAGAACTTCCAGGATCAATGAAAGCATAGACTGGGATAATCTTGTCACCCTTAACAGCTTTAACTCTTACCGGAATCACTGAAAGGACATTATCCTGTATACCGGCCCCAATATGCCCACAAGCTGGCCGCATAACAGCAGAAGAGTTCACAGTTTCTTTTGTGTCAATCTTCTTTTCTTGCCGTACCTTTTGATCTGTTGGCTCAATGTGAAGGACACTTGGGTGTTGTTTAGAACAGGATGTACAAGTGAGTCTCTTCCTGCAGAATTTACTGAGGTGACCTTGATGTAAGCAACCAAAACAGATTCCCTTGGTTTTGAGGAAGTTTATTTTATCCCTGTGTTTCTTTTTCTTGAATAGCTTGCACTGCTCTAATGTGTGTTCACTGCTGCTACACAAATGACATAGGACTTTCAAATGGTTGACATTGGAGGACTGCTGAGTGGACTGACAAGTGGGAGTAGAGACACTAGTTGCAAAGGTACTTCCACCAGACTTAGGCTTAACTTTCATTGGAAATTTGTCTTTAGCTCTGCTTGTGGGTTTATCTTGAATATCTCCAAACACTGGGTCTGAAGCCACTTTTACTTGCTTCTCAATGAATAGGACAAGATCTTTAAATTGAGGTCTAATGTTATGGTTTTCTTGAAATTCCCACACATATGATCTCCAACCTTCCCTCAGTTTGTAAGGCAGTTTCATGACCAATATTTCATGTTGGATGACAGGTTGATTTCATGCGAGTAATTCATGTCCTCCATTGCATTACAACAACTCCTTAAGAATACTGCATAGGCTTGCAGTGATTTGAAATCCTCAGGTCTAATCAAAGGCCATTCTAATGCTTTCTTCATATAGGCAGAACACATATTGAATTCATCTCCAAAGTGTTTCTGTAGTAAATCTCTTGCTCTACCATAACCCTTATCTGGGGTCATATGGAGACAGCTCCTTACCAGATCTTTGGGAAAGCCACTGGTATATTGATCAAGAAAGTAGAGCCGACCAGCACTGTTATCCGTTTTTTGCTCAATACCATACTCAAAGGCTCTTATGAATGGTCTGTACTTCAAAATATCACCATCGAAAGTTGGAATATCTCTCTGCGGCAGACTTGACAGCTGATGCTGCTTCACTAATAGGGATGTGATGTCATTTTGGCATTGCAGGATATTTGCTAAACTGTTCAAATTTATATCAAAACTCATACTTGCCCTGCTACTCTCTGAAGATTGTACGGACACATTAGATGTATTGGATGAGTTTGTCTGTGCATGGAGGCTAACTGGACCAGGCACTTGAACCTCTTTGTTCTTCTTTCTGGCTGCATTGTGGCTTTCTGCCTGCTGTGGGATAGGACTGGGTTGAATGTCCTTAGGTCGAACACTTGGGGTTTGCACAATAGAAAGGGCTTTCTCCAAAGAAAGGAATTCACACTCTGAAACATAACTTTTTGATGACAAGTCAGCAGGATAGGTATTTGTATTAGCATCAAAGATTGGGCCTTCACTTGGCTCCATCACATCGTGAGGTTTAGCCGTTAGGTCTGCTGCTGCGGCAGCTCCGTGATATTTACCAGCAGACATCAATACTGCAAGTTTGGCTGATGAGGCTTCTAGCTGTGCTTTCAGCTCCAAAACTTCACGTTTCTTCTTTATGGCTTGCCTCTCCTTGTTTAGTGCTTCCTCTCTATCCTCCAAGTCATGTTTTTCTCTGAGAGCGGCCACCTTGGCTAAAATAGCCGCTCTTTCTGCTTCCACCTGTAAACTTGCAGATGCAACTGAGAATGTTTTTGATCTGGATTTACAACTGGATACCTGAGAGATGCTGTCCTTTGGGGCAATTTCAATCTCCTGATTTTCCACGGTTTTAGATACTCCAGACAGCCATTCAGAAACAGAAGAGAGAAAATCGTTAATGTCTGCCATTTTAGGTTTAAACCATTCAGTTTCATCTTGCCTTGCTTCCTCTTCTGACAACAACTCTTGATATGTTTCATGAAGAGATTTAAAATCATTCAATAGAGACACAAATTTATTCAAATTTTCTTTCACTTCTTGTACACATGAAGCATCTTCCATAAGTTCAAGCATTATGTTTTTTCTCTTAACTTCTAGATCCATAACAGTACTTGACAGGTCACCCTTGACTTTCTCTTCATCAAACTCATTAGCTGTAGCTTCCATACTTGCTACTTGCTATGGCACATGAAATATGCATGGAAGTGTGATGATTCCCATTAAACTGATATCAAATCATCTGATAATCCACTCTTCCTATAGCAGACTTCCAACACTTTGCATGGTTTCCAAATCAGCTCATTTCATTAACAGATTTTCATAACATCTGAAATCCTGTTCTAGTTCATCTTCTATTATTTCAAGGATTTGACTCAAGAAATGCATAGAGCTGTACATACCATGCGGTCCAAACAAACAGTCCATGCCATGTGCTCATCAATATCCATGCGCCTCACTTCTTCCAATACAAGCACACTTTTTCTCTTCAGCTTGTAGAAAGGAGTCTTTGACTTATGTAATGGATAAATTATCCACTTTGATGGCTGAACAAAAAAAAGGCTTGACGCTCACTGTCCAAAAAATTCAATTTTCCACAGCATAATTTTGCAGAACTGAAGGATTATTTATTACATGAAAGTAACTCCATACAAAATGAAAAACTCAAAATCGTACATATCTATGGTATTTCTCATGGAGTCAGGATTTGAGGTCAAAGACTGTCACTTCCTGTTCTGGCCACACCCTCAGGTGGAGTCACAGTCCTTTATCTCCAGAGGCCTTGCATCACCAGCTTCAACCCCTAGATGGTGTCAAACTCAAAAAATAGCTCACATGAGATATTAAATTAAGTACAACCTAAATTAATCCTATTTTAGCTCCTACACTAAGGTTTTTATTATAAATGGAAAACAAAATCTAAACTCGCTCAAACCTCTGTCAATATTACTGCGCCCGAGGTCGAAGTGCTGCAAACTAAGTGCTCTTCCGCCATACAATATAGTTCTCATTTTTAATTCCGATTAACAGGGTTCCCACACCTTAGTTAACTTCAAATTCAAGGACCTTTCAAGAACTTTCCAGGTCCAATACCCTCAAATTCAAGGACTAAATGTGGGGACACATTTCAAGTGAGAGCAAGGTTACATCGTGTTACCTTTTAAGATACATTGTTACAGTTCCCTTTCGAGGGAACTCGCGCTGTGTCACTGCGATGACACTTTGGGGACACCTCCAGGGGTAAGTGCGTCTGAATGTGTACATCAAATTCAACCAATGGTGAGGCTTAATGACAAAGACAGGGTGACACGGGAGCCAGTAAGTATATCGCTATCTGAAATATTGTCAAAGACGGCTTTACAAGGACGCAGGAAGTATGGCAAGGGAGACGCAGCGTCTCGTTCCCTTCTCAGGGAACAACATTTACATACGTAACCCGAGACATTTTCATGTGTCAAACACAACTGTGCAAAAAAAGCATTTTGGTATGAATCATAGATATAAGATATAAGCATTTAAAGCAAACAGTTTAGCACGTGTGCTTAAAACGTCTAGAATTTTATGATATTATCCTACACAACACAGGGAATAATATGGGTTTTTCCAGAAAACTTCATGCATAAAATAGATTGAAGCACTTTCAATGACCTTTATGTATGTATGTATATTTTCAAAAACTTGAATTTTTCCCCCCAGATTCACAAACTTTCAAGGATTTCAAGGACCCGTGGGATCCCTGGATTAAAAAATCTTCACCTTTTATTTTGTGCCACCATACTTACTGGTTTAACTACTCATGTAACAGTCTTTAAATAGGGAAAACATGGAAGTGTTTGGTGGCTTCTAAATTCATCCCTGTTTGGATCCTAAGGAATGAATGGGGCTAGGCTAAATGCTAACACATTCACGACGCTCTGTACAAAGATTAAATGTACACATTGAAAAAGGATAGGTATGTATTTAATCATCTAAGTTCAGGTACTGTAAGAACATAGTAAAATATTGAAAAACGGTGGTGTTTTCCTTTAAATGTGGTTTATCACACCTGAGTTTAGTTTCTTTAGCCAAACCAAGACCCACCCGTTACTGGCACACCTGTTTGCAATCAAGAAATCACTTAAATAGGACCTGCCTGACAAATTGAAGTAAACCTAAAGATCCTCAAAAGGTACACATCAAGCTCAGATCCAAAGAAAAAAACTTTGGATTTTTCACACCTATATCTGAGAGGTACTAATATGCACTCTTTAGGAAAAAATGTCTACTACCACAGTGACAGCTTTTGTACCATTTATTTGAGAGTGTATTATTTATATAAAAAAACACTTTAATTCTCATTGTAGTAAAGACCAAATTAATTAGTTAATAATTTATCTATTTTCTAGTATATGTGGATATATTATTTTCATCTAAAATGTATTTATGCTTTAAATTCCACAATAAATAAACATTAAAATAAGATATATATATTAGGGCTGGGCATAGATTTATGTCATACAATATAAAAATTTTTTTTTGCATAATATATGAGTTTGTGATGTGTGTAAATATTATTTATATTTAAACACACACACATACATTTAAGAAATATTTTAATTATATATCGTTTTTTATTTATATATAATATATAAAAATATAAATAAATGTATATATATATATATATATATATATATATAATCTTAAAGGACTAGTTCACAGAAAAGTGAACATTTTCTCATAGTTGTTTTAAACCTGTATGATTTTCTTTTTTTCTGATAAACGCAAAAGAAGATATTTTAATAAATTATGGTAAGCACACAGCTGATTGTAACCATTGACTTCCATAGTAGGAAAAACAAATACGATGGAATTCAATTTTCTTTCATAATATTTGTTTTCCTACTATGGAAGTCAATGGTTACAATCAGCTGTGCGCTTACCATCATTTATCAAAAGATCTTCTTTTGTGTTCATCAGAAAAAAGAAATTCATGTCGGTTTAGAACAACAGGTGGAAGGGAAAATGACAGAATTTTCATTTTTGAGTGAACAATCCCTTTAATACATACACTACAAGAAGTTGATAAGAACTCTTGAATATTTTTATTTTATATATATATATAATTATATTATATACTTTAATGCTATAAAGAGCTATCTATAATAATAAACAATAATGATTGAGTAAAATTTTTTGGACTAGCCATTTTAGAAAACAAAATTAAACCATAAAATTATATGTCTTAAAGGTGGGGTGCATAATGCCAATCTTTGAAATCACCTAAACAAACACGGCCCTTGATAGACCCGCCCCACACGTTGCACAACATTTATTAAACAGAAACAATGATGCGTTGAACGCCCTGTTGTGATGACGCAGTTCTGACACACCCACCAAACAAAAAACATTGCGCACTGTTTTGAACTTGCCCCAGGTAAAGATGTTGGTTAGTAGACCCGCCCCTTACTGCTGCTACAAGTGTGTTTTGGTAGTCAGGCAGACTCTCTTTCCCAGAGTGTTTTTCAAAAATCATGCACAGGATTTAAAAAAAATGTGTGTTTAAAATACAATTTTAGCCTTATAGATTGAAAAATCATTCTCTAAAGTTTTGTCATTTTCTCTTTAAATCCCTTTACAGCCCCCATCATTCAATAAAGAGACATTGTAGATGAAATCTCTTTTAATTTTTAATGCACTCACACATACATTGTATTCTTTTGCGTTGTGCAATATGAAACAATTACTACGAGAACGTGATGGCAAATGACAGGGTCTAGATCAAACACCTCCACACCCGCCAGCGCAGCGGTGTGCGATGCGAAAGTCGTAATGTTAGAATGCTTTAACGTGCGTGACATCTCTACGCCTGACCCTCATTCCTGTGTACAGCACAGCAAAGATACGACATACAAAAATAAAATCAAATAAAAGCAACCATTTGCCTTACTAATTTCATTCAGTTCATACACATACAACACAATACATTAAATCACAAAGGGTACACGGCAAAAAAAAGAAAAAAAAAAAAGAAGAAGGGGAAAGCAACGTAAGAAAGCAAAAACGATCGAAAAGAAGTGTACACCCAATACCCTGAATCCTTCTTGAGCAACAAGAGTAAATGCTAAAAAACAGAACTGTGGCTTCGATCAGGGCTAATTTCTTGTCGCGACCTTAAAGTTGACCTGCCAGTGAAACACAAGACATTCACGTGGCAGCGCACGACCCCTGTGCACCGTAGCATAAAGACGAAAATAAAACGATGCGAAAACACTGCTCTATACATTTAGTTATATGGGATCTGCAGAACATGAATGGACATGAATGTTTGTTTCTCTCTCTAAAACATATACACTCATTTCATAGGTATATATGTCTGGTTATAGCGCCCCAGGGGCATTTATTTCACCCCGTAGCTTCTTTCAACCCTCCCGCGTTGGGTCGAGGACACGCTGTTGTACGTTAAAGCCCCGTGTCTCTGTCTTCTCTTTTCTCCGCACACTTACTGCACCCTCCTTCCTTACAAGTCTCCGCCTTCGAGTAGTTTCTCCTGGAGATGTAGATGCAGACAGGGCAGTAAAGTGGGAGAGAGAGAAAGAGAGAGATAGGGAGTGAGTGATGTGATCGGCCGAACGCCGAGCCGACCCCTGTGTCCCACGCTGTCTCTCAGCCCATCTCCTTCCATTGCTGATAAAACTCGGTGATGTTTTTCAGCTCCATGCCCGCAGACCCCACCGCCTGGACAGCAGCCTGACAAACAAAAAAAATTATCCTCAAAATTAAACTACTATAATAACCGCTGTGAAAGGATGATTGAGAAAAACATCTTTAACATAAAATATAACAGATTGGCAAAGTGAATATTGTCACAGCTGTAGTGTTTTGACAGTAAAAACCTTCATGGAAGCTGATCTTTCAGTCATCTCCTCCAGCGAATGTCCCGTTAAAATGGTCACCATGCCGGCCGTGTCTTCATCTCCGCTTTTTTGAGATCCTGTGAGCTGACGACAGCTGTCCACCATTTTATAAAGATGCCTGTAAAGATCAGCTATTGCAGAATATCAACCAAATTAAGGTTATCATTTCTGTGGTCTGAAACAGGAGGTCATGTGTGTCTTACCAGGCTTCTGTATCCTGGCGCTTTAATTTATCCCTCTCAAAACTTCTTCCTGATTCTTTCTGACAGCGGATGTATCTGTCGCAGAAATGACAAACATACAAACATGATGAGTCATCTGTCTGTTTTATTGATTGGGGTATAAAAGTTAATATAAATACTTTTCTGCAGCAATTGCTATCCTACAAGGGTATATTTTGAAAAATTATCTGGGGCACCATTGATGTCCATAGCAGGAAAAATATTATTATGGAAGTCAATAGGGCCCCAGATCTGTTTGATTACAAAGACATGTGTGTTCATTAAAAATGTATATAGGAAATTTATACAAGTTTGGAACAACTTGAGAGTGAGTAATTGATTAAAATTTAATTTTTGGTGAACTATCACTTTAAAGGGAAGGTTCACCAAAAAATGAAAATTCTTTCACCATTTACTCGCTCTCATGTTGTTACAAACCCACATACATGTCTTTGTTCTGATGAACACAAAGAAAGATATTTTGAGAAATGTTTGTAACAAAACAGTTTGTGGACCCCATTCACTTCTATAGTAGGGAAAAAGAACACTATGGAAGTAAATGGTGTCCACAAACCGTTTGGTTACAAACATTTCTCAAAATCTCTTCCTTTGTGTTCATCATTAGAACAAAGACATTTATACAGGTTTGTAACAACATGAGGGTGTGTAAATGATGACAGAATTTTCTTTTTTGGGTGAACTATCCCTTTAATGCTTTTAAAGTCAAAAGCAAACATTAGATCTGGTGAACATTAGGGCCTCTAAAAGTCTGATGTATCAAACCATGCTGACCATTTTTAGCCTTGCAGTGGCATTTGCTTTGTAGCATCTGATAATAAAAACTTTCTTCTAAAATCCTTTGAGCTGCCTATCATGATTATTTATTATTAAATACATTTTAAAAACCCTTTCAGGCGGGTCGTGGCAGTCGCTTGTGTCTAGTTTAAATAGGAGACATACGGAAAGATTCAAAATGTGGGCAGTTTCTAGACAGACCTCATGCGGCCCTCGTGCACCCAAACATTTTGCCGTTTCCACAGGCATGAATTGTGGCAGACGCTGAGAAAAGCTGCAGCCGTGTGGCGTTGGGCCGCATACTGTATATGAAACGGTCATGAATCAGTTTCTGCCTTAAGCCGCAATGGTGACACGCAGTGAACAACAGTGGGTTCTAGTTTCCAAATGGTTTCTTTTAAATGTCATGGCTGGTCAGGACCAAGCGTGCCGCACAAGCCCTGAAAAGTGAAGCCAAAACGTCTCGATCGTCCCCCAGTGACTGGTCCCAGTATAGGTCATGAACCCTGCCTCCCTCATCTCATTCAAATGAACTTGAGACCAATTAAACAATTTAATTACACTTCAAATATCTTTTTTCCAAAGCTGGTTTCTGTCATTTACTGTAGTTTTTATCACGCTGATGTTAAGTCAAGTGTTAAAATAAGTTTGTTTTTAGTTAGTTATTTAATGATATAAAACAGTGGTGTCACATCATGATTGACAGCTGTGATATGCGCATTCTGCGAGAGCGAGGGCAGGGCTTTGATTTTTCAGCTTTACTTGTCACAGCTTTTTCGCAGCTTTAAAGGGATAGTTCGGCCAAAAATGATATTAAACCCATGATTTACTCACCCCCAAGCTGTCCGAGTTGCATATGTCCATCATTTTTCAGACAAACACATTTTCGAAAATTGTAGAAAATGTTTTAGATTTTTCAGTTGATTAAATGTAATGTTACGGGGTCCACAACCTTCAAGTCCAAAAAAGGTGCGTCCATCCTTCACAAATTAAATCCAAACGGCTCCAGGATGATAAACAAAGGTCTTCTGAGGGTAATCCGCGCGGTGTTGTTGTAGAAATATCCATATTTATTACACGGCTCTCTGGAATGCTTGATTCTGATTGGTCAGTTGAGACATTTGCAGGTTCGTTCTTTTCAAATAATAACCGCTCCAAAATAATAACGCATAGCCGGACTACTTGCACGAGTAAAATCGCTCCGCGCCAATAAAGATCAATAAAGATTACTGTCTGTTTGGCGCCATCTTGTGACAAACACTCGACAACCACGACAAGACACAGAGAGCTTACTGAGACTGAACTTGACAAAATAGAGCATGACAGCTAAGAAGCCAACACACAAAAAAATACAGAATGGGCATTAAAACTTCTCAAAGACTGGCTAAAAGAGAAAAAATGGAGACAAGTATGAAGCAGAGGATCTTAATAAGGTATTACGATCATTTTATGCATCTGTGCAAAGTTTCGCGGAAGGATAAAAATGTTAATTTAAAACAAATATGCCAATAAAATGTTTCAAATTCATATTCATGTCCATTTTTTTTTCTTATGTGGCAAGTAGCCGTGTAATAAGCGGGATAATGTAGAGGCAGCCGGTAGTTATTAGGAAATAAGCCCCTTCAGTGTGATACAATAACCTCCGCTTTGCGTCGGGTCCTGATCACACTGTCGGGGCTTATTTCCCAATAACTACCGGCTGCCTCTACATTATCCCTTACTTAAAACTTTATTAACGTAAATAACTACCTTCCAGTAGCGCCGCCATCTTAGTCGCGTCCGCATTCAGGATAAGATCTTACGCAGCGTACGGAGGCTACCCTGCTGCTGCTCTGTGCCCCCGCCCTCCGAATTTGTCATACGTCACTAAGAAAAGTGCGTACACTACGCTAATACTCTCTCCAGAATACAGAGGAGTCTAAGATGGCGGCGCTACCGGAAGGTATTTATTTTCGTTAATTAAGTTTTAAATATGGATATTTCTACAACAACACCGCGCGGATTACCCTCAGAAGACATTTGTTTATCATCCTGGAGCCGTTTGGATTTAATTTGTGAAGGATGGACACACTTTTTTTGGACTTGAAGGTCGTGGACCCCGTTACATTACATTTAATCAACTGAAAGATCTAAAACATTTTCTAAAATATCCGAAAATGTGTTTGTCTGAAAAACGATGGACATATGCAACTCGGACAGCTTGGGGGTGAGTAAATCATGGGTTTAATATCATTTTTGGCCGAACTATCCCTTTAACTGGTCCCGAAATCGCTACTGCGCAGACTCAAGACCCAAGATGTCAGCACCGTATCGGGACACTGGCGGCTTCACTTTTTACCAATAGAAGAGAGCGAACGGGCGTCTTCCATCTTTTTTTACAATCTATGGTCAGGACTCACACACAGGAATAGTCCCTTTCACACATACAGTCTTTACTGGTAATTTACTGGTAAATTGCAGTTAACATGTCATGTGTGAACAGAACCTTTCCGGTAAATCAGTGCTCCCAATTTACCAGTAAGACAGGTTGTAAGATTAACGGTAATTTGCCGGTAAGCGCTGTGTGTGAACGAAAAATATAGCATTACCGGCATTTAGATGACGTCAGACCGCGCTGACAGATCGGGCGGGCCAATCAGAAAGTTTTTTATACAGGTGACGCGGTTTCCCCCAGACTGTTTACAGACGTTTCCACACACATGTTGCTTAAAAGTCGAGCACACCTGAAGTTAACATCCACATTTCTTCACCAAAGTTGTTTAAAACAGCTTACCATCTAATTGCCAAATTGCCGACGTCCTTAGCACACCATCTGTGAAGCCTAATGTGCAAACGCGCAGGTTCCGTTTGACGCCGCCTAACGCAATGTTGTTTGGTCACGAGCAACTTCGCGAACGTTTGCCACAGATGTGAAAACAACAAAATACGGACCGTGGATATTAAGTCATAACCCGCCGTTTACAAATACGACACAGACGGAGCTCGCCGGCCGCGCGCCACAGGTAACTTCCGCTTTCTCTCCGAATTTACCGGTATTTTGATACTGATGTGTGAATGATGTCTTACTGGTAAAAAGACGGAATGTCACTGCATGTGTGAACAGCACATTTTTGTATTTACTGGTAAATTCATTCTGGTAAATTCATGGTAATTTACCAGAATTACTGTGTGAAAGAGGCTAATGTCTAGAAATGAGAGAAGCAACTACCCCAAAACTGGGGATGTTGAACCAGTGGTCGAAGAAATGTAAAAAAGCACAATTTAACAGCATAATGCCTGTATTTTATGACTTCTAACTGTATTGGGTACACTTTAAAGATACCACACAACCATTAGATGATAGCTGCCAATGTAGACAGGAGAGCACAAGGGAGCTCACTAGGCTTTGAAACAAGAGCTACAATCCCAGTAGATGTACCTGTTTCCCTTCCGAAACTCCGTCTCCAGGAAACGGATACTATCTCTCGCTCCGGCATTCTCTTTCTTTAGCATGTCCAGACCGTCGATTACTGTAAAAGACCAAAATTTCAGTCGAGCACTCAGTTAGCACATTTATGAGTTGTTTCTGGTGTCCGGCCACTTCTGTATAAACTGCTCATTTGAGATTTATTTTCCTTACAACTGAGGTGCCAAACTAAAAGTGCATCTCTAAACTCGCTGATCAAAATACAGAAGTTAAATCTTTATTTAGATTACGAAGCATTTATATTTCATGCATTCGCCAAACAAGTTCAGCCAAGTGACTACCAAGTAATTACAAAAAATTCCAGGATCACTGCAACCCTGGACAGATATACAAGACATTGGCTGACCTGTACGGGGGATGATGATGATGAAGCAGCCGCTGGCAGCCAGCTGTCTGAGCGGACCCAGGTGCTGGCACAGAGCAGAAGTGTCTGGCACCAGGTACGGAGACATGGAGGACTGGGCTTTTGGCTGCTGCAGACTTCCTTCCAGCTGAGAGACCTCCAACTGCAAGGAAGACGATCGACAATTTATTACGGCTCCAATAAATAAAGTCGGCACTAACGAAAGTTAAAAATAAACGGGACAGCTGGTCTGACCTGCAGGCGCAGCTGGGCCATGTCTCTCATAAGACGGTTCCTACGAGCTTCCTCTTCGGCCTGTGGATCAAACAACGAGAGGTCATTGTAACCTCCACATAACACCTCATAGCACTGTGGTCCCAGAATTGTTTTGTAAAATTGGCAGACATGCTTCTGTTTGAACGCAAACACGTCCCATTAATGTTCTTGGATCGGTCCCAGAAAGAGGACCTAGTAACGTTGCCGTAACATACATGAAAAGCATTCTGTGTGAACAAGATTTTTACGGTATGTGTGTGAATCAAGGGGCAACCTTCCGATCTCCCTGATGAAGCCAATACGGAAGTGACTTAAACTGCAATTCATCGACTGGCCGCTAGAGGCTGGCTCCAAAAGGGAGTCAATTCCCATAGAACCCCATGTTAAAATGGCCAACTTTACAGAAGAAAAAAATATGTTTGCAGCCTGGTACAAAAAGTGTTTTTGGTCTGTATAGCTAATTTTGCCCTTCATGACAACTGTAAGGGGGGTGAATTTTTTGTAACTCATCCATTCAAATTATATTAAGCCTTAAAGAGGATCGCACACCGGCCGCGCAATTCTAAAAAAAATTGAACACATAGTGGTGCCTGTCCGCGCCGCCCAGCTGTGACTGAAGGGGGTCGCACACCAGCAGCGCAGCTCAGCGTTGCGTCGCGTCTAGGACAACTCGAAGGTATTGTATAGCCGGAGCTTCCTCAGATAGCGTCTACTTCAAAATGCAAAATATACGTTAGCAGCCAATGTTAATCATTAATGATTTGGGACAAATATGATGTTATTTAATGTTAAACTATGTGATAGCGCTCTGTGGCGCGATAGGGATTTGAGCAACTTCCTGAGTCACAGCTGGGCGGCGCGGACAGGCGCCACCTGGCGGCGCCGGTGTGCATATACTCATAGAAAACACTGTGTTAGATTTTTTTAGAACAGCGCGGCGCTGTGCGCGCTGAGCTGCGCGGTCGGTGTGCGATCCCCTTCAGGATGTTGCTCAAATCCCCGTTGCGCTACACAGCGCCAGTCACATAGTTTAACATTAAATAACATCCTATTTCTCCCAAATCATTAACGATTAACATTGGCTGCTAACGTATATTTTGCATTTTGAAGTAGACGCTATCTGACGAAGCTTGCGCTATTTAATTTGCACTTCCGGTTTACAATACCTCCGAGTTGTCCTAGACGCGACTTTTCGGATAGCTGCGAGTGATGCCAGGGCTCCAGACTGCCACCAAATGGGGGCATTTTGCCACCAACATTTGAGAGTGTGCCACTGAATTTAACCTCCAGTTGCACATGTGCGACCAGTAAATTTGACCATTTTTTTGTGATGTGACACTGAATTTGAAAACAGCACATTGTACTTTCTGCATCTATCATTAAAGTTTTTATTAGTAATACAGTGGAAATTAGTAGAAATGTGAATATTTGGATAGCATGTTGAAAATTTCTGGTTGCGCCCCTAAAATTTTCAGTTGGGGGCCACTGTGCTCCTAGTGAAAAAAGTTAGTCTGGAGCCTTGGATGCGCAGTGACGCACCGTCAAAGTTGGCGACGGCAGGCACCGCCTACTTCATACCTGCAAACTCAGAAGCGCTGAAAAAGGTGACACATTGTATACGCGCCCGCACCCCCCCCCCTTACTATTGTTATATAAATATGGTAACAGTTTACAATAAGGTTCATTAGTTAACATTAGTTAGCTACATTAGTTAACATGAACTAATAATGAACTGCATTAATACAGCATTTATTAATCTTTGTTAATGTTAATTTCAACAATTAAACTTTATTAAAATCTTGTTAACATTAGTTAATGCACTCTGAACTAACATGAACAAACAATTAAAGCTTAAATTTGTATTAAGTAACATTAACAAAGATGAATAAATACTGCAACAAATGTATTGCTCGTGGTTTGTTCAAGTTAGTTAATATATTAACTAATGTTAACTAATCAACCTTATTGTAAAGTGTTACCAAATATTCTTACATTTAGGCCAATCCTAAAAAAGTTATAATCTAAATATATCAAAAATTCCAGTATAGAGTCCAGTAGGTTGTTACAGTTAATATACAGTAACAGAAATTTGCATATTAAAAACGTGAAGTTGTTCATTTGAAAGATTAATTGAAAACACATGTAGTAGACGTAACACCACTATCTCACATTAAGTGCACTACATTTCTTCAGTCATGCATCCCTCTTTACAGTAAATACATTACAGCATACTTGATTTAATGTGAGGACAGTGAAATTGTACACTTATTATCAATCTTATAATGTACTTAAGTTACTCAGGCAATCAGTACAGGACATCGCTGGTTTATTTTGGCTTATAAAGTAAGTTATATCAACCAGCTCAGGTTAGCTGATAAAGTAGCATCAGAGTAAACATTTGTGCTTGCCTTTGAGGTGCGGGATGGCCCTCCTGCAATCGCTCATCACTTTTGTTTTGATTGCAGCATCACATGTTTAACAAAGGGTCCCTTGACAGAAGCAAATGTGATATGCATCCATATGTTTGCGCTTTATCTCTTCTCTCAGACCAGACGCGAACTTTTCTCTACAGTTTATGGCATACGCAGCACGCAGATGTCCCGCTACGGTGGCTCAACGCAAGCCATTCAGCGTTTGACATCAAAGTACCGCGAGACCAGACTTCTCCATATGTATTTGATTCGCTCTCGCAGTATTTTGATATCATAGGATTGCCCTGCGTGGCGCCAGATGAAGTCCCTCAGTTGTGTGTTTGTGCGTACCTCGCGACCACAGATTCTATCCATCTTCACCCTCTGACACTTTCGTCTCGTTTTTATTTGACGAATAAACAATGTAGCGAGTAACGTTAAGTGTCATTTCAAATGTAGTGGAGTAAAGAGTACAAATACCCAATCAAAAATGTAATTGAGTAGAGAGTAAAAGTTGCTTATATTTTTGATACTCAGTACAAAGTACAAAGTAGCCAAAAAAAACCTTAAGTACAGTAACAAAGTACATTTACTTAAGTACTTTACACCTCTGCGTGTGATTCACAGAACAAACGCACGCACAGAAAACGCGCTTAACGTTACCCCTTTCTTTCAGATGTGAAATCTATAAATCGCAAATTATCTTGAACTAGTATGCATCTGAACAGTAAGATTTCCACCTTTAAACGATGCCTAATTAATGCCATTGACATATAAAAGAGCGCATGTCAATGTTTAAACCCTTTATGAGCAGCAAGAATGGCTTATATTTTCAAAAACCTGCAGCAATCGGACAAGCAAAAGTGCCTCAAAGTGCCTCAAAACTAACCTCAAAACAAACGTCAGTGTCAGTAGCGGTAGCGTGAAAAGTTTAATCCGCGGGAAAGCTGATGCAGCCAAGGCCTTTTAATAGAAGCTGCTGGCAACGCAAAGACCCGCCCTTCACGTAACCCCATTTGTTCAGCTCCCATCCATTGACCAATCGGCTATCCTAACCTTAACCACACTGTGATGACCTCACGTGATGACCAAAGAGCTTTTATTGTTTTTGTGAAACAGACCGCAGTAGGTTTTTGAAACTCCCGTTTATGGGAAGTTTAGACCCCCCCCCCAAAAAAAACTAAAACTCTTCGGATCTACATGATTCACGTGGATGACCTTTTTCAATTCAAAACGGCGATTTTCGCCGAAAAGCGACTAGTTTGCAGGTATGCTACTTTAAGCTTCAAAAACGATCTACAGAAACCTATGGGTGATGTCACTACATCCATCGTTTTTTTTTACAGTCTATGGAGTGAATGTGAATTGTAATGCAATAAAAGAAGCACTAAACTAAAAACATGTCATCAAAATAGAAAACTTGTGTTGGAGATATGTATATTAAAGATCGATAGATAGACGAATAGATGGAGCAGTGGCCAAAAGTAAAGTCTGGGAAGGGTGATTTGTACAATATTAGCTTTAACACCACCTCATATGTGACCCTGGACCACAAAACCAGTCATAAGTAGCACAAGTATATTTGTAGCAATAGCCAACAAAATAGAGTCAAAATTATAGTTTTTTCATGGACAAAATCATATGTTCCTTGTAGATATTTTGTAAATTTCCAAAAACTTATTTATCATTAGTAAAATGTGTTGCTAAGGACATCATTTGTATAACTTTAAAGATTTTCTGAACCCTCAGATTTTCAAATAGTTGTATCTTGGTTAAAAAAGTCCTAACAATCCATACATCAATGGAAAGCTTATTTATCTAAATCTGACCCTTATGACTGGTTTGTGGTCCGGGGTCACATATTATACGTGTACAGTACAAAGGGACAAAACAATGAACTGTTAAGGTATTTATTGGACAAAATAATTGAATGCATCTTTAATAAAATATTTGAATAAGAGCAAAGATGGCAATTGTTCAAAGTTGGACATCCATAATGGCACACAGAAAGAAACCAGCAAAATCCTTTATAATCAAGCAGTAGTCTAAAACTGTGGCTTGGGTTAACAGTAGTGTTGGAGAGCTCATGCTGGTTGTAATGATTGGGTTATAGTGAAGTCTTATGAGAGAATAAGGCTGTATCTCGAACACAAGCTTGTCATGGACTGCAAGACATTCTTTTGATTCGCAGGCCCTGAAGGTTTTAATGAAATTGTAGCAGAAAAAGCCGCCTCTTCACCGGCACAGCAAGGTAGCACTTCAACCATCATTTGTTCTACCCGTAAGGGCTGCGTGGTTGCTTGGCAACATGAGGCTCTCAAGCAAAAGCTCACAAATGCGGTGAGGTTTTATGAAAAACCTTGTTCTCTTCGCCTGCGTAGACCCTGTCATTTGGAGGCACTTTCCATGGCTATTTCTGCATGCATTTAGCGCCATTACAAAATGGAGCACAAACTGAGGCATTTGAACATATATCAGTCACATCAAGAGTGTCTAGTTTAAAGTAGGTCCGGCTCCAATTTTAATAAATCTTCAAATTAACAAAACAATATTGACTCTGGAAATCCCCAAATCGATCGATTCGTTATGTGCATGCTGCTTAATGTTATGAAGCTTGTGCTTTAGCTGGATGTGTTTGCGCGATGTTACTGTGCACATCCAAAACAGGAGTTAAACTTTTTCTCTAGTACATAACTTAGTTTAAGTCTTGTTTTTTTTGCAGATATATGCACGTTGTATAATACATTTATGTTGTATATAAGGCTTAATATTATGTAGAGTGCATCATATAGAAAGCGCATCAGTTTGTGCTTATTAACCCTTTAGTTTCACTTTATCACACAGCTTTACCTGTTAGAGGTTTCTGTTAAAAACATTTAATTCATTAATAATCCAGTATGGGTTAAAGGAATATTCCATTTTCTTAAAATAAAATCCAGATAATTTACTTACCACCATGTCATCCAAAATGTTGATGTCTTTCTTTGTTCAGTCGAGAAGAAATTATGTTTTTTGAGGAAAACATTGCAGGATTTTTATCATTTTAAATGATCTTTAATAGAGCCCAACATTTAATACTTAACTCAACACTTAACAGTTTTTTTCAACGGAGTTTCAAAGGACTCTAAACGATCCCAAACGAGGCATAAGGGTCTTATCTACAGAATATAAAAATATGCTCTTTTAAACCACAACTTCTTGTCTAGGTCCATTCCTGCGTGACCTAACGTAAATGCGTAGTGACGTAGAGAGGTCACGTGTTACATATATGAAACGCACATTTGCGGACCATTGTAAACAATAAACTGACACAAAGACATTAATTAGTATCATTCCACATACAACAACGTCGGAACGGTCCTCTTTCTCAACACTTGTAAACACTGGGGCGAAGTTTCGTGTTCGTCCTCTTGACATCATGACGTATTGCGTGGGGTCACGCTGGCGCATCACGATCGGATCTAGACGAGAAGTTGTGGTTTAAAAGTGCATATTTTTATTTTTATTGCCAAAAATGACAATCGTTTGCTAGTTAAGACCCTTATGCCTCGTTAGGGATTGTTTATAGTCCTTTGAAACTCCGTTGAAAAAACTGTTAAGTGTTGAGTTAAGTATTAAATGTTGGGCTCTATTAAAGTTCATTAAAATGATAAAAATCCTGCAATGTTTTCCTCAAAAAACATAATTTCTTCTCGACTGAACAAAGAAAGACATCAACATTTTGGATGACATGGTGGTGAGTAAATTATCTGGATTTTTCTTTTAAGAAAATGGACTATTCCTTTAATTTTTCTGTCATAGTTGCTTCAAAATTAAGTTTTATTTGAGTGTTTTTAATAAAAATATTTTCATTTTCACCATGACGTATATGCCCCGCCCCTTTGATTGCCCTGCCCCCAGTTAATCGAGTACTCGTTTTTCAGACCTACGGATTAATCGAAATGAAAAAATGACATAAATGCACATCCCTAATTCTAATTGAAATCTTACACAAAAAAATCTAATTGATCGCAATACACAGCTAAATATCCAAAGTTTGCAGTAATGCCCTACATTTTATGTTGAGCGTTATCAATTACTTTATTAAATGCATGTTATTTACCATACGGAACTGGGCCTTGGCCTGCTGAATGAGGTTCTCCTGCTCTGATTGGCTGATGCTGGTGAAGATGCCTGCCTCTGGGTTGAAGTGCAGCACGTTGCCTTGGAGATTTGTGAGGAAGTGGCCAAAGCTGCGAATGCAGCCCAAGCGCACCACACACTGGACAGCAGCAAAAAGAGAAAAGAGGAAACATGAGATTTCACAGAAACAGTGAGTGAATGTTCAATCACAGTTACACAATGTTATAAAAGCTTTTATGTTCTAATCAGCTGGGAGAAAATAATTGTTTGTCCTTTGCATTACTTCACATTAAGATACTTGCGAGTTATATTCTTTACATTAGGGAGCTTTAACACAGACACCTGCATGCCTGCTGAGCACTTTCTATAAATAAACACAAGTTTGATGGTTATTTAATTGCATTTTTATTGCAGAAAAGTATGAAAAGTTTTTGCATCTTAATAGAGACCCAAAAATATATATGGATGGTGAATAAAAACTATTTTAAACAACAAAGCTGGTGGTGGCCTATGATTTACTCATACTAGACTCGAATGTTTATCGTGTTAATCGCACTAATGAAAACTTGAGTGTCCTCACGCACATCCTCAACAACAACAACAACAACAACAGTAGTCTAACTTCCCTATCTTACTTTTCTCTAAACTATCTCCTTTTTCATCCGGTCTCTGTATGGATAAGAAGCCGTGTCATAAATTTCAGCGTAAGGTAAAAATGTTACCTAATGCACCTTTAAGTAAATAGATTTGCTGACTGCATTCCAGTTCAATATCACACAAATTTTTTTTTATTAAACGGAACGTAACCTGCCTTCTCATCAAACACTCAGTTAGTGCTGTAGCTTGTACTGTAGTGCTTACAGTACTACCTAAAAGTTACATTTTCTGTTCTTGCATGTGAACATATAAGAATAAATGAATTTCAATAGTGTTAATAGCTCATCTAATGTATGGTGTCCAGGTGACCACAGTATATTTGTATACATAATGCGTGGGACAGTAACGGTTACCTCCTCCAAAGGGCTAAGAGAAGGTCTCTGGCTAGTGAAGTCCAAGCGTCGATGGGCCGAGCTGAGGGCAGGAAGATGGCGGAGTGCCAGATCCTCAGGCAAAAGCAACGTCTGGACCAAACCGGGCCGCTCAGACTCATTTAGGAGTTCTGCCACCTCTTTATTTAAGCCTAGATCTGTAAAAGAATCCAAAAAAAACATCTTCCTCAAGCATACGACTTTCAGGAAAAATAAAAGACGTTTTGGTAGATTTTTCTCACCTGCTTCCAAAATCTTGGTGCCCTCAGGTAGTAAGTTAAGCAGGACTGAGAGTCTGTTCCACAAGCTCTGAGAACTCTGTAAAGATCAAGTTCAGTGTGCATACAGGGAGATAAAATAATGGTTTTGCCGCTTATGATAAATTGACGTACCTGAGCACACATGAGGATGATGTCGGTGTTTGTCCTCAGCCAATCCAAAAAGACCTTCACTATCTGGATGAGATCCTGATTGGTCAGAATCTCCAGGCGCTCAGAAAGGGTTTTTTCACTGGGAATCGATTGGTTGCTGTGCACGCTGCCTTCAGAATCAGAGTCAGCATCTGAGTATAGAAAATAATAGAGAATAGAGAGTAGAAATATATAGAGAATAATAGAGAAGAAAGTGAAACATTCCAGGATTTTTCTCATTTTAATGGACTTTAATGGACCCCAACACTTAACAGTTTTAATGTAGTTTAAAATTGCAGTTTTTAAAGGACTCTAAATGATCCCAAAATAGCAAAAAAAAAAATCACTTTTAAAACACAACTTCTCTTCTTCCTCCGGCTGTGTGACGAGCCAGCGCAACCACACGTAATTGCGTAATGACGTGGAAAGGTCACGTGTTACATATATGAAACGCACATTTGGGGACCATTTTAAACAATAAACTGACACAAAGACATTAATTAGTATCATTCTACATACAACAACGTTGGAACGGTCCTCTTTCTCCACACTTGTAAACACTGGGGCGTAGTTTCGATACATCATCCTTGACCTCTTGACGTGATGACGTATTACGTGAGGTCGCGCTGGTGCGTCACAGGAGCGGAGGAAGATGAGAAGTTGTGGTTTAAAAGTGCAGATTTTTTTTTTTCTTGCCAAAAATAACAATCGTTTCGTTATGCCTCGCGTTTAGAGTCCTTTGAAACTGCAATTTTAAACTGCATTAAAACTTTTAAGTGTTGGGGTCCATTAAAGTTCATTAAAATGAGAAAAATCCTGGAATGTTTTCCTCAAAAAACATAATTTCTTCTCGACTGAACAAAGAAAGACATCAACATTTTGGATGAAATGGTGGTGAGTAAATTATCTGGATTTTTTTTTTGAAAATTGACTAATCCTTTAAGATATAAGCATGCAAAAATTGCTTACATCTATACAAAGATGCCACAGTTGCTGGATACATTTTGAATGGCAAACAATGAAAGAGAGATTTATCTTAAGCCACGCACCATTGTCATTCGTCCCATTAACAATCTCTGGACTCATGTTGCTAGATGTTTTTTCTGGAAGGGGTGTGGTTTCTTTCGAATGTTTAGGGTTGGAGTCTGAGGTGGGGTTAGTGGTAGCCGGGGGGCGGAGCAGCACATTGCTGAAGGTGGGAGCAAGACGGAAGCAGCGCTTGGACTGGAAAAGCTGAGAAGACATGGCCTGTAGGTTACTGCTGATGCTGGCATCGTTAGTAACTAGAGGGCCATTGGTTGCTGGCGGGGTTGAGTTTTCTTCCCTGGATGGTTGTGGCTGCTCATCTTCCTCTGGTTGCTGATGTTGTGGCGCATTCTCTGCATCTTCTATGTCTTCCAGGTCCGAACGAGATTCCTGACTGTTCATGTCGGAATCCGTCTCGACGTCAAAAGCCGTGCCCCCTTCTTCTTCCTCCGAACCGCTTTCCCAGCGGCCATCCACTGCCAGCGGTTCTTTCCGCCCTTCTCTCGCTAAAGAGTTCATCTGGACCCTGGAAGATCCAAGACCGTCCACCGGCACGGCATCTTCCTCATCCTCCTCTTCATCACTCTCAAAGCCTTCGCTCAGGTCGCTCTCGTCCTCCTTGTGAGCACATCGTCTGCGGCGGAGCATGGATAGACGCGAGAACTTCCTCTTTTGTTTTTGCTTCTCCTCTGCTGACCTCTTCTTCTCCAGTGCTTTCTTTACCTCCGCCGTCCTTCCATTCCCTGTAGGCTCTTCTTCATCATTTTCTTTCTCCTCGTCCTCCTCCAGAGAGCCGTTTTGCAGGGTTCTGTCTTCAGAGGGAGCTTCACTGGAATCTCTGGCCTCAGGCTCATCTAAGAAAAAAAGTATGAAAGTAATTTTCGAGTAGTCACGTTCCTTGTAAGCTGTCTACCAAACAGCATTTTAAGGATTTACATACTGCCTTATAAAACAAGGACAAAGCTACTTTCTAAGATACATGGTGTTGTTTAAAACATAACATGTTGTTATATGGCATCATATACATATACTTCCTTTTAACATAACACAGATTTAACTCAGATATATGATAACTTCCAACTTTGTTTTGCATGAAATGATGCAAAAAACACTTATTAAGTGTCAGGCAAAATGCACACACAGATAAATGATAAACAGTAATGAATTGCTTTTATTCGCACCTGTGTTATCAGTGCGCAGGGCCGTGACGTCACTCTCGCCCTCCTCCAGTTCAGCTTGCAGTCGAATGTTCACATGATTGACCAGATGTGAAAACAGAGCCAATGTGAAGGCGATGGAGGCACTGTACTGCTTTGAGGCTAAAATGTAAATTCAGAGAAGACAGAAATTAATCTATGAGAGTAAGAACAATGATCTGCACCTTTTAAATCATGACTATCAGAAAGCTTTTTTGACACTTCCACCATTGATCTGATTTTAGTGTATATTTACCTCCTCGCTTCAGCCTGTGAACCACCATAAGGCAAGTCACCACCATCTTGAATATGAGGCTGTCAGGTAACACAGAGCAGATGGAGTCGTGCTCTTCCTCCTCCTCGCCGGTTGATTGGCTGCCGTGAGTAGGATGTGGCAGGTAGAACAGCACCAGATTAAAGTCCTCCAGCACCGACTGGCACAGTGACGTCAACTCAGTCTCCATCAAACTAAAGGGATGGGAGGTTATCAGTTCAGGATCAGGTTATAAGTTTAAGTTGAAATATGAATATATGAGCTTGTTTCCAAAACGCGATAAACGCCAAAATCAGTATTGCATCAGGTCAGTATTAAAAAGTCCATTCTTCATTTTACGCAAAATCCGATATACACCGTGTTATTCTGTCATCTTTTCTCCCTTTTTTTCGAACTGCGACAAACGGCAGTCCTCCTTTATTGAAGAATGCAATAAATCTGCTTATTACACGGCTCTCTGGAATGCTTGATTCTGATTGGTCAGTTGAGACATTTGCAGGTTCGTTCTTTTCAAATAATAACCGCTCCAAAATAATAACGCATAGCCGGACTACTTGCACGAGTAAAATCGCTCCGCGCCAATAAAGATCAATAAAGATTACTGTCTGTTTGGCGCCATCTTGTGACAAACACTGGACAACCACGACAAGACACAGAGAGCTTACTGAGACTGAACTTGACAAAATAGAGCATGACAGCTACGAAGCCAACACACAAAAAAATACAGAATGGGCATTAAAACTTCTCAAAGACTGGCTAAAAGAGAAAAAAATGGAGACAAGTATGAAGCAGAGGATCTTAATAAGGTATTACGATCATTTTATGCATCTGTGCAAAGTTTCGCGGAAGGATAAAAATGTTCATTTAAAACAAATATGCCAATAAAATGTTTCAAATTCATATTCATGTCCATTTTTTTTCTTATGTGGCAAGTAGCCGTGTAATAAGCGGGATAATGTAGAGGCAGCCGGTAGTTATTGGGAAATAAGCCCCTTCAGTGTGATACAAGACCCTCCGCTTCGCGTCGGGTCCTGATCACACTGTCGGGGCTTATTTCCCAATAACTACCGGCTGCCTCTACATTATCCCTTACTTAACCAATCACAGCGCACCCTTCCACGCATTGTAAACATTAATGGTGGCGCGTTGAATACACACGCAATCCTAGTTTTCCTCATCTACTTTATCCTTCGTGATCAAACAAACAAACAAAATCAAAATAGTAATTTTGATGGCATTGATAAACCTGTGGTGGTTTTATGTGGGGGGGAAGAAACATAAGCCATCAAAAATTGAATTTACGTGAGAGGCACTTGGGCGAAGGAATAGCTGTTGCTTGTTCTCACACAAGCATCAAGCTTTTGTCATGCTAACACATTGACCCCAGGGGATCTTATGAAAAACTTTGCATTATTTTACCCGAAGTCAACGAAAATCGAGCAGGACCAAAACATTTTACAGCTGATTTCTGTCAAAAAAGTTCAGCGACAACATCCGAAGGATGACAAAGTAAGTGTTTTGATTAATGCCATTAATGTTTATTTGTTTAATCAGTGTATACCACTAGTCAACTAAATGAATATAACATGGAAAGAGGAATGCACATTTATATATTGATTAAATAACATTTTGAAAAAACAAACTTGTGATGGATTTATTGCATTTTGTGGAAAAAAAATCAGTTTTTATAATAAATCTTTGAAAATCAAATTATGGATTTGAATTTTTTATTTTATTATAACCTAAAGAAGCTATGTGAAAGTTTGTAACAGAAAATAGTGGTTTTTATCTTGTCACTTTTATTGGTATAGAAAAAACATTTTTACCGAAATTAGTCAAAATGGATTTACTACGTTTTGGAATCAAACTCTTCATGTAATCCACTTACCTGTTCTTGGGCTGCAACAGACTTTGCAAATACATGAAGCTCACCAGCAGTCTCTTGATGTCTTTTGACCTAAAGTAAGAAAGTTTTTGTTAAAAACAGACCCAGAAAGACATATATTTTCTCAGATGCATAGATATCTAGTTTCTAGGGCAGGGCTTTTCAATTGGCGGCCCGCGGGCCAAACCCGGCCCCCAAGGTAATTTGATCCGGCCCTTTATGTAGTCTGTAAAAAAGACATCTCTAGAATAAATGTAGTAAGTTAGACAACGGGCCCTACAGTTACGAGTTGATGCACGTGCGTCTGTTTCATACAGCATGAGCTGCAGAGCGCGAGTCACGTGATTGGTGCGAGCAGCTGTGTCACGTGTTTATATTCGCGCTTTGGTCCACAAGTTCAACTCGATCGCCGCGCCCGCGTCTCAAGATGCGATAGCTGACAGTGTTGAGTTAAAGACCGGACTCTATTAACGGCTGTTTTAACTTTATTTGTTGTATTTCCAGCTTAAAACACTGCCTTTTCCGACAATTGTTGTCTGATATGTTTATGCTTATCCACAATGACATTAACGTTAGATGTCTTAATAAAGGAAACTCGTTGAAATGATTTTGTGAACTAGACAAAAAGATCCTGCCGTTTCTCCAAAAGTCATCATCACTGTTCTATCTCCGGCCCCTCAATTAAGATGCTTTTTATGATCTAATAACAAAAAATGATTTTATTGTTTAAAGGGATAGTCCACCCCGCCCAAATAAAATTTGCAGCCACCCTCAGGCCATCCAATTTATTGTTTTGTTAATTAACGCAAGTCAACGTTTTCCGCCGCTTTGAGAGTTTAAAAAATCAGATATCTTCAATACAAAAGTAATGCCCACGGCTCCTGGTGACATATTGACGCCTTGGGAAGCCAATCGATGGATTTTTGCAAGAAATTGAACATTACTTACAACATTATTGATGTTAATGCAGAGCCTCTGTCAAACATGAGATATAAATACACAGGAAATATATACAGGAAGTGCGCTTTATCCAACCGATCTATAGGTGGCATTAAGAGGTTGGTTTGCCTACCGATAACAAGCACCACAAGAGGATTGCACAAGAGGCTAACGCTAATACCATTCAATGCTAATAACGTTGTAATAACATTCAATTTTATTGCAAAAAACGATCAATAGGCCTCACAAGACATCAATATGTCACCAGGTGTCATTGGGATTACTTTGCATTGTACACATCTGCTTTTTGAACTCTCAAACTTGTGTAAACTGCTGACTTGCATTATATGAATCACAAAGCACTGCGGTTTCTGCAAAACATCTTCTTTATTGTTCTACTAATTTTTTTTTTCGAATGGCCTGAGGATGAGTAAATAAAAAGCACATTTTTATTTTATTTGGGAGAATGTGTCTTAAAAAGTTAAGGAATGCACCTCTGGCGTGATGGTGACAGTTTCTTCATCTCTTGTTTCTTCACCTGATGGTACATCTTGGCTGCCTTGTCAAAAAGACGCTTTAAATTCCCATAAGCACCATCAAAGGGAGTCTCTGACTGAATGCTGTTCAACAGGGAAAACCAGTCTGTCAGGATCATGCATGAGTTATCAACACACAACATTTTTTAAACATTCATCATACTTTAGTGTATGTGACAAATAATTAGGGCTGGGCAAAAAAATCGATTTTACGATTAATCGTTTTTTAAAACGTGGTCGATTAAAAATCGATTCTTAAAGAGCAAAATCGATTTTTTTCCATATTTACTTCCGCAAACATTGAATGAAGGAATGGAAGCATTTTAGATTTTGCAAGCAAGACATGTTGTGGCTTTTAATTTCTTTTTATTAATTACCCACTTGTAAACTGCTGTTCACTGTTCTTTTTTATTAATATAGTATGTGTATTAAATCTATATTCATTGAGTTGAATCGAGAATCGAGTATCGAGTATAAAAACCTACCTAATATCCGGAATCGAAAATGTAATTGAGAATCGGAATCGAATCGATTTGATAGCTTGTGAATCGAAATCGAATCGATCTGAAACATCTGAATCGATACCCAGCCCTACAAATAATCATCAGTCCCTCTGACGGACTTTTGTTTTTAGTTCTGTGTAATGATTAAATAACTGCAGTAACATCATAACTTTAAATGAAAAGCAGCAAATATGTGTATTAATGCACTGCTGTTTTCTTAAAGTCTCTCTTTCTTACACACACAGACACTCAAACATGAGGAAGAGAGGTCGAAAGTAGACAAAAGAGACGGATTAAAACACCAAGTGTAAATGCGAATGTCGCTCTCTTGTCCAGTTATGGTCCAATCGACCTAACTTTGGACAACCCAAGAAGCATTAACCCCTTACACGCTGCTCAAACATAGACATTTCTCAGACCGTGGTATCGATTCCAGGTATCGGGGGACTTTTAACGAGTACTTTAGAAAATGTGGTATCGAGGCCGATACCCGATACCAGTATCGGTGCATCCCTAAAATGTATACTGAGGTCAGACGTTAGCTTTCTGCCCAAGGTGATTGTGACATCTTGCATGAGGTTTTAGCTTAACTTCGTAGAAAATACATATTTTTATCGCCATTTATCCCCAAAATAACTAAGATATGAACCCAAAAACATCATAATACTTAATTTTGAAAACATGTATTTATTTGCTTACCAGCGCAAGTAGTAGTAAGTAGCTTCAACATTATAAAATTTACTTCCAGCCAGTGTACCCAATTGATTAAACGGCATTCCTGTAAAAGACACACAATTCTCAAGTCAACCGCATGAAATTTAATTACACTTTTTTGCATATAAAAATTCACCAACAGATATATTCACGAAAAGCATGCTGTTTGGTGCCAGAAGAATGTGTCTGTAGGATGTGAGAAGTAATGAATCTCTTACCGACGTGAGGAGCGACAGACAGGGCCTGGTGATAAAAGCGCTCGGCCAGCTGCTCCGTTTCCACTCCCGCCAGTTCATTCTGGTACCGCGCTACGCACAGCAAACATTAACATGCAGCGTTTATTTCCAGTAATGAGGACATGAAATCACTGCACAGCTTAAGTAGGTTCAAAACAGTTAGATTTTATCAGACATCAAGTGAGAACACACTTACCGAGATCTCCCAAGTACACAAGGCACCTGTGACAAGCCATCTGGGCCCACTCCATCTCCTTAGGGCTGGCTGAGACCGGTTTCTTACGACCTACAGTCAATAATATAAAAGAACAATTACCTAATCAATTAATAAGCCACAAAATTAACACGTAGCAACATGAACCTCATTCAATTCAAATTAAATCTGATTAAAAATGCAATATGCAATTTTCACAACTAAAGGTCCCCAAAAACCTGCAGCTTAAAAAAAAAATAAAGAAAAAAGTGAAAGTGACAAGATTGTCAAATATGCAATGCATACTCGAAATGTGACCTCTGCATTTAACCCATTTCAGTGAGTAACACGCTAAAACCGCGGTGACCAATCCTGTTTGTGGAGATCAACCCTCCTGTATATTTTAGTTCCAACTCAGCTTCACCACACCTGACTCTAATTTTTAGGTAGCCCTGAAATGCTTGATTGCCAGGTTTAGGTGTGTTTAATTGGGGTTGGAGATGAACTCAGGACAGTAGATCTCCAGGAACAGGGTTGGTCACCACTGCACTAAAATAACTAGACTGTGGCGCGTTCATGAGAGAGTGCGTTTCCAGTGTATAACGTACCCGTGAACGCAGAAGCACAGAGAGCAAAACAAAACGCCTGTCAGGAACTAAAAATCTAAAACTAGGATTTTAAAGTCACAATAAAACAGAAGATTATCTTATTTTCCCCATGGTGACGTTTATCCGAGCAGTGTTTCCTCTAGGATTTTTTTCAGCTGTGGCGGCAGGGGGCGCCCATGATGATTATAAATGTAAAAAAAATGTTATGCAGAATATAGGCTCTACAGTAAACTAACATGTATTTTTTTTATAATTTTCACGCTGTCATTTACTTTTCCTTATATTTATAGCATATTGCTTTTCTATGTTTGATCTAAACTTTCTTAAAAAAACGTTACACAGCTACGTACGTAGTTCGGGTATTTCATTGTAGTTTGTAGTGTGCATTGCAAGTTCGTCCTCGTGTTTAGCGTCCAGAGCTGTTACAAAGTCATGCAGTCCTGTTTGATAATCCGCACCGCTGTGATTGACAGAACAACCGACCAGTTATCCGACATCAGCAGCAATTTTATTTCACACCCGTACCATTTGACATAAAGACTGTGACCCCGAGCCGGTCACACCGCAAATCGCGCAGTTAAATATAAACCTTTACCGGTCTTCAGACAGATCTTAAACACAAATAAGCACGGGACATTTAAAAACGAGTCGAATTTTGGTCTTGGGTGTTAGACCCGCATTTTACTCTTGTCTATTGAGTCCAGACCTGCATCTACAGCACAAATGACACGCGAATAGCCTATTACACCCGTTAGATCAAATATTATGCGGTTCACCCGCGGGTACCCCGACCCTGTTGTTTCGTCTGAAAACAGATAAAACAGTCTCACCGTCTGCCTCAAGTTTCTATTACCAATGTTCTTCTCTTCCACGGGAATAATGTAAGTTTCCTTACAAACAGATTCGACTATTAATGTCTTGCAGTCGCATATAAGTAGTATTCAGTATTTAGCCTTTTGTTTTTGGACAAATATCTTATTTAATGTGAAACTTTGTGAGTGTCGATCTAAAGCACAGACGATTGACTGACAGCTGAGCGCTCAGCAGTGCGCTGCGCTTAAAGCCTATACTGAATAACTAATGGCCAGATAAGTTGATAATATGAGTACAGTGATTCCAAATGAATGTCCAAAAAACTCGTAATATGTTAAATCAAAAGTTTAATAATGTCTTTTCTCGCAGCCCTGCGCTGTGTTGGTGTAGATATATGCGCCGGTGAACATCATATGATGACCTTGCAGCTTAAATTACCCTAAATTTATTGTCATAAAGATAAAAGTAAAACAACATTCGAAACTTCAAATGATGTATTTTTATTTGTGTAAACTCACAATAAGGAGAAAACCTTGTGCTTATATATAATCATTAAAAACATGACGTGCTTTCTGCTGGTTTGGTTTTAGAGCGCGTCACAAAAAAGAACAGAAACTCAAATACTTTTTTATTCGTTTTGTCAATTTAATAATTATTTAAGTGCAACATATTTCGTATAGGCTTATTTATATTATTATTATTTCTCAAAACAGAAACGTAGCTTAATAATCCTCTGTTGATTTAAATATATTTGTGCATGAAACTAAACCCATGGAGGAAATTATGATAATTTAGGAGATTTATTTATAAATGAGTGAACAACGCAAATCCAGAAAGGAATTTATTTCTAGACAGCCAGTCTCGCAGAGCGGACATTTCGATAGCTTTTTTGCGAGTTGCCGCTGTGGGTTTTGTCTAGAAGGGATACAGCAAATGCCGAAAAGTTAAGGATTAGATTTGGAGGTAGGATTATTAGGATGAAAACAGCGGTTCTGGCTAAATTAGATACAAGTACATCCTACAATCGTGTGAAATTTTGTGTTTAGAGTTGGGTTTGGTTAAAGGATTAGGATAAAACAGTGCTCATCCAACGAGATTTCGTTTGCTGTATCCCTTCTATCCACAACCGCAGGCGTGGCGGGGATGTTTTAGGAGTGGCGGGCCGCCACGGTTGAATGTATATAGCGGAAACACTGCCGAGTGAAACGGCTTTTGAAATAAAAAAAATGTAGGTCTGAACCAGAATTCGTTCAACAAGAATTGATTGGATCGTGGGAAGTTGGGTCAAGTTGCTATTTGCTAAACATTGGGCTGTTTTTCCATGCCCCATCCATCTGCCATACACTGTGCCCAGAAGTAAAGAGAGATCGTTTTAAGGAGGAAGGTTTTTGTGTTTTTGATCAACTCTTTCCCCGCCATTGACAAGTTAACTTGTCAATTAAGAGAAAACGCTTCCCTGCCAATGACAAGTTTGTACGGCAATCCATATTTCTGCTATTATCCATCAGGTGGCACTCTTACGCAACTTATTAACCCGATAAGAATCCCTTGGACGTGAGGCTGCATAAACGTCATTGTAACTTTGAAGCATTACATCTTCAAAATATACAGTCATGCGGCACATCGTTTGAAAGCTTAGACTCTCAGGATTCCATTAAGCCCACACACAAGGCATAATATGATTTATAGCAGTCATAAAACTGTAATCTAGTAATTATTTACCTGAACCCGGGCCACGCCGATTTAGGTTATTTCCTTAATTTCAAAGCCTTCCCTTTATCTGCCTCGGTGAAATTGTCTAAAACTAATTGTTCATAAATCCCCAAAAGTCCAAGGAAGTGGAATACCCAAACCTTTTAATCCAAAAACGATTTGTTCCCCTCACAATCTTGACATTTCTGACCGAATTACAATATAAATGCTGTAAACAATTAGTTCACTACCGGACATTCGTTCGACTCTCACTTCTCATTTAAGACTTAAAAGGCTACATTTGGGTATCACGGTTATTGTGCAACGTCAAAGAACAAATACGCCCCCTTGTGGAATTTCAGCCGTTTCATAAGAGGTTAAACACTAAAGCATCCCCTTAGACCAAACAGTTAAAACTTCAAATATTTTTGAAGAAATATACCCATATTTGGAAGTGATAAAAAGAGAAGAAATGAAGATAGGATGAAATGGGTTTTTTTTAAAGCAGAGGGTCTGTTTTTTCATTTGGTATATTGTATGTTTAAATATTTACAGAAGAACATTTTCTGGAAGGTAATAAACTTTTGTAAAAATCATAAAAAATGCTGCCACTGGCTGGCAAATTTTTTTTAAATGCTGGCAGGGAAAACATTAAGGATTATGTGGGCACATGAATTTGTAAAAAACATTTAAGTCATTTGTAAAAAAATACCACAATGTTCCAAAAAATGTAAATTTCATTGTGATTTGTGAAAATGTTCGATTTCAATATTAGACAAGTGCATATTGAGGTTTTTTCATGCGTTTCTGCGTTCATCGCTATGCCACTATGTCTCGTACGCTATGTCCTAGACTGGAAACGCATTCTATCATGAATACACATTGGTCCTTAATGGAAGCTAGTTTTTTAGGTTTGTAAAGTTTTAAATATTGATATTTTTCCTATTTTCCCACAGAAGGCCTTTATTAATCCCCAGAAGCAGTGTGGATTACTTCTGTGAAAGATGGATGGGCTTTTTAGGGCTTCAAATCAGAAGCACCATTCACTACCATTATAAAGCTTGAAACAGCCAGGACATTTTCTAATATAACTCTGATTGTATTCGTCTAAACAAAAATTATGCTATACATAGAGGACAGCTAGACTGTGAGTAAATCATGGGGTACTTTTCATTTTTGGGTGAACTATCCCTTTAAAAAGCATGGAATGATGGGAGTTGTAGTCTTTACCGGCACTGCCGACTGGAAATCAGTTTGACAGGCCTCAAAAATCATGTTCATGGATGTGGTAATGAAAAAAAAAGTTTTATAACCAGTACATTATAGGGTAAACCAATAAAGTGGTAGGAGTTTTTGGATATTTTAATGTAAACCTTACATATTGGGGCGGTTTCCCGAACATTGTTTAGGTTAATCCAAGACTACGCCTTAGTTATTTTAGGAAATTTAAGTAGTTTTAAACAAAAAACCTTACAAAAAAAAAAAAAAACTGTACTAGTGTGCATCTTGAGACAAAACAATGGTATTGATATATGTTAAAATATATCAGTACAAGGTGTTTTGAAATTAAAGCAGCTCAAACATGCATTTTGGTCTGGACTAGGATAAGCCCTGTTCAAGAAACCACCCCATTGTGCCTTATAAAAATTTAATGTGGCATGTCTTACCAATAAGTGGGTCAGTGACGTGCGTCCAGTCAATGCAGTCCTGTAGCTCCAGCTGATAATGTGACTGGATGTAGAGCAGCAGGTGTTGAAAGAAGCCCACCCCAGCAATCAGATGGGTCCTGTAGGCGCACTCCAAAGCACTGCGACTATGAATATGCTGCAAAGACAGCAAGAGAAAGCACGCTGTATTGTGATGGGTAACACCAGAGCAACTAAATTATGAGATGCGAGCAAAGAGGCAACAGTACCTTCTTGTTGGTCTTGATGACTTGAATGACCTCATAGTAGACCTTTCTCCACAGCAGTTCTTCAGCCTTGCGTCCATAGTCCACCGGATGCAGAAACATCAGCTTGACACAAAGTTCCCGCAATCTGTTGGAGGGAATGCAAATCAATACAATTCCTCAACAGCCATAAGATGCAACTTTATAGGCATCTCTCAAAGTAAACATAGCTTACTTGTTCCTCAAGCTGATGTTCTCAGGTTTGAAGACCTCCCTATAGGAAGACTTGCTGCTGATTATAACATCCAACTTATGCACCGTTTCCACCACAGCTCTTCATGAACAGAAAGAAAATGATGAAACACTCGAAAAACACAACTACACATACATAAATGACCCAAAGCCAGTGATTTGCTGTTCCTACTTCTTGATAAATGTGTGCACATGCTTTTCTCATGGCTTGCAAACCATTTGGTTTGATCTTATGTATTTATAGCTGTACTTAAAAATAGTATTGACAACAAATGCACAGCTAAAATCAGAACGTAGGATGACATCAGGTAGATTGGGATGCTAACGGACATTGAGATGATCTTTGAAAGCTTCCCTTTCTAAAGTATCCAAATTCATCCCATCTGCAGTAGGACAGCACATCTTATTCAACATTTTAGACAATAAAACTATAATCTCTACTTTAAAAAAAAATGTATACTAAGAGCTTAGTATTGAAGCCTTAAAGGTGCAGTGTGTACATTTTAGCGGCTTCTAGTGGTGAGGTTGAAAATTGCAACCAACGGCTCAGTCCACTGATCATCTCTCGCTTTTGAAACGCACAGAGAAGCTACGGTAGCCGCCATTGGAAAACATGTCATCGATGGAGACAACTTTGTAAACAAAGTTTGTCCTTAAAGGGCTTCTGTAGAAACATGGCGGAACAAAATGGCGACTTCCACGTAAGGGGGACCCTCTGTGTATGTAGATAAAAACATCTTATTCTAAGGTAATAAAACATAACGGTTCATTATAAAAAGGTCATTATACATCCCTGATAATATAGTTTTGTATATTATTTTGCATTTCTGTCAAGAGATCCTTCTCAAAACTACACACTGCACCTTTAAACCATAACATGTATGTTAAAGTTTCAGATAAAACTACCTATCCAAGTTATGTTTATACAAAACATCTCATGGTAAAGTGTAAACACAGACACTGATTTTAATATTAAATTAATATTTTAGCTGCTCTGATGTCCAAATCCCTTTATAACTATTCCCATGTGCTAAGGGATAACCACATCCATCCTTTTCAAATACATGTAAGCAAATCTTTTGTCAAGTTTAAGAGGCAATGACTAAATGCACACGTCAAATAATATTTTATTTCCAGTTTAGACTATTAAAGGTTCAAGCGTGATGAACACGCCGATGACAATGTCTAAATCGATCTTATATTTTAATGAAAGAATAACATCTGATCCCTGTAAACATGTTTTCATAGAGAAATATGTTAAAATGCAAAGGTGTTTCCTGATAGTGTCGGCCTGTGTCGTCGTTCTCACCTGTACAGACGTTTAATATGAAGCACTTTGGCCTCAGGCTCGCTGTCCTGACCCGGTCCGCTCATTCTAGCAGTGATAAAGCGACTGTTCTGGTCTGGTTTCAGTATTTTGTTCTGGTTCGTTCCGCTCCAGTTTAGCGCGCGGCTAACGTTAGCAGGGTAGCTAACTCACCTCTTTCCCTCAGATTATAACTTAAACACAAACGCTGTCGTTCCTGTCCTCCCCCGCCGCCGGCCTCGATACCCATCCGCCGACGTGTGTGCTGGTGTCGGTTCGGGTCAGCTGTCACATTTCGAGGGAATTGTGTTTGTGTTGTTGTCGTTCATCGTTGCGAGCGTCGCTCCGCGAGCGGCCATTTTTTCCCCTCCCACCGCGCACGGTTCAGTGACCGGGGCAAGTATCGCGAGAACTCCAGACATTCCCGAGGACCGGGGCATTGTTGTTGTTATCGCGAGATTTACGAGGTTATGTGTTGGTCAAGTAGCTTAAGCTGCAGGCGGGCTGGGCGGCCCCTCGCGTGATCAGGCTCTGGCAGTGCACGACAGTCCCTACAACAGTGGTTCTCAAACTTTTTCGGCGTGCGACCCCCTTGTGTACGGTAAATCCCTTTATGGCCCCCTAAAAGAAAATTTATGACATAAAACATTCCAAAAATAAAAATTGTAATTAAACAAAACATATTTAATTATACAATGTGGTGCTGTTGGTTGATTTTTCTAGGGTTTAATTTATGATAAAGGTTTTAAGGTTTAAAAAAAAGGTTTTTAAAAAGGTTTTAATTTAATTTATGAAAAATTAATGTATTTTATCAAATGTAATTTAACTAACATCTCAGGGTCCCCGGGGGGCCAAGGCCCCCAGTTTGAGAACCACTGCCTTACAAAACAAAAGAATTACATGCTAATCATAGAAAAAAACTTTCTTTTTTTATTACAGCTACCATGCTTAAACTCTGCAGTCTTGTCCCACATAATTTTATTTGTACTTTAAGAAAAACAAAAATTTGTAATGGCATCATTTGACACAGATCAGTCAGTGATATATGACTACTACATAAATTTACAAAATGTATGCACTTATATGCATTAAAAAGTGGTGCTAAATAGCACTTAAAGTGGTTTAATGGCTCGTAATCATAGAGGAACCATTTAAGTGCTAAACATCGCCTATGTAGAACCTGTGTAGCACCATATTGTGTTATGTTAAACCATAAGTGGTGCTACAGTCATGCTTTAGCACCACTTATGGTTCTACGAGGGTACTAGTGCAGTGTAGGTCTACAAATGGTTCCCCTATAATTACAAGCTTTTAGTACTATTAAGAACCATTTTTGTAGACCAGTGGGTAGTGTAATAGGAGGTAAATTGTTGGATTAGGCTCTTTTATTGGACACATACAACCTTTCTCACACACTTGGGTCATAGTGTGTGTCATAATGTTTCTATTAAATCCACCCAATATTCATTAAATTATTAAATATTGTGTTTCAATGAAAACTTTTGCATGGATTTGGAACAACTAAATAATGACAAAAGTTAATGTGACAGATTTTTTATTTTTCTCTTTAAAAAATCTCTCAACATTGAAACTGTGGCTTTTAGGCCAAATTATTCCAAAAAACTGTGAAAACTTTTTCTTCAAGTTTTGGCCATACTGACATGGTGTTTTTGTGCAGTGAAACTCAGCTTTTCAAATATGCAAATGTATTTAACCCAAAACTATTAAGATGTCGTGCCTGCTATCCACTTTTAAAGGAATAGTTTACCCAAAAAGGAAAATTCTGTCATCATTTACTCACTCTCATGTTGTTACAAACCTGTATATTTCTTTGTTCAGATAAACACAAAGATATTTTGAGAAATGTTTGTAACAAAACTGTTGTGGACCACATTTACTTCTATAATATTCTTTTTTCCTACTATGGAAGTAAATGGGATCCACAACAATACCACTGTGCAGCCTGCTAAGCCCTTACAATAATGAACCATGGAACAATGGTTTTATTGTGGTAAAAGTGTAGTAACCAAGTTTTTTTGGTGTATTGATTTTACTACACTAACCATGGTTTAACTATGGTTTTTGAAAACCATGGTTGTCAAAACCATGGTATTTTTGTAGTTACCATGGTTTTACTACAGTAACTACAGATTTTTTGTTTTAACTGTAGTAAAACCATGGTTAAGTTTCCTAAGGGCGCAGACATCATACGTCATCTGCTCGTTCAAAAATAGAGTGCCGCAGAGATAAAGTATTTTTGTAGGCCAAACCCGGAAGTTAGTGGGACACTGGTTCCCTCACTAAAAAGCCCATTAATTTTTCCAATAGGCAACGACAGTCCTGGATTGCCGATGTCCTGCAGAGTTTAGCTCCAGCTCCAATAAAGCACACCTGAAATAGCTAATCAAGGTCCGAAGAGTCACCTGAAACCTACCGGTAGGCAAGGTTTTATCAGGGTTGGAGCTAAAATCTGCAGGACAACGGCACTCCAGGACCAAAATTGCCTACCCCTGCCATAGACAATTGGATTTTCACAAAAAAATAAGCTTTGGTTAACAAAGGTTTATGACACTTACATGTTTTGTCCAATAAGTTAGTCTTCACAGATGAACACTGGTTCCCTTGCTAAAAAGCCAATTTTTTTCCCCATAGACTGGATAATTGCAAAAAAGCTCTGTATTTAACAAAAAACATGTTTTGTCCAACAAGATCAACTTCACAGATGAGCACAACTTTTTGAATTTTGAAGTCTAAATGCATTTACTAGAAATAAAAAAAACCCAAAAACTAATTTAGACTTCAAAATTCATAAAAATTGTGCTCATCTGTGAAGTTGATCTTGTTGGACAAAACATGTTTTTTGTTAAATACAGAGCTTTTTTGCGATTATCCAGTCTATGGGGAAAATAAATGGGCTTTTTAGCAAGGGAACCAGTGTTCGGCTAACTTCCGGGGTTGGCCTACAAAAAATGTCATCCCTGCAGCGCTCTATGGCAGGCACAGAGCAATGACCAACTTTTCTTTTGAACCGACTATGGCCGTTTCTTAATCCGAAGGCAGCATCCTCCGCAGGTTGCAAATGCATGCTGCATACATCATAAAGCCTAGTTTATTTAAGTTAACTGAGCATAACATCATCAAGCCATAAGCATATCAATTTACGATTAACTAAGAATAATAGTCTACTTTATAATTGTAATATTCAGAAATAAGACAGTCTTGATGACATACCGTACTGAAAAATCCAGCAAAGACCATCATAATCTGGTAGCTGGTTTTAGCTGGTTTATGGTGGCAATAGCTGGTCTAAGCTGGTCCTCCCAGCCTGGCAAAGCTGGTGGGTCAGGTGGTCTTCCATCCTGACCAGCAAAGTCCAGCTAGACCATCTTAAAAAGTGACCAAAACACAGCTAGACCAGCTTGCTACACCAGCAATATCAGCTAAAACCAAGCTGGAAGACCAGCTAAAACCAGCTCACCAGTGTATGCAATCTAAGCTGGATTTTTCAATGGGGACAGCTAAAATAAGAAAAATGCGCCCTTCAGAATTTAGAAACCAGTGAATTCTTACCAGTGAATGACACATGATGTAATCTAATAACGTTGTCTCTGGTCGTCTCGCTGCATGTTCAGGCGTTTTGGATGAGGCATGGCTTTGGACTGCGATTTGCATGGAGGGTGGGATCATATGGCTTCAATGCTAACAGGCTAAAGTTAGCATTTTCTAAATCACCACATACACCTTTAACTAAACCACTTTTGTTTCCTACAGTACTTTCAGGTTAAAAAAATCCTGACAATTTACTCACCCCCATGTCATCCAAGATGTTTATGTCTTTCTTTCTTCAGTCGAATAGGAGAACATATCAGGATTTTTCTCCATATAGGGGACTTTAGTGGACCTCAACGGTTTGCAGTTTAAAATTGCCGTTTCAATGCAGCTTCAAAGGGATCCCAACCATAAGGGCCCAGTGCGACCTTACGTATTGTGAAACGTACACTTGCGGACTATTTTAAACAATAAACTGACACAAAGACATTAATTAGTATCATTCCACATACAAAAACGTTGAAACGGTCCTCTTTCTCCACACTTGAGTGATAGTTTTGCATACATCATGCTGGTGCATCACAAGGCTAGTTGTGGTTAAAAAGTACTTTTTTAAAAAATTTTTGCGTATATGAAGATTGTTTCGCTAGACAAGACCCTTATTGAACCTAATGCCTCGGTTTGGATTGTTTAGAGCCCTTTGAAGCTACATTGAAACTGCAATTTTAAACTGCATTGAAAAAGCAAACCGTTGAGGTCTACTAAAGTCCCCTATATGGAGAAAAATCCTTAAATGTTTTCCTCAAAAAAAAAAAAAAATCCGACTGAACGAAGACAGACAAACATCTTGACAAGGGGGTAAGTAAATTATCAGAATTTTCTTTTATGAAAGTGGAGTATTTCTTTAAATGTGACCTGGAAATGTTTTCCTAAGATTCATCCAATAATGAAATTAATATGCACATGGACATTTGAAAAGTTTGGTTCCAAAACGCGATAAACGGCATTTAAAAAAATAGTTACCACCAAAATCAGTATTGTAAAAATAAATTCTAAATTTAACGCAATGGTTAAAATTTTTATATAAAAACATTTATATATTGATTCAATAGCATTTTGAATTTTTTTATCATTGCATTTTGCGGAAAACATAAATCTTATTTATTTTTTAAATAAATCTTTAAAAATCAAATTATGGATTTGAATTTTTTATGTTATTGTAACCTAAAGATGCTATGTGAAAGTTTGTAACAGAAAATATTCGTTTTCATCTTGTCACTTTCTTGGTATAGAAAATGCTTTTTTACCGAAATAAGTCAAAATGGATTTATTGCGTTTTGGAAACAAACACTTCATTTTAAAGTAGATATCAACCTCAGATCATCTGTCAACTTTGATTGTGAATATTGAAAAAAGAGCCATATATATTGTTTGCCTTTGAGAAGAGAAGTGAGAGAATCAACCTAGATAGATAGAACAGTCATAAACAAAACCTTACATGAATTCAATAAGAATTTAATAATTTCTTTATTCATCTGTTTAATTGATTTCATTTCTATAATTGGCCCACCCGAAAAATATAAATTCAGATTTATTCAAAAAGAAATGAAAGTCTTTAACAGCATTGAATAAACTAAAAGATGAAATGATAACAGCAGTCATTATATCATTATTACAATAATAATAATAATAATAATCATAATTCAATAACCAGAATATCAACATTCATAACAAATCCAAAAACATTGGCAATACACTCTGACATAGCACTCTTTCTATTAATATATATTTATGTATATATATATATTTATATATACAAAAAGAAATAAATTCCCAAGTGTCTGCCCTTTTTAAAAACTGAAATTTTAGGGGCGGGGCTTATGGCTTGTCAAGAAAGATGAATATGATTGGCTCATGGTTGGCTGCCAAAGATCAACTGAAGTTTATTAGAAAGAGGCACATCATGGGAACTCCATTCATTTACAGGGGACAAAAACGCAATTACTTGCATGGAAGAGTTGCTCGGCAAGTAATGAGTGAATAAAGCATCGGGCCATATAAAATGTCAGTAAATGGGAACATTTGGAAAAAGTTTCATGACTTTCTACACCGATCCAAACATCTCATCAGACACACAGCACTGTCGTAATTAAAAGCAATGGGAAATGCAATCTGCACGGATCAGCAGGCGATTCATGTCTGGAAAAGTTAATATATGCATACATACAATAGGTATTTATCCTATAGATTTATATACAACCATTGCTTGGTCACCCAGAACTTGTTACAAAACACCCCGATCAATGTGAAAATGAGTGCAAGCTATAGACTGGCAAAACCTGTGGCAGACGCATGGCAATGCATCATAGCTTTCAGACTGCGTATACAGCCTGAGCAAAAAAGTGCTTCCGAAGACTCTTGCCAGAGAGTTGCCACTGTAAATATTACACTTTCAGAAAGTTCTCGTACGCTTACGATCGTCACACATATTGAGGAAAAAGCAAATCGGTAAAGAACATTCTGTACACTGCATATACAAAGATACCCTATATACAAATACATTATATACCGTATATAACCATACATCCAGTATATACACAACGACTGTACACACACTGTATATAAACACAGTCACTCACAATAATATTGAACCTGCATTACCTCTCAAAGTTGTCTAGTAGTGAAAAAGAAAGGAAATGTCCGCATCCAAATAATAAAGTTGAACAATTAACACACCAACTTGGCTTTGCTTCGCACAAATTAGCCCACAAAGTTTCTAAATATGAGGAACCAAACTGTCTAATCATCCATAAATCAAAAACACCACAGCGATAATAGAAAACGAAAGAAATAAAGTAAAAGTTCCCGCATCTTTCTTTCACCGAGTCGTCGTCGCCGTCGAGTATCCAGGATGAAGCAAAGTGCGAAAGTCGGGGAGGGGGAGCAGGTCAACTTTCCTTCGAATATAACGAAAATTCGTTGCAAAGAGATTGTCACATAAACTTTCCACGTTCTCACATTACCAGCATGTAAATATTCGATCTCATCTGGGTGAGGTCCAGTCCAGAAAAATAATAGTTAAAAGATACAGTTCCAGCCTTTTACAAAATCACTTCAGCTCAGCGTCTCTTGAGAGAAAAGGCTGTGCATATTCAGTTTCCCCAAACTAAAAGACACGACTGAGACACACAGGCAGGTGTGGAGGGCAGAGCTAATGTGACGTATGGAGATCGTAATGAGAAGAAGAGGATTGTACCAACATCCTAAATGTATTTAGTTAAGAACCTATAAAACAGCACCTTTGAGATCGATCTGATCCACAAAACTCCTCCGTCTCTCTCGGTGAAGTCTTTTTCGTGTGCACGTATGGCCGGCCTACCAGCCATTGTGAGGCACAAAAGAACTTCCAAAAGAGCATCCAAAAGCGAACTTGTATTTTCAGAGAGAGGCCACGACGGAGGGAGGGAACCTATTTTGTTTCTTTGGATCGGCTTTGGCACGAGTCAAAGCCTACGTTTGCCCTCCGTCAACCGATCGAATCGCGCGGCATCGCCCTCGAATTAAAACCTGACCAACCGGTCGACTGTCCTAGATGAGGCCTCCAATTAGATTCCAGATTGTCCTCCACGAAGCTTTGCGTTTGGCTGGAGATGAAGGGGATACAAGATGTGCTTGATGAGCTGCTAACCGATCGACTCGGAGAAGAAATGGACTAACTACCAAAATGGTCTTTATTTCTTCTTTCCAGTTTGCGTTAAACTGGGAGGCAATTGATAGTTTACCTGAGTCGTTCGATTCTACGAATGAGGTATATTCATTTCATTTCATGGCACGTTTTCAGACGATAACCCTGTTATCCCATTTTTCCCCAATGCTTTTTGGGACATAAACAAATTGCCTGGTTTATTACTAAATTGAGCAGAAGTGAAAGAAGTATAGCCCTCTTAAAAAGCTAAAATGGCAATCAGTCCATTCTCCTCTCGTGCCGTCCCAATCCTTCGTATGATACAGTACAGCTCAGTGGTTTTATTGTGCAGATACTATATTGACAAGCGCTTTCGTCTAGGTTGGTTATATTGTGATACATACTCAACATAAAGGCCTCACATCAGCGATGGATTCAATTACAAATGAATGATTTGAAATGTATCAGCAAAGCCATGTAAATGTTTTCCTGGCAATGAACTGATCAATATAAAAAAAGTCAACAATGAGAATACAATCAGTATCAGATGGCACATCATGGCAGTGATAGTTCAATGAGGAGTTATAGCTAGCGTTATTTCTGTACAGTACATACGATCTGATTATTTTACACACCAACATTATGACAAGCTACTTTTTAAAAACACTAGTTCAAGTCAACATAAAATAACTTCTCTGTTTTAAGCAAGCATGAATCATATATGCATGAAATATTATTTTTTGGAATAAAAGTGTAATATATTATTAATTTAGATAGAGTAAAAAAATTACTTTCTACAATCCCATCAACTTCCAGTGGATATTTCTTTCTTCGCTGACAACATGGGACATTAAAAAAGTCCAAATCCCGCTCAAAAAAGAAATAAAAAAAACACCCACAAAAGCACATACAACGTGCTGCTTATTTGCTTTAAATCTCACCTTTCTTTGTATTTGAGAAAACACTTTCTGGCCTCGCATCTCAGTTTTGGTTAAAAGTGTTTCCCCTGACAGAGATCACCTCACGCTTTTAACAAAATCACAAGCACACACATTGAAAAAGATAAATTAAAGGGAAGACAAAGACAAATATGAACACTTAGGATGATGGCGAGATGGTCATGTGAGGTGGTTATGTGACACATAGCAATGCTTTGAGATTTCATAGCACCAGTTAAATACACATAGGTTCTGAGTTTGAGAAGAGAAAACATTGCACAAGTTCAGTCTAGTGAGGCGAGTTTGCACACCTGTCACAACGTCCACAACAACACGGCCGCCTCCTCCAGGGTTGAAATCCCGAGCAGATGAAAACATCAACCTTACGTTATCTCAAGAGAAGAGAGGCGTCAACCATTTCTGTAATTCTGTCGTCATTATTCTCGTGTTCATTTGAAAACCCTGTCAGAAGATACAGAAAGGCACTAGGGACATAGCAAAGTCTCCAAGACGAAGCTGGTTAAATTTAGGTCGTGGTGCGCTTCAAAACATATTGAATAGTTTATTTCACGCCATTCCCAGCTTCTCTGAATTTGAATATGAACTGACTGCTTTATTTCATTGAAGATTTCAATAGTTTGGATGTGACAGGGGCTTTGATCCAAAAACAATATAGGAAAAGTATCAGATCCTATGGAGAGCCCTTTCGATTTGGATGGTGCAAGCAATGATGCGTCCTTCCTCCCATTGTCCATAGTGTCTAATGTACAAAAAGCAAAGCAAAAGACATCTGAAGCTTTGTCCTTACAGCTGAAACGTATAGGGAAATGAAAGATGTGACTTTTGATCATTGTTTTGGTCAGTGTTGTTATTGACCTGCTCCCCCTCCAATCTTGCCCCATCCCTGGATGCTGTCACCGTGATCCCCGTTGCCATAGCGGCCGTCACTGGGGCTGATTTTTGGTTGCCACGGAGCTCTCCGTTCTGGCGGGGAATACGAGCAGGGGGCACTAACGGGAAGGACAAAACTCCGTTCTGGGAGTACGGGGTGGAGGAATCTTCCGCGAAGGACTTTCCAAAGCCAGAAGCGCTGGTCATTTCTCCTCCAAAACTCACACGGGGGTCTGCTGAACCCAAGGAGGAAAGCTGCTTTTCCTAGCGAGACAGAAAGAGAGAAAGAAAGAGGAAAGGAGAGGAGGGCAGGGCGAAGGAAAATGGACAGATGGAGGGATGACGATTTTGCAAAATTAAATCAATGTGACACGATGGGGAGGAGTTCTCATGACGAGAAGAGAAGAACAGAACAGGAAGGTCACATGGGGAAGAGAAAGAGAGAGAGAATTGAGATGGCGAGGGGCAGTAAAGGAGGAACAAAACATGAGTATGAGTTGCACAGCGAAGGAATGAGAAATATCAAGAGATATGCACAGAAAATATGGGAAAGACATACAGAAAGAAAAAGATATTGGAGGTCCAGAGTTGTAATACTTGTGTGAAGTTGCACGGCAGAGAGCCAATGATACAGAGTGATTCAAGTCCTAAATATTATTGTACATTGTGATTTTAAAGAAGAGGTACTTTATTTATTAAGAAAAACATTAAGAGGGCCATATCATATTGTTTAATTTAAAGTATTTTCTTCGTTGTCCAGGGCTGGAAATAGGGGGGGGGGGAACGCGGTGGGACGGAGTCTGGTGAGTGAATTTCAAGGGGGAGTTCCACCTCAAAATGGTAAGAATTTTTAAATGTGGAATTGAAAATGAATTATATTTATTCAACTTGACAACATTTAAAAATGTTATTGTATATATTGTATAACTTTTCTTTTGTAATGCATCATTTAGCTTGTCACATGACACTTCACAGACACAGTGTCACTGTATGACTGATGTATTGGTTTTTATTTCAGATTTTTCCCTCTTATTTAAAATATCCATTAACTAAATAACCAACTTTTCACACTAAAAAATTTTTCTTTAACCTGACGACAAATTTCTTGTTTTTTGTGACTTAAATACCTAAGAAAACATACTTCTACTGTAAAAAATTAAATGTTGGATCAACTTAAAAAATTACTTCAATTTGTAAGACCTAAAAAAGGATTCTTTTTTTTTAATCGGGCAAATCATGAAAATCTGATTTTTTTCATGTTTAAGTGCTATAATTGAATCCCCAGTGCTTCTATCAACCTAGAAAATGTGAAAAAGATAAACCCAGTAACTTAGTTAATTTGGCTCCCCTTGTGATGTCAGAAGGGGATAATACCGCCCCTTAATCTGCATTATACAACCACAGCACTGTCATTTAGTGTAGAGAGCACATTTGCATGTTAAAGGACACACCCCAAAACGGCACATTTTTGCTCACACCTACAAAGTGGCAATTTTAACATGCTATAATAAATTATCTATATGGTATTTTGAGCTAAAACTTATACAAAAACATATACGTACTCTTGGGACACTAAAGTTTAATTTCACATCTTTAAAAATTCTTGTGAAATGTCTCTTTTAAATTATATGTTTAAGTAAAAATATATTTTAAATGAAAAATTTATGTTAAAAAAACTAACCTTTTCTAGGTGTTACAACTTTAATTATTTTTAAAGGGGCCATGGCACAAGACTTTTTTAAGATGTCAAATAAATTTTTGGTGTCCCCAGAGCACATATGTGAAGTTTTAACTCAAAATACCATATAAATAATTTATTATAACATGTTAAAATTGCCACTTTTGGGTGTGTCCTTTAAAATGCAAATGAGCTGATGAAATTCAAAAACTGATCACAATGATAATGGTTTGTTGCAATTAAAACTCAATTGTGCTTTTTTCTGCACTAAATTGCAGTGCTGTGCTTGGATAGTGCAGATTAACTCTTTCACCTTTCTCATTAAGAGAAAACACTTCCCCTCCAATGACGAGATTTTCCGTCTTTCCGCAATATCGCTATTATCCACCAGGTGCCGCCCTTCCGCAACTTTTTAAACCCGGAAGTATTGCCCTATGGCAAGCGGCTGCATGTCCGTGTCTGTTTTAAAGATCGCTCTAAATGGGATCTCTATGAAAAGTCCGTCACAAAAATGGAATTATCTCTGCTTTTTGCTCAAAATGTGGTGTTTTTGCAGAAACCTACCCATATTCAAAATCTGATTACAAAAGAACCACTAAAGGTAGGATGAAACGTTTTTTTTTTTTTTTTTTTTTGAAAGCAGAGGGTCTGTTATTTCATTTGGTATATTGTATGTTTATATATTTAAAAAAGGACATTTTCTGAAGGCATTAAACTTTGGTGAAAATCATGAAAAACGCTGGTTCTGGCTGACAACTTTTTAAAAAACGCTGGCGGTGAAAGAGTTAACGGGTGCTATTATTATAATAAGAGCTCCTTATGAAATCATAATGAGAGCCAAATTTCAACAACATATTTTTTCATGTGCTTGTAGAGAAGGTACTTGTTTGATCTTTTTCACATTTTCTAGGTCGATAGAAGCACTGGGGACCCAATCATAGCACTTAAACATGGAAAGGCAGATTTTCATGCCATTTTCATGCCCCTTTAAGTTGATCCAACTTTTCACTTTTTACAGGAAACTTTCTAGGACCCATCTAAAATGACCCCCCCCCTTCAAAACTACACTGTAAAAATCCTAATTGCACTTAATTTTTTTCTTACACAAGTCATTTCAACTTTCTTGACTAGTGAGGAGTTGGTATAAATAAAAAAAATTAATTATTATAGTTTTTATTATAGTTAAGTTTTTACAACTTTATTTTATGGCAACTTCTAAACTTCTGAAAACTTTAGAATTAATAATAAATTATTTATTCAAGTTATTTAAATGTAAACAAGGAATTTTTACAGTGTAGAATCCCCCCTAGTGAATTTCTGCCATTTCCAGCCCTGCTGAGGTCTATCAAAGAAGCATCATTTAGTTATTTTTTTTAATAACCAATACATGAACAGGAAAACTTGATTCCTCATGATATGGCCTCTTCACAATTATGTAATAATGTCTGTACTATAAAATAATTACTAAACATGCAAACATGCAACTTGTGTAACAATTGTGAGATGTGAGAATGAAATAAAATGTATGTAATATGTAGAATATGTACAAGCAGATCCTGACTGTTAATGATTTCTGCATGTGTACATCAAATGTGCATGACATGTTATATTAGACCCATGTTATATCAGTTTAACTGAGGGCTTCACTGTAAGCAACAAATCATCCTAAACAATGGTCCTATCATGAGCCACATTTTATTTGAAAGAGGAAACTTCTTGTGATTTGTAGAACTCCTATTTGCACTTTCAGTTGTTACATTCTGTTTTCATCTTATATTTGTATATTTCTATGTATCATGTTGATATACAATTTTGATATTTTATATCAAAATGTAAAAGCTCAAACAAAAATAACGTCAGACGCACTATTTAGAATGGCAGGTAGTTTTCACACTTTAATTGGTTGGCACAAACCCAAGTTCACGGAGACCTGAGTTCAATTCCCGTCTCAGAGGTCATTTGCCGATCCCACTCCCCTATCTCCAACCCTATACTTTTTTCTGTCAACTCTTCAATATCGTGTCCAAATAAATGCACAAAAGCCCATAAAACCTAACTTAAAAAAAGTCCATGGAGATGACCAATACTGCAGCCAGCCTCCTGAGGGTGACTGAAATGTTTTGTATTCACTTTTTAGGATGCATGTGGCACACCTGGCATGAGGGGTTGGCCAATGTAAAAAATATGAGAATAAAACTCACACCAACCAAGCAAGCCTGATTTAAACAGTCTCAGGTCCGTACCACCTCACCTCCAGTGTGAAAACACCTCTTTAGTCCATCACTGTCCCCTTTAGCTTACACTCTAAAAAAACAAACGGTGCTATATAGCACCAAAACAATTGCTTTGGATCGTAACGATAGAAGAACCATTTTAGTGCCATATAGCACCGGTGAAGAACCAGTGAAGCACCAGTGAAGCACCAGTGAAGCACCAGTGTAGAACCATATAGGGGCCATATAGCACCACATATGGTTCTACATAGCACTATATGGTTCTACACAGGTGCTTCACTGGTGCTTCACTGGTGCTTCACTGGTTCTTCACTGGTGCTATATGGCACTAAAAATGGTTCTTCTATCGTTACGATCCAAAGCAACTGTTTTGGTGCTATATAGCACCGTTTGTTTTTTAGAGTGTATTTGTCACGTGTGGCTGGACTCACATTCACAAATAGTGCAGACAACGTTTTTTCTTCCAGTCTTATCATCTAATCTTACCTGGAACCTCGGCTCATTTTATATCTAAATCATGCTCAGACTGTTTCTCATCGAGTGCGGTCTTTTTCAGTGATGTCTGCGTTGGGGCAGTAACGGAGGAACATTTGAATTAAACAACCTTTAAAGCTTTGAGAAGTTCTACAAAACAACATAACCAACATTTTTACTTAAGCCATTACCATATTTAACATACTCACCTGTTGTTTTGAAATCTGAATGGGATACGTTTACCATACTACACTCAACGTTTTAAACACCAAAGGATTTGCTTTGGTTCCAGACTGTTACATTAGCAAAGCGGCTAACGTAATTCAGTCTGACTCAGCTCGGTGTGATTTCGTTTCTCTTCTCAATCAGAACCTAGTGATCATGAATATGAAATTAATGTTTGGAAATTGAGGTTTTGAATCGTCTGCAACACTAAACATAAAGACAGGTGATGACGACAACAGGATTAAAGGGTGCATCTCTGTCAGAACTGAATTTTAAGTCGTGTTAGCACTCGTGTGAGCGCCATGTTTGATTGGAACCATTGTTTAAATCTGATCAGACTGATTTGGCCTGCCGGTAATTACACTTTTAAAAATAAAGGTGCTTTATGATGCCATAGAAGTACCATTTTTGTCTGAATGGCTCTTTGAGGAACCATAAATGGTTTTTCGATGGCGTTGCTGTGAGGAACCGTATAAGCAACTTTATTTTTAAGAAAGTAGGTTATAGAAATGGCCAATGGATGCCCAGTGATTCAAAGCTTTTAAATATTCAGGGTTCTTCCAGGTCAATCTGACCCCAAAATCTCATCTGGAGTGACACCTTACACTTGGGTGGACAGCTTTTTCATGATTGTAGATCCTCATTTACAAACACTAAGCGACATCAAACATACTTTCATCTTTAATATGTTTTAAAATTACGTTAACTGTTTTCATGTACCCCCCAAAAGAACAATGTAACAAATTATTAACACAATCATAAACACCAATTTCTTAGGCAACACAACAGCAGCACTGCTACACAACACTCAGTATGCCTACACAAATACTTGAAAAATCACTAGAAGCGCAACAGAAGCACAGACGCACACGTATAATCTTCCACACACACTCTCAGGTTCTCATGCACGCTGATAAACGACCCCTGACCCCTGTCAGAGCACCACAGATAAAGATACGGAGATTTCCCAGAATTCTCATCATCTGTTTGGGAGTGTGATGGTTGGGTGGATGATGCAGGTAGATGGATGTGGTGATACTGTAAGCAATCTTGCACTGAGTCACATGGCCTGTGTTTGAGGATGACTCTATGTTTGAAATGTGTTCGGCTATAATTATATAATTTTAATGTGAGTTGGAACCTCCTGCCAAACATCCCCAGAGACGTGCATTTATTTAAAACGGGACATGGAGGCAATTAGTTTTATTTTTTATATATATTTTTTTGATTATTTTAGATAATACAATGCTAATAAATCCCACCAGCTAAGTTTTAAATAGGATTTTCCGAATAAATAAGCTTTCTATTGATGTATGGTAGGATAGGACAATATTTAAACTCAAAACTTTTCACGTTTTAGGTGAGTCTTTTTCAACCCAACAGTCCTGACAAACTTCCCCCATCTAGATTAATTTATACTTAATGACCTATAGGCAGGTGGACATGACTTAGTGCAGTGCGTGTGGACAAATCTAGTGTACATACAGTGGATGTGGAGGGAGACAGGAGTGGATGGGTCAGTTGAGTCATTACCTGTGCATTCGAAGCGGAGCGGGTGCAAGGCGGGGCTGCACTAGGATGGACTGCCGCCTCCCCTAGGAGAAATCACCGTATCTCATCAACACAGGAGAAGAGAGGAGCAGAAAGGAGGAGACAGGAGAAAAGAAGACCGGAGAGAAGATACAAAGAGAGGAGCAGAAGGAAAAAGTAATAGTGGAGAGGACTGGAAAGATGTGAAGAAGAGAAGAGAGCAGCAGAGAGGAGAAGAAAGGAGCAGGGAGCAGAAAGGTGAAGTGGAGAGGACCAGAAAGCAGCAGAGAGGAGAAGACACAAAGTGAGAGAAGAAATTAGCAGAGAGGAGCAGAGAAGAGAATAGTGGAGAAAAGAGAGGAGGGGAAAGGACTGGAAAGGTGTGGAGAGGAGAAGAGAAAAGCAGAGAGAAGAAGAGAGGAGCAGAGAACAGAAAAGTATGGTGGAGAAGACCAGAAAGAAACAGAGATGAGAGGACAGAAATGGAAAGGAGAAGAATAAAGCATGCAGGAGAAGAATGGAGTGGAGAGGAGAAGAGAAGAGAGGAGCGGAGAAGAGTGGAGAGAAGAGAAGAGGGGAGGAGGGAACAGAAAACAGAGGAGCGAAGAGGAGAAGAGAGGAGCGAAGAGGAGAAGAAAGGAGTGGAGAAGAGAAGAAAGGAACAGAGAGAAGAAGAGAGGAGCAGAGAGAAGAGTGGAGGAGAGAAAAGTGAAGAGAAGTGAGGAGGGGAGAGGAGAAGAAAGGAGCGGAAAGATGAAGAGAACAGCAGAAAGAGAAAAAGAGGAGCAGAGAAGAGAATAGAATAGTGGAAAGAGTGGAGGGGAGAGGAGAAAAAAGCAGCTGAGAGGAGAAGAAAGGAGCAAAGAGAAGAAGAGAGGAGCAGAGGAGAGAATAGTAGAGAGAAGAGAAGAGGGGAGAGGTAAGGAGCAGAGAGAAGAAGAAAGGAGCAGAGAGAAAAAGAGAGGAGCAGATGAGAGAATAGTGGAGAGAAGAGTCGAGGAGAGACTAGTTGAAAGAAGAGCGGAGAGAAGAAGAGAGGAGCGGAGGAGAGAATAGTGGAGAGAAGAGAGGAGCGTGGAGGAGAAGAAAGGAGCTGAGAGGAGATGAAAGAAGCAGAGAGATGGAGAGAGGAGGAGAGGAGAGAAGTAAGGAGCAGAGAGAAGAAGAGAGGAGCGGGGGAGAGAATAGTGGAGAGAAGAGAGGAGCGTGGAGGAGAAGAAAGGAGCTGAGAGGAGATGAAAGAAGCAGAGAGATGGAGAGAGGAGGAGAGGAGAGAAGTAAGGAGCAGAGAGAAGAAGAGAGGAGCGGGGGAGAGAATAGTGGAGAGAAGAGAGGAGCGTGGAGGAGAAGAAAGGAGCTGAGAGGAGATGAAAGAAGCAGAGAGATGGAGAGAGGAGGAGAGGAGAGAAGTAAGGAGCAGAGAGAAGAAGAGAGGAGCGGGGGAGAGAATAGTGGAGAGAAGAGAGGAGGGAAGGAGAGAATAGTGGAGAGAAGAGAGGAGAAGTAAGGAGCAGAGAGAAGAATAGTGAAGATAAGAGACGAGCAGAGTAGAGAATAGTAAAGAGAAGAGAGGAGTGGAGGAGAGAATAGTGGAGAGAAGAGAGGAGGGGAGAAGTAAGGAGCAGAGAGAAGAAGAGAGGAGCGGAGGAGAGAATAGTGGAGAGAAGAGAGGAGCGTGGAGGAGAAGAAAGGAGCTGAGAGGAGATGAAAGAAGCAGAGAGATGGAGAGAGGAGGAGAGGAGAGAAGTAAGGAGCAGAGAGAAGAAGAGAGGAGCGGGGGAGAGAATAGTGGAGAGAAGAGAGGAGGGAAGGAGAGAATAGTGGAGAGAAGAGAGGAGAAGTAAGGAGCAGAGAGAAGAATAGTGAAGATAAGAGACGAGCAGAGTAGAGAATAGTAAAGAGAAGAGAGGAGTGGAGGAGAGAATAGTGGAGAGAAGAGAGGAGGGGAGAAGTAAGGAGCAGAGAGAAGAAGAAAGGAGCGGAGGAGAGAATAGTGGAGAGAAGGGAGGAGGGGAGAGGAGAAGAAAGGAGATGAAAGGAGAAGAAAGAAGCAGAGAGATGGATAGAGAAGTGAAAGAGAGATTGGTGAGGAGCAGAGAGAAGAAAAGAGGAGCGGAGAGAAGAAGAGAAGAGCGGAGGAAAGAATAGTGAAGAGAAGAGAGGAGGGGAGAGATGAAGAAAGGAGTAATGGAAGAAGAGAGGAGCAGAGGAGAGAATATTGGAGAGAAGAGGGGAGAGGAGAGGTAAAGAGCGGAGAGAAGAAGAGAGGAGGGTAGAAGAGAAGCGAGAAACAGAGAATAGAGAATCAGAGAAGAGAGGAGCAGGGAGCGGAGAGGAGAATAAAGGAGCGGAGAGAAGAAGAGAGGAGAGGAGAAGAGAGGAGAAGAAGAAAGGAGTGGAGAGGAGAAGAACGGAGAGGAAAGAAGAAATGAGGAGCAGAGAGAAGAGAAGAAGAGAGGAGCTGAGGAGAGAACAGTGGAGAGAAGAGAGGAGGGGAGAAGTAAGGAGTGGAGAGGAGGGAAGTAGCAGAGAGGAGTAGACAGAAGTGGAGAGAAGAAAAATGGAGCGCACAGGAGAAAAAATGAGTGAAAAGGAGATAAGAAGAGATGAGCAGAGAGGAGAAGAGTGGAGCAGTAAAGAGAAGAAAGAAGTGGAGAGGAATAGAGAGGACTTAGAGGAGAAGAAAGGTTTAGAGAGGAGCAGAGAGGAGAGCAAAGGTTTGTGTGTATGTGAAAGTGTAGGTCTGTGGCTCTGTGCACCACTCCCAGCAGGCGGCATGGGGTTGTGTCCATGAGACAAGATCAGCATGCATGCGCACGCGCACGCACACGCACATAAAATACACACACAAACATTCCCAGACAAACATTTAAAGGTACATACACAAAGAAAAAATCTCACCGTAAAAATAAATCATCAAAAGTGATCTAAAGTAGGTCTCAGCTCTCAGCACCAATATTGTTATTATGATTTTGCAGCCAACATGCAGCTATAAAATATTGCAATGACCAGCAGTAAGACTAATAAACATTCCTTTCTCTTCTCTATAACTTCAGAATTATTCTGCTCTTGCTTGAAATGATAATTATTTGTGTTACTGACATGCGGCTGGCTTTATGCATCTAACATGTAGAAAACTGCACACAGCGCATGAACTTCTGCCAAGCACATGAGTATACAAACTAGATGAAAGAACAGAGACATTATAAAAAACTATGGGACAAGTCAAAACCAGAGTGCTTCACAAACACAAACTTCTCTTCCACAAATGATCAGAAAGGTTCAATTCAGCATTATTATTAAATATTAAAGGGATAGTTCGGCCAAAAATGATATTAAACCCATGATTTACTCACCCCCAAGCTGTCCGAGTTGCATATGTCCATCGTTTTTCAGACAAACACATTTTCGGATATTTTAGAAAATGTTTTAGATCTTTCAGTTGATTAAATGTAATGTTACGGGGTCCACGACCTTCAAGTCCAAAAAAAGTGCGTCCATCCTTCACAAAATAAATCCAAACGGCGTAACATTACATTTAATCAACTGAAAGATCTAAAACATTTTCCAAAATATCCGAAAATGTGTTTGTCTGAAAAACGATGGACATATGCAACTCGGACAGCTTGGGGGTGAGTAAATCATGGGTTTAATATCATTTTTGGCCGAACTATCCCTTTAAAATAAAGCTGTACATTACTGTAACGCACAGTGTCCTGTAGTTATTGCTTTATTTTCTTAGAAATTTGATTTCAAGATAGCAATGGATTGGAAACTCCAGGTGTGCTGATGTGGCGTTTACAAACGTCATGACCATATAAAATATATATTTTTTAAATCAATATTTGAGGAGTTTGGTTCCAAAACGCGATAAACACCATAAAAAAAGTTATCACCAAAATCAGTATTGTATCTGGTCAGTATTAAAAAGTTAATTTTATGCAAAATCCGATATCCACCATGTTATTATGTCATCTTTCTCCCTTTTTTCCCAAAATACGATGAATGCCAGTCCTCCTTATCCGCAGAACGCAATAAATCCGCTTAACCAATCACAGCGCACCATTCCACACATTGTAAACATTAATGGTGGAGCGTTGAATACACACGCAATCCTAGTTTTCCTCATCTACTTTGTACTTCGTGATCAACAAACAAATAAAATCAAAATAATAATTTTGATGGCTTTGACAAACCTGTGGTGGTTTTTTGTGGCGGAGAAGAAACGTAAGCCATCAAAATTGAAAAATTTACGTGAGAGGCACTCGAAAAATGCCGGCTGTTGCTTGTTCTCCCGACAGCATCAAGCTTCTGTCATGCTAACACATTGACCCCAGGGGATCTTATGAAAAACTTTCCATTTTGTTACTCGAAGTTAACAAAAATCTATCAGGACCAAAACATTTTACAGCTGATCGCTGTCAAAAAAGTTCAGCGACGACATCCCATGTATAACAGCATCAACGACAGTGTTTATTTTTTAATCAGTGTATATCACTAGTCAACTAAATGAATATAACATGGCAAAGATGAATGCACATTTATATATTGATTCAATTGATTTATAGCATTTAAAAAAAACTTTAACCATGGATTTATTGCATTTTGCGGAAAAAATAATCAGTTTTTATAATAAATCTTTAAAAATAAAATTATGGATTTTAATTTTTAATGTTATTATAACCTAAAGATGCTATGTGAAAGTTTGTAACAGAAAATAGTGGTTTTCATCTTGTCACTTTCTTGGTATAGAAAACGCGTTTTTACCCAAATTAGTCAAAATGGATTTCTTGCGTTTTGGAACCAAACTCTTCATTTAATGTTAACATCTTATGAGGTAAGGTCGATTCCTAATCACTCTGTCGGGGCTTATTTCTGCAATAACATCCGGCTGCCTATTATCCCTTACATGTATGAGGTTCTGTCCACCAGGCCACTTTTATATTCCTAAGCTAAAATCTGCCTTTTAACTCACTCTTACCTGTTGTAAGATATCTAACTTTGATTTGAGATCTGACTAGATTATTGGTTGCATGTATGCACAAACATGTTACTGGCCTCTATGAGATTTGAGAATTTGGTGTTTGTTGTAACATACAGCGATGCACCATTCAGCCTTATGCTTTTAAGAAATAAAGCATTAAAACAAAGCAAACAATGGCATGTGGCAAGGAAACATGGAGCCATTCTGTTGGAGATACTTAAGTTTCATAAGCTTAAGTACGTTTTTCTCCACCAGAAGTTGCTCATTTCCATCTCTTCAGTCAGATTTCCAAAAAAAAAATTCTAGAGTTTTAAACAGCTATGAATTGAAATAATATACAAGTATATTCTACTATTTTAGATTTTTCTCTTGCATACGCCATATTCAGTCCGTCGCCATGTTAACTCCAATCCGAGGCTGTGAGGAATGGACGTGCAAGAACGTGCGCTTGATAAGGTACTTTGTCCTGTGGAGATTTGTAAAACAGCATCCCAGTACAAAACAATGGGCCCTACCTTGCACCCAGCGCAATTGACTTTGTCAGTGATGCATGTATCATTGGTATTTTGCACCGGCGCACAGCGGGTTTTTCCCTCCACAGACGCACGCCGGCAAACTAGGGAATGAACTTGCGCTCCCTGGGCGGTTCAGCGCAAAAAAAGGAGGCGTGTTGCGGCGCAAACCATCCCTGATGCTATTTTGCAGTTTCAAAAAACATTTGCACCACTGACCAGAAAAAACTAGTCTAAAGTCAGTGGCGCGTTGCGCGTTGTTCATTATGCTATTTTAAGGGCGCATGCTTGACCATAATGTATAGCGTGCACAACGCGCACACACTTTGCCTATCTAATCTACACAGATGCAACAGTTATTTTTGCAAATCATAAATTGTTACACTAAAAAATATTAACACATGAGATAAGGGAAATCATTGTGTTGAGCATTGTGGTGATAGTTTTTATTTATTGTGTGGCTGCATTAAAAAATTCTCATGCAAATAACGATTAAAATATTTTCATAAGTTTGTTGTGTGGCTGTATTACGTTTATTTTATGTAAATAATAATTAAAATGTTTTCATAAGAAACCATAATGTATGTGAACTTAATTTGTAAGTGTACTTTGGGGTTAGACTGCTTGCATTTCTTGGCTTTCAGCGGTGAGGGTGGACGCAGCGATGTCCTCTGCTGGCGTCAGGTCCTGTGTAGAGGCAGATCCACCTCCCGTTACACGGCGTGCCTACGCTGATTTGGGCGGGATTCTCCCATCCCCATACAAAACAACTTCTCTGTCTTTGACTGCTCTTACAAGAACGTCGGTCTCCTCGGCTGTGAACCGCTCCTGGCGTGCGCCTGGTAAATCCATCATAATAATAGCAACCCGCCATGGAACTTGCGCCCTTGCGTTTAAAGGGAATGTTGGATAGCGTTCTGATTGGTTTATTTGACGTTACGCCCAAACCACACCTATGAATAATGAACCTACTTCAGACCAACCCCTTATTGATTTGAAAATAGCAACAGCGCCCAAGTTCCGCCCACAAAGTCACTTTCGCTTTGCGCTTCGCACTTGCGTTTCAGATCGTTAAAATAGGGCCCAATAGGTTTAAAGTGCATGCTCTGGCTGTCCATCCCTCACAGCCATGTTTTGGAATCAACATGGCGGCAGACTGAAAAAGGCGTGTGGGCAAAAAGACCCTGGCCAAGAGATTTAGACAAAAGTTCAGCAAGGTCTTCTTATACCTAGATTTGACAGATTTATCTGAGATTCATCAATTTTATGAGCATTTAACCTCGAGCTATTGTTTCTCTAGTGGAGAAAAATGTCCAGCATTGGTCCCTCCAAATAATAATAATTATAAAAATAATAATAAAATCTGAGTGCTGTTCTACAAAAAATTACAATCAATTTTTTAAAACATACAGACAAGCAAAGCAAAACCAACCAATACGTTCACAGACAGACAAACGATAGACACAACTGGTCATAGTAAAGGAGATATTCAGAGGAAATGACAACACAGACCTGGTCTGGAAAAATCCTGGGTTTGTGCTCAGGTACCACCCCTACTCTCAACTCATCTTCCACAGCCATGAGCCTTCATAGAGACAAAAGCGACAAAACAAAGAGAAAATATTAGTTAGACACACAGTCTTCATAATTTCAAAAACCTCACAGTAGTTTTTTCACGTTTTTGTCTAATCATGGAAGCGTATCACAGTATGGTCACATAAATGACAGTATTCCAACATCCCAAGGGAATACGTGAGCTAATAAATGAAAATGGGCCATATTGAAAAGCTTGTAATGATGTTTGACGTCGGCCGCTGTGACTGGCAGCTTATTTCCCAATTACACGCTATTGAAGCGGCTGCCAGCCCGCATCAAAGTGATGCTTTACTTGAACACACGATAAAAAGGATGTTTCTTATCTCTATGTGAAATTGTCCCCACCTTTTGGATATCAAATCAGATATGATGTTTTATACTACGACACAAGCAGTTGCCGTTGAAGCAAATTAATGGGTCTTATACTGGCGCAGCCCTTTTTGAATGGGGGGTGAAAGGTGATGTACAACATTAAATTAATATAAAAAAAATTTGGTCTAGAAGCCTAAGCGTTAATCTATTTTTAAAGTCTCTGGAGGTAAAACTAATAAATAAATAAATAAAAAGTTATAAGAGTTTACATATTATATTATAATAAATTAAAATAATGGACACTTTAAAGTTTTTTACAGAAGTCTCTAAAGGTTGAAAATAATAAAAAAATTTAATAACAGTTTACATTTATTGTAATAACTTAAAATAATGCAATAAAGTATATATTTTATACATAACATTATCACAATTTGTTTTATTTGTGTTACACTTTTAGTGGTTTTACCAACAACGGCCACTAGGTGTCAACGTTTGCTGCATGCTCTTGTCACAAATGACTAAATTACTGTCATTACTGCATTATTATTACTGCTAAAAGGTTTTGAAATATGACAACTACATTCTTACACCTTTCCAATCATACAAAGGTTGTCATGATAGATTTAAAATAAACTCATGTACCCAGCTCACGGGACAGCGCCAGTTAATGGGTTTTAATATGGTATTGCATCAATATATTCTATTGTTTGGCTTTATGTTTATTTTTGTTTATTGGCAACATGACTGTAGACATAAGCAAGGACATGGCATGTACATAAAACACATATAGTAGCATGTGGGAATCACGCAATGAGGACAAATGATATTGTCTGGTTTCAATATGAAATATTTTATTTATAAATGAAACACACAGGACCTGCTGGTTATGAAAGTGCATTGAAATGAGACGTTAACACTTTTGACATATTACAGTATAAAAAAAATGAATCTTCAGTTTATGTAAATAATGAATTGCACAGTTCAGGTTTAAAACAATATGATCAGATATTTTATTCCATTGAAACGGTACATGTTGATTGTACAAAGTTAAAATTCAGAAGTAAAAACAAAAACGAACAGAGATCAATTTACGATGTTTGACACTGAGACTTTAAAAATGGAGAAGCAAACCATTTAATTGCAGGTAAGGTAAAACAGTGACAACATTGTGATAGTTTATTAAGAAAGGTGATGAGGTGAGACAGTCAGGGGAGAAGATATAGAGAAAATTAAACTTTCATTAATGGCTACAGTAAACAACATATTTATTGCACAGTTTTGCTACAAGAGTTAAATATATATATAATCTGATATACATACAGTATGAATATATAATCTATATATGCTTTATATTCCTAGATAAATATCTTTAAAACAAGGTGTGAATTTATAGGGAAGCAAAATATTTTTTGACAAGATCAAATGCTCATACAGCAACATCACAAACATTTTCAGCATTTCGTGCAAACATCGCTTATTCTTTAAATCATAATTACACTTGAAATGAGATATCTAAGATTCATTTTCAAACCTTAATTATTTAATGCAATGATCTATAATTCATATTACTATGTTTATTTCACAAGGAGCACCATAAGATATTATAGTAGGTAGTCATAACGTGCCTTATCAACTCATGTTTAATGTTTTATACTGTACATTGTACTGTACACAAATACCAAAACATTTTTAAAATAACATTTGTATTAATATATGGTTATATGTCACAAATACATAAATATTTTTGATAAAGTAAATGAAGACTAATTTGTATCATTAAGGTCATCTTGATGTTTACATTTTGATTTATTAACAAATCTCATTAATTTAATCAGTGATTTACGTTACATTCACATTTAGTAATGAAAATACAATTTAATTCAAAATAATCCTGCCAGCACACAATGATTTTTGTAAAAATGAAATAAACTAATGCTAAAAATTAGCCTGCTATACTTATTTTGCATTACAATATTGAGAACTGGGGTGAACATTGCATTTAATTATCATTAAAATAACGTCACACCTCAACCAGGTTTCATTGCCTTCATGCAAAATGGCATTTCTTTATCCTTTTTTTTTGGGGGGGGGGGGGTTACCTTTAATATGTTCTTGATAGGCTTTGTAAAGATTTTCAAGCTGTCACTGGGGCAGTACCCTTTAAAAAGGCCCCAATATGTAACATTTAGGTACAGATATGTATACATTTGGTACCATACTGTATGTACCTTTGAGGTATAATAATACGTTTATTTCTGACAATGTATAAGGATGCATATGGGTGAACCCTTAAATGTCTTATTTTATTGCATGTTTCACATTAAATGCAACTGATTTTCCAGCAATGTGCACTTAAAATCTATGGATGTGACAATGGGTGGGATGAGATCGCTGTTTTTGTTGTTGCACACAGAGATATGATGAAACATGAAGACCAGAAATATGATCTACTTTAAAGTGCAAGACACTTTCACCACACATGTTATAGGACACAGTGAAAGATGCATAGCAAAAAACAGTGCAGGTACACAAGCTCTGGAAAACATAATACCATCCTTCCAAAATCAGCTGATCTGCTATGTTAAGATGTGCTGCTACGATTTATTTTGGCTTTTTGGAAAAGAAAGCCCTGGCAGTGTCTTTCAAGACAAACAGGTAAAGGCTGCGAAAGGCTTGTTTCGGAAGAACATAATTAAAGGGATAGTTCACCCAAAAATGTTTACTCACTCTCATGTTGTTACAAACCTGTATAAATGTCTTTGTTCTGATGAACACAAAGGAAGATATTTTGAAGAATGTTTGTAAACAAACCGATCAGAAGCCCCATTTACTTCCATTGTATACTTTTATCCTACTATGGAAGTCAATGGGGCCGGTTTATAATAACAGAATTTTCAATTTTGTGCGAACTATCCCTTTAATGCAACACTGATATTTGCTTCTTAAAATAGAAAAAGTCTGTCATTATCCAGCATATTTGCCCTCATGTCATGTGCATAAGAAAGTTGAAGCAGTACAAGTATCGTGCTTCCATACAAAGTAATAATGCAATGATATTATTTCATTTGGGAAAAGACATTGCATATCATTATGATTATTATTTGTAGAAAAAACTTTAAGAGCAAGTAAATAATGACAGCAATTTCTGTTGGAAAAACTATTGCATTGTGGTAAAAGACATGCAAAGTAGGGATGCTCCGATTGATCGGCCGCAGATCGGTATCGGTCGATCATAGCATTAAATGACTCGATCTGTAAATCGCTAAATATGCCGATATCATGAACCAATCTTTCTATTACTTTTGTCCTCATAGGCAAGGTTTTTGAACCGGTTCACGGAACGAAAACAAAAACCAGAAACTTTTCATGTTTTGCAAGGAACAGAAACGAAACCAGAAACTTTCAAAAAAATATATGTTCCGGAACAGAATTGTTTATTTAAAATAATGGTAACCGGTTAATACTGTAATTTTTTTCGTTCTTTAACAATATTTCTGTGCAATATGATTCTGTGAAGTTCACTTCCAATCATTGTTGACTCATCAGAGAAATGAGAAGCTTGCCAGCAGCATGTAGCCTACTCAAGCCCATGTGTCTAATGGTCCATCATAAGAGGGAAATATTGTAGGCTACCAAGTATCTAAAGATGTTAGTTTAATACTAATAAGTGGTACTAATTCAATTCGTACAGATCACGACCCACGGTTCGGCTCCCATGCGATTTGCAGATTAATACGCAAATTTAAATAGGGTGAAAGTTGATCATTTGCACATGTTTCAAAGGCTTGCAAATATTAACAATTTAACACCAAAAAGATGCTATAGTGAGCAATTATCTGTATGCACAGACGTTCACGCAGTTGAATATGTCCGGTCCAACTCCAGTCAAACGTGATTATCCCTATGCCCTTTAAAGGCGCTCTAAGCGAATAATGTGCGACGTCACTTCCTGTTGATGTTTGAACTGTTTTCAAACAGACAGAGCGTAGCTAACTCCTCCCCCTCCCTTCCGTGCTTTCATGAACGCGCCCAACCCCCACCCCCAAATCCTTCTTGTCGTTTATTGGCTGGAATTCTTTGTTTAGTTTTGTGATGCTAGGTTTGGCCATTTGTTGATATTGCCGTTTGTGAAGCCTGGGCTGTCTACAGAGATCGCGTTTTTTTACAGTTTGATCAGCGGACAGGCAGCAAGCAGATAGTGAGGAGATGTTTCCGGTATGTAACAAAAAATGTTTTATGGTCTAAAACGCTTCAATTCGCTTAGAGCACCTTTAAATATCAGAACTCTTGATGTATAAACTTGAGAGAGAGTTGCGCTATACTGTGTCTCATACTGTACTCCATTAAAATACATTTGTCGAATAAAGCACTGAAAAACATCATTTTCACTGTGTGGAGTGTTTATGCTGCATCTTCTTCCCAAAGCGCTGTTTGGAATTCGTCCTCAGTCTGTGTGTGTGTGCGTGTTTAAGTGCACTCAAAAGTGCATACACGGAGAGACGCATTTTAAAAAGCAAGCGAACAATCTTTCTGTTCTTGACAGGACACATACAAACAAAATGATCTTGAGATAACACAGTATTCTTTTTCTAATAAGAACTTTTGTTTAAGTTGTTTGCCAATAAACGACATGGCAGAAATGGTCCTTGTCTTAATTCATGTATAATGCTGAAATAAATGTAGGCATGTCAGAATAACAGTTATGCCGCTTACATAATGTAGCCTTTTTTAATGTTTGATGACAAGATAGAGACTTAAGGAAAGATATGTAGACTAATCATTTAAGTTTAATATCCTTGTTGAAAAGGCTCTGTAAGTTAATTCTTATTGGTGTGTTGTAACTGATTGACAGTCGTTACTTAGTCCCGCCCCCAGAGTTGACGCAACTAGTTATGTTTCGCTTGAAAGCTGTAGAGGGCTCGCGTGTATTCAAGCCATAGGAAAGTGTGCGTACATTTAAAAGTAAGTTTCATTTCCACATATATGTTACCGTATTTACTCTTAATTATATTGATACTGTTGTATTCATCTTTAACAATCCTAATGATCATACTTATTTGTATGTCCCACAGCTGACATAGAACGTTATTAACTGCTCCGGGAACTTTATTTTTTTGTTCTAACCGGTTCATGAACATCAATTTTAGGGTTGAAGCGAAAACCGGAAATGCTAAAATAAAAATATTGTTACTGTTCGGAACGAAACAATTGGAAAAAAATCTGGTTTAAAGCGCTGATCATAGGGCACCTAAATGCGTCCGCAATTGGAGACCATTTTTATTCGTTGTTCATGTACGACCTGCAAATCTGGATTTCTCTATCTGCTTTTACCGGTCCTAACATCCAGCACAATGCGTCTTTACATCTCCATCAAACAGCGTATACAACATATATATCTATATGTTGCGGACATTGCATCTTCATGCCGAAAGTTTATTATTTGCATGCGTTTTTAAAGTTTTGCTAAAAACTTATATTTTCATCGCAGCTGCTCTTGTCCGGGTACACCCGTCACGCGCACACAGCCTGTCATTCAGCACGAGAACAAAGAAAAGATCTCTCTCACGTCTTAAAGCTCCATTATCCTAATTCATCTCTAGAGACTGTGATGTGTTTTATTTTCATTACTTGTAACAGATATTAAGCCTTTTCAAAGGAACTATATTCTCATTTCAGCGTAATAATCAAGGACTTTGCTGCCGTACAATGTACCATGCAATGATATTATGCAGCGCCTGAAAATAGTCCCCTTGGTAACTTTGAATAGAAAATCACAACTTTTAATTTTTTTCATCGGTCTTAGTACACGATGTAACTACAGAAGAGTCAAGTTTTAAATAGGAAAAATATTGAAACTCTTTGGGTTTTTTTTAGCGTGATGCTAATGGTCTAATCAGATTCAATGGATTGTGCTAAGCTATGCTAAAAGTGGTAGCGCCAGACCCAGAGATCAGCTGAATGGATTCCAAAACGGTAAAAATCAAATGTTTAACTCAAGGGAAGCTGGAAGTGTCCCTTTAAAACAATACTATAGGCTACCTAATTACTGCAAGTTATATAATAAAGGCAAAATCTGTGGTATTAGTCAGGACAGTTACAGTCATCAAAGATCTTACATATAAGCTTGAAGAATCAGTACCGGGCTTTGTTATCGGCCGTTCATGACGACAAGAAATCGGTACTCGGTATTGGCTGCAAAAATCCTGATCGGAGCATCCCTAATGCAAAGTGTGTAAACTATATAACTACTCATAAAGGAATTTATGAAGACTTTAATACTTGCAGGTGGTTTCCCGGACAGGGATTAGCTTAAGCCAGGATATGGCAGTGGAAGTTGTTTTCAGTTTGGACAGCTCTTACATTTATTTTAGTCTAGGACTAGTTTAATCCCTGTCCGAGAAACCGCACCTTTGTCAAGTTCTCTTTGAAGGCAACAAATCTATACGACAAACTATCGCCCATTTACAAACATTCATATGAAATACAGTTTGTGCTTATACACGATGATTTGATGATTTATATATTTTTTTATACGAGTAAAAACCCAGGTGTCCCTTCACGGCAACTGGACATCTGAATGTCTTCACTCCATGTCTTCATTCCTAAAATTGGATTGAAATAGCAACATACTCTGTGACACAAAATATGCTGTATGTGCTGCATTACAGGAAGTTACATCATCATTTTCTCCAACCAAATACTGGAAGATGGGTCTTGTAACACGACATTAAGACTAATCCTATTTAGGAAGCCAAAATAACATGACATCAAAATAACAAACCAACAAACAAACCAAAAACCCGAACAACAACAAGACAACACACACATGTTCATTTTATAATACTGAGATGTTCATGTGTAAATTACTGCGAAATAGAATAGGGGAAAGCAGGGCACAACCTAAGACTTTGAGATTAAAGGATTAGTCAATTTTCTTTAAAAAAATCCAGATAATTTACTCACCACCATGTCATCCAAAATGTTGATGTCTTTCTTTGTTCAGTCGAGAAGAAATTATGTTTTTTAGGGAAAACATTCCAGGATTTTTCTCATTTTAATGGACTTTAATGGACCCCAACACTTAACAGTTTAAATGCAGTTTAAATTTGCAGTTTCAAAGGACTCTAAACGATCCCAAACGAGGCATAAGGGTCTTATCTAGCGAAACGATCGTCATTTTTGGCAAGAAAAATAAAAAATATGCACTTTTAAACCACAACTTCTCGTCTTCCTCCGGTCCTTACGTAATACGTCATCAAGCCGAAATGTCATGGATGACGTATGCAAAACTACGCCCCAGTGTTTACAAGTGTGGAGAAAGAGGACCGTTTCGACGTTGTTGTATGTGTAATGATACTAATTAATGTCTTTGTGTCAGTTTATTGTTTAAAATGGTCTGCAATTGTGCGTTTCATATATGTAACACGTGACCTTTCAACGGCATTACGCACTTACGTGAGGTCGTGCTGGATCGTCACACAGCCGAAGAAGAAGAAAAGTTATGGTTTAAAAGTGCATATTTTTAATTTTTCTTGCAAAAAATGACGATCTTTTTGCTAGATAAGACCCTTATGCCTCGTTTGGGATCATTTAGAGTCCTTTGAAACTGCAATTTTAAACTGCATTAAAACAGTTAAGTGTTGGGGTCCATTAAAGTCCATTAAAATGGGAAAATCCTGGAATGTTTTCCTCAAAAAACACAATTTCTTCTCGACTGAACAAAGAAAGACATCAACATTTTGGATGACATGGTGGTGAGTAAATTATCTGGATTTTTTAAAGAAAATGGACTAATCCTTTAAGATTTAGGGGCGGTTTCCCGGACAGGGATTAGACTAGTCCTAGACTAAAATAAATGTAAGAGCTGTCCAATCTGAAAACAACTTGCACTGACATATCTTAAAATACATCAGTGCCCTTTGTTTCGCCTCAAAACGCACACCAGAAATGTTTTTAGTAAGGCATGTTTGTTAAAACTAGTTATATTTCCTAATTAAACTAAGGCCTAGTCCTGGTTTAAGCTAATCCCTGTCCGGGAAACCACCACATAAGGTTGGATTTGGTGACTGACTTATAACATACAGTATAGGGGCGGTTTCCCGGACAGGGCTTATCCGAGTCCCAGACTAAAATGCATGTTTGAGATGCCTGAATTTAACAACATTTTGCCCTGACATGTATCTTCTTAACATATATCCGTGCCATTGTTTTGTCTCAAATTATTCACCAGTATTGTTTTTGTAAGGTATGTTTGTCAGGGAAACCGGTACAAAACGCCCTTTTTGCAGTTTCTTAACTAAAACACATCAAAAAACTCTTCTGACATTAAGAGAAAATGACCAAACACACACATATTGCTCCTATTACCCTGTGTAAATATCCGTGTTACAATTAACCCTGTGTTAGTTTGTGCTCCGCTCAACCCTATGAGCTGATTTTTAGTGGATGATTATAGTCAGTTCATCTTGGAGATGTCCCACTAACATCTGAAGTATCCAAACACTTCTCATCTAATCACAAAGCCAAATGAATTTAAAAATAACCTATTTAACTTCACCGTGTGAGCGTGTGACCGCTGTTTCACCAACTTCCTTCTGGCATTACCTGTCAATAATTCCTTTAATCTGGGTGTCTTTCTCCATCTGCTGATGTCTCAAGCGTCTCTCACTGTCCTCCAGGCGGCTCTGATACTGCAGCAGGATCTTATTGGTCTGCTGTTCCTGAGATAACAGCCTCCTCTCGTACTCCTCCAGCTTACGGTGTGACATCATCAAACGCTCCTTCAGTGAATTAATCTCCTCCTCGTACTCTCGCACCTGCGTCCACAAAACAGAGAAGAGGACACCGGTTTTGAAATGTCTTTTTGTATGATCTAAACTAATGCAAGTTATAAATATACATAAGACCACATTGCTTATTTGTTTTTGGTGAAAGTAAGGCATACGATGAACTAATCAATTAAATTTCGAATGCTCCGCAAGATGCTTTACATGGATGCAACTCAGGTTTTGAAACAGAGCCCATGCTAAACTCTCATGTCATCTTTTAGGAATCATAAAGGGATAGATCATTTACTTACCCTTACGTGGTTCATAACCTAAAATGTTAAATACATTTCTTTGTTTCAATGAACACAAATGAAGATATTTAGAAAAATGTTCTGGGGCACCATTCACTTCTATAGTATAATTTTTTATACTAATTAAAGTCAATGGTGCCCCAGCTCTGCTTGGTTACAAACATTATTCAAAATATCTTCCTTTGAATTCCAACCCATGCACAAGGGTCTTATCTAGCAAAACGATCGTCAACCCCCCCCCCCAAAGAAAGACTTTTAAACCACAACTTGCATTACGTAATTACGTCAAAAGGTCACACGTTGCATATGTGAAATGCGAAATTGGGGGCCGTTTTAAACAATAAACTGACACAAAGACATTAACTCTTTACCAGCCATTGACGAGTTATCTTGTCACTTAAGAGAAAATATTTGCATGAAAAAACCTGTTCCTGATGAGTTTTTATTGCTATCTGTAATACCGTGATTATCCACTAGATGACACACTTACTCAATTTATACAAAAACTGAAGCAAAAAAATTATTTATTAATTTTAAACTCTGTGTATGTTTTGATGATCGTTCTGAATTTGCTCTCTAACAAAATTTCTTCACAAAAATGCAATAATTTCATCTTTTTGCAAAAAAACTATTTTTGAAAAAATACCCATATTTCAGAATTTATAAGCAGAGAAAAAAACTTTCCAACAAAAAAAGGATGACGGGGAATGAGTTAATTGGGATTGTTTAAAAACTTCTTGGATAACATGTGGGTGAGTAAATTATCAGATTTTTTATAAAAGTGGAATAATCCTTTAAAGATGCTAATATTAACACCAGATATCGAAGATAGGAAGACACTGACCAGAACTTTCACGCATGCACATCGGGATCTAATGAAAAAAGGTTGTGTGTCACCTCCAACTTGTCTACATAAACTTCCAGAGGGTCAAGTTCAACTGGGACGAACTGACCAGAAGCTCACGCTGTTCTCTGTTTATTTCCAAGACCTGTTCTCATTTAATATTTAAAAAAATGCATAAGTGAGGCTGTCAGCACCATCTGTTGCTGGGGTGAAAGAGTCAAAGAGCATTTTCTTGACACGTGCAAGGTGTTTTCTGAGAGATACAGGTTCACTCGGTCAACCGACGGTCTAAATTTATTTTGTAACCCTAAAGTAAACTCATCAGCACTTAAAGGAACAGTTCAACTTAAAGGGGACATTTCACAAGACTTTTTTAATATTACAAATACATCTTTGGTGTCCTCAGAGTACCTATGTGAAGTTCTAGCTTAAAATACCATATAGATCATTTATTAAAATTGCCACTTTGTTGCTGTGAGCAAAAATGTGCCGTTTTGGGTGTGTCCTTTAAAATGCAAATGAGCTGATTTCTGCACTAGATGGTTGGATAGTGCAGATTAAGGGTCGGTATTATCCCCATCTGACATCACAAGGGGAGGCAAATTTCAATGAGCTATTTTTTCACATGCTTGCAGAGAATGGTTTAACAGAACTAATTTACTGGGTTGATCTTTATCACATTTTCTAGGTTGATAAAAGCACTGGGGACACAATTACAGCAGTTTAATGTGGAAAAAGAACAGATTTTCATAAAGTACATATACTGTAGTCTAACAAAGTAACACACCCTGTCCAGACGAGACTCGTCCATGCTCTTGGAATATTCCTTCAGCTTGAACTCTTCTCTGTCGATGCGAGAACTCTCGATGTCAGCAGAAAGATGGGGCATGTTGGACACCCAAGCGACCGTTCGTTCAGAGGCAGGGGTCCCGGGGTTGAGTGTAGATGGAGATTGTGAAGAACCCTGAGGAGAGAATGAAAAACATGACGTATGAAAAAAGGCCTACGTTTTAATATTTCATATTTTCACTGAAGGAGCTGTCCATCCATACATTTTTCATTTTCTTCACATTTTCATCTTTTAACTACAGCTGGTCGGTATATCAAGCTTTAGTGATTTTCCCAGCAGGATCAGGGATGAGAAAATATCATTTGCAATAGAAGCTGCGCCAGAAATGTACACTGAGGTCAGAAGAAAGCTTTCAAACCAGCTTGCATGTTGTTCAGCATTGTTTTTAAACGGGGTGAAACTCTTTCTCTCATTTTTATTTTAAAGTTGCATTGTGTAACTTTTAGAAGGATCTCTTGACAGAAATGCAATATAATATATAAAACTATATTATCAGTGGTGTATAAAGACCTTACATAATGAACTGTATTTTTCTTTATAACTCAGAATGAGATGTTTTTATCTACATACACCGATGGTCCCCTTACAATGAAGTCGCCAACATGTTTCTAAAGCAATAGCAAAACGCATTATTAACTCTTTCCCCGCCATTGACGAGTTGACTCGTCAATTAAGAGAAAACGCTTGCCTGCCAATGCAGAGTTTTTCTGGCAATCCGTATTTCCGCTATTAACCACCAGGTGGCGCTTTTACCCAACTTATAAAACCCAGAACTATTGCCTTAGGGGAAATAGTTTAAACTCTGTGTATGTTTTTGAGGATCGCCTGAATCTGATCTCTATCAAAAATCCTTCACAAAAATGGAATTATCTCAGCTTTTTGCTCAAAATGTGGTATTTTTGAAGAAGCCTACCCATATTGGAGAGGTGATAATGTCAGGACCCATCTGAAATCATGTGTTTTATTACATCTAGTCTTTGTGTTCGGGGTCCTGGCAGTACCATGTTTTATGGGGGAAATGTGTGGTTTTAGTATTGGTTTATTCTGACCACGCATTTCCCAGGTCTCGTCACTTTTTCTCCGATCCCTTACACTGTAAAAAGATTCCGTAGAAATTACAGTATTACTGGCAGCTGGATGCCAGTAACTTACTGTAGATTAAAATTTATGTTAATTACCTGCAACAGTTTGTTCAAAGTTAAATGAAAATTAAACATTAGCAAGTATGTATCTTTACAGAATAAAACTAAAATAACAGCCTCAAGCAAAGCATTCTGGGAAACAAAATCTGAAGGAAAAACCCAGAAAAAGGTTGATGAGGATTTTTGGTTCCCAACATGCTTTGCATGAGGCTGTTATTTTATATTTTTATTCTGTAAGACAAAGACTTGTTAATGTTTAATGTTCATTTAACTTTGAACAAACTGTTGTCAGTAAATAACATAAATTTAAATTTACAGTAAATTACTGGCATCCAGCTGCCAGTAATACTGTAAATTCTACGGAATCTTTTTACAGTGTACTTGTAATGATTTCCAGGTGTATGTAATTTACTTTCTCCCTATTTAAGAGACCTTAGCCGTTTCTCAATATGCGTTCTTGTCTGTACTTGTGTTCTTGTGGACTTGTGAAACGTCATCAGTCGCGGCCCAAGTACTGTTCCAATTCAAAGTTCGCATCAAGCCCAAGTTCACATAAAATCCCCGGATGTGTTCTTGATCCGCCCATTTTATCGAGGATGCATCAGAGGAGACTTGTGTGGACTTATGACAGCAAAGTTTCCCAGAATGCATTTCGCGTCAGGAGTTCGTTCTTCCGAGTCTGAACTTGCAAGTTCGAACTACGAAGGACACAAGTCCGAGTTCGGCGTACTTGGTTTTGAGAAACGGCTCTTGTGTTTGTTGTCCAGGGCGCGTTCGTCTTGTTACCATCCCTGTCGTGTTCCAGAGTCTTGCATTGTGAGTATTGAGTATATTTAGTTAATGTTGGTTCATGTTTAGTTTTATGTTAGTTTAGTGTAGTGTGATCCTGTCTTGTTTTACCCCCTCGTGGGTTTTTGTTTTCCCCTGTTTGTCAATAAATTATTCATTTTAGTTACGTCTGCATTTGGGTTCGTTCTTTGTCTGAAATCCTTACAGATAAAAGAGAACAAATGAAGGCTGGACATTTTTTTTTGGGGGGGGGTCTGTTCTTTCATTTGATATATAGTATGTTTATATATTTAAAGAAGAACATTTTCTGGAAGGCAATAAACATTTGGGAACATCATAAAAAATGCTGGCAACTTTTTTTTTTAAACGCTGGTGGGGAAGTTTATGTCTTTTATAACATTACATAAAGCAATAAAAAAACTTTGTGCCTTTCGAAAAGTGTGTTTTCTTTGACAATATTTAAAATCTTCTCAAAAACAACTTTCTCCAACTCAACTTTGTACATTTATAAAGAGATAAAGAGATGCTGTACGTTGTGCAGATTTGGGCAACTTTTTAAACTGTTTCAGCGAGTAGTTTTTTCTTCAGGTTAAAGATGAATGCATTTGTTTAATAGTTATTGGTATTTTGGCTGTAAATAGACAGGCTAGTTTTGAATGTCCACTGGGCTGGCTTTGATACGCAAATCTGGCAACCATGGCGGTGCGTTTACACAGACATTTGGTTCATATTATAGACCCTTTTATAGCCCATGTGATCAAATAGCCTGCGCGTGCATTTTGTGGTGTTATTCCCCAGTGGTTCTAACGTGTTAGCAATTCAGAAAGTTTCCCAGCATCAAAATGTCTGGTTGTTGCGTTTGGTTGCACTAATATAATATACTAGTAAATGTATATATGTATCTGGCAACTTTATTTTTGGCCATCTGCTAACGTCTTCTATCCACTCCACTATAGTACACGGATTGGTAGCTGTGTTGAAAAAGTTGATAAAGTCAACTTTTTAAAATAACTTTCTCTGTCTGTGTTGGTTCACTGCTGATTCTTGCCATATTTCCGTTGCCAAAATAAAATGTCAAATATTTCAAAATAAAAAAGGAAGAAGGTCATACAGATTTGGAATGACATGAAGAACATACTTTTCTGAGTGCAATAGCTCTTACTATCTATTACATGTATAAGAAGTGTTTTTATTTGTGTTACCATTAGACACATGAAACTTACACACAGTAAATGATTCATTACACGCTGTTAGAACAAAATGGTCCAAAAATGGTCTTCTGTTGTCACTCGGGGTGAACCCTTTCGAAAAGTACACCTTTGGACCTAAAAAGTTCATTTTAGTACCTCAGAGGTACATATTGCCACCAAATGCATACATATCTGTACCTAAGGGTCCTTTTTAACTCTTTCCCGCCATTGATGAGTTGTCTGGTCAATCCGCAATACCGCTATTATCCACCAGGTGGCAACTTCCGCAACTTATAAAACCTGGAAGTATCACCCTGGTGCAAACAGCTGTATGTCCGTCTAAGTTTTGAGGATCGCTCTGCATCTGATCTCTATTAAAAGTCTCTTACAAAAATTGAATTATCTCGGCTTTTGGTGTTTTTGAATAAACCTACCCATATTTGAAAGGTGATAAAAGAGAACTGGTGAAGGTAGGATGAAACAGGGGGTCTGTTCTTTCATTTAATATATTGTATGTTTATATAGTTAAAGAAGAACATTCTGGGAGGCATTAAACTTTTGTGAAAACCATGAAAAATGCTGGCTGGGAAAGAGTTAAAGGGTACAGCGCCCCAGTGACAGCTTGGGACCATTTTTTTACCTTTTTTTTTGAAGATTCACTCACCTGTTTGCTCACTGTGGGCTTGAGGAGATTCTGTTGTTGAACCTGTTGCCGTTCCTGATGTGATTTGGATTGTTGTGTAGATTGTGGTGTTCCACCTTGAGAGCCCTGTGACCCCTGGCTCTCCCTGGTGGAGCTCTGCTGATGCGGTAGGCCAGGAGGCGTGCTGTCTTTGACGGACAGCTGCTGCCGGGGCCCCTGCTGCCGGCCCCCGAAACCGGACTCCGGGGACTGCAGCAGGTTCCCGCTCTGCGGCCTGGTTTTGCCTGCGGGTGCGGCGGCAGAACTCACGGAAAGCTGATGCGAGGGTTGAGATTTCATTCGCTGCGTGGGAGGAGCCATGGATGTCTGACGGACAGGCTGAACGGTGGTGGGAGGCGTGGCAAGCGACGAATGAGATGTGCCGGTCTGTGATGTCATGCCCGTCATCTGCTGCTGATCCTGATCACGACACACAGGCTTACATTACAACAACCGTCTCACTGCCACTGGCGTATGATACGAATATCTCATTTGAAATCGCCATTACAAACGGTAAGACGGTCACGGGATGTTTACAACAGTCAGAACTAAACCTTCTATGATGTTAACACTTTAAGTCAGACTCGGTATCTTTTGGATTGCATCTAAACATGGTCCAAAACAGAGATAAAGTACATTCAAATCTCAAATTATTGCTTACATTCGCATTTGTATAGAAATAAAGAGGACGCCGAACTTCTCAAAAGCCAACGAAGAGATCAAGCAAATACCTGCAAGTGCATTGGGACCTGCCGTCGCCCGTAGTCGCTCTGATTATGTCGGGTGTAGTCGTCACTGTAGCTGTGTGAGTGAATGATGCTCGGCTGACCCAGGTGAGGTCCAGGTCTGAGGGTGGAAAGGTCCTCGCTCCGGGAGAAGCCGCCGTGGGCGAACTGTGGCATGTAAGCGGGGTGAGAGGGGTCCGGTTCAGGGGACAGCAGCAGAGGAGGCGGCGGCTGAGCTCGACTGTGCTGGTGATGAAGCTGCGGCCCGTCTGCGGCGAGGTGGAACAGGGGATTCTGGAAGGAGAGGGGGTAGCGGAGAGCGGCGGCCTGCTGTTGCTGCTGCAGCGAATCGCTGGTGGTTCCCATCTGGCTCAATCGGAGTCCCCCGGACATACTGGAGCCCCCGGACCCGGCCGACATCCTCCCTCCGGCGCGCAGCTGACCTCCGAGACCTCCTCCCAAACCCGCGAGCCCAGCGTAGCTGCCGAGGCCGGCAATCGAGGCCTGGGAAGAGTTGAGCATGTCCCCCATAGACTGCAGGTTAGAGACGCTGTTCATTCTTGAGTCCTGGAGGTCCATCATAGAAACGTTTTCATTAACATCTAGACTCTAGGGGGAGAGCGCTGCAGCTACCTGCCGTTCGCAGCGGTCGTGGGGCGGTTACGCACGTGGATAGACAGCATTTATGTGTTTATTAATGTGAGATTGAAATAAATGATTCACCCGAAAAGCAAAATTCGGTCATAGTTGTTTTAAATCTGTATGCTGGTGTAAGCGATCAGTTTATAGTGCCTACCTCTGTCATGGTGAAAAAACCATAGACCGTACAAATATGTACGTAGTGTCTGTGGCATCACCCATAAGTTTGTGAAGAGGATTTTTAAAGCCAATAGTTGGCGGGGCTTGCCATCGGCATCTTGAAATCGCATCACCGCGCATCACTCGCAGATAACCAAAAATGGATAAAAAGGCGGGACGTGGGTGAAGCTAAGGTGGCTGATTACTGAAACCATGCACGACTAGCTCGACTCTAGTGACAGCGGTGGCTGTTCACCCGTCACTCAAGTGGCCACGCCCTTAATTATGCAGAACTTTAACACTTATCATAATTTAAACGGATGAGTAACAAAAAATCACCCCCTCACAGTTGTCATGAAGGGCAAAATAAGCTATTCAGACCAAAAACTATTTTTGTACCAGGATGTAAACATATGATTTTCTATTGTAAAGTTGGCCATTTTAACATGGGGTCTATGGGGGTCCTTTTGGAGCCTCTAGTGGCCAGTCGATGAACTGCAGTTAAAGTCACTTCCGTATTGACTTCATCAGAGAGATCGGAAGGTTGCGCTCAAACTCATTAAAGCAACATAAAATTAGTCCTTATATAGTTCACCCAAAAATTATCTTTCAGCCATACATTGTCAAAGTTATATTAACGGGATAGTTCACCCAAAAATCTTTCATAATTTCCTAACTCTCATGTTTTTACCAACCTGCATACATTTCTTTGTTCTGATAAACACAAAGAAAGATATTTCGAAGGAATGTTTGTAACCAAACCGATCATGAGCCCCATTCACTTCCATAGCAGGAAAAAAAGAATAGCACGGGGGCTCATGAACGATTTGGTTACAAACTTTCCTCAAAATATCTTCATTTGTGTTCATCGAAACAAAGAAATTAATACCGGTTTGAAACAACATGAGAATGTGTAAATAATGACAAATTTTTCATATTTGGGTGAAATATCCCTTTAAATAACTCCCTGGCTCTTTTCAGCTTAATAATGGAACTGAATAGTGCCCCATTTTTTATGGATAGTGCCCCATTTTTTATGGATAGTGCTCCATTTTTAAATGTATACATAAAAAACTGTAATTTGAAATTCAGCAATGTTTTGGTAACACTTTACAATAAAGTTCATTAGTTAACTACATTAGTAAACATGAACTAATAATGAATTGCACTTATACAGCATTCATTAATCTTTGTTAATGTTAATTTCAGCCATTACTAATACTTTATTCAAATCTTGTTAACATTAGTTAATGCACTGTGAACTGAAACGAACAAACAAGGAATAGCTTTATTTCTATTAACTAACATTAACAAAGATCAGTAAATACTGTAACAAATGTATTGCTCATGATTTGTTTATGTTAGTTAATACATTAACTAATGTTAACTAATGAACCTTATTGTAAAGTGTTACCAATGTTTTTTAAGGAAATATTTATATTTCAAACTATGTACAAACTCGGCTGTACACGTGTTCATGAGACAGTAAAGGTCAGGCAGAAGGCCCATCGCTTCACTTTGTTTGTTAAGTTCATAACTTTTTTAAGTAAAATTTTTGGCCATGTTTGCCTTTATTAGGTAGCTGGAGAGGACAGGGTAGATAGATGGGTACAGGATCGGCAAAGGGCTTCAAGCCGGGATTCGAGATCGGGTCGCCGAAAGGTTTGCCTGCACCATATGTCGGAGCACTGCCGACTACACCATTGGCTCCGACACTTTAGAAGACATTAAATAACCATATGGACTTGTTTTTGATGGATGTATGTGCTTTTTGGTTAGCTTTAAAAATGGGGCACTATCCAGTGCCATTATAAAGCTGAAAAGAGCCAGGATATTATTTAATATAACTCTGAAATAAGAAAGTCATAAACACCTAGAATGGCTTCAGAGTGAGTAAAATAAGGACTAATTATCATTTTGGGGTGAACTACACCTTAAGGACTTATATTTTGATGTCATACAATTGTTTTGGGTCTAAAATTTAAAGGATTAGTCCATTTTCTTAAAAAAAATCCAAATAATTTACTCACCACCATGTCATCCAAAATTTTGATGTCTATCTTTGTTCAGTCCAGAAGAAATTATGTTTTTTGAGGAAAGAATTCCAGGATTTTTCTCATTTTAATGGACTTTAATGGACCCCAATACTTAACAGTTTTAATGCAGTTTAAAATTGCAGTTTCAAAGGACTCTAAACGATCCCAAACGTCTTATCTAGAAAAACGATTGTATATCACTGGTCCTGTGACACGCCACCGCGACCTGACGTAATTGCGTAATGCCGTGGAAAGGTCATGTGTTACATATATGAAACGCACATTTGCGGACCATTTTAAACAATAAACTGACACAAAGACATTAATTAGTATCATTCCACATAACGGTCCTCTTTCTCCACACTTGTCAACACTGGGGCGTAGTTTCGCATACGTCCTCCATGACCTCTTGAAGTGATGACGTATTGCATGAGGTCGCGCTGGCGCGTCACACGACCAGAAGAAGACGAGAAGTTGTGGTTTAAAAGTGCACATTTTTTATTTTTCTTGCCAAAAATGACAATCGTTTCACTAGATAAGACCCTTATGCCTTGTATGGGATCGTTTAGAGTCCTTTGAAACTTCAATTTTAAACTGCATTAAAACTGTTACGTGTTGGGGTCCATTAAAGTCCATTAAAATTAGAAAAATCCTGGAATGTTTTCCTCAAAAAAATCAACATTTTGGATGACATGGTGGTGAGTAAATTATCTGGATTTTAAAAAAAATTTGACTAATCCTTTAAGTATGAACTGTATAGTGTGTCTAAAAGCACGATATTTTAATATAAAATTAGTTTTTCAACTATCAAAAAAAGTTTAATGGGGTGGCCAATAAAAAAATTGTATGTACAGCACACAGATTTAAAACGACATGAATGTGACTCTGAATTTTCCATTTCGGGTGAATTATTGCTTTAATGTTTGTATGTCAGGAATGTGAACCCCAAATGGTGATGCAAGATTAACAAAGAATCTCATTCGTATGTATTGTCAGCACCCACATCATCCTGCAGCCCTCTTTCGCCATGCTTGTGTGGTATTTGACCATGCAGTAAGCAGGTTCTTCTCCCCCGGGATCAAAGCGAACACACAGACCCTCAGCAAAGCTGGCGAAACGTGTGCTAGGGACCGAGCTGTTATTCAAATGAGAATTCGGACCAAACACACTGACCACAGTCATGAAAGAATCTCTTCAATTAAAGGGGCTAATATTGAAGCATAAACCTCCACCTAAACATAACGTTTCACGTTTCTCTCTGGGACTTACCTTTGGGTCTGGATCAGTAATATCAGAACTGCTAGTACAGTACGCGGGACTAGACCGGGCCAACGGGGGACGGGCGACATAGAAAACATCTTTCGATGAGGCTCTGTGAGGATGATCTCGATCCGCGAACCCCCCAATTCCAGGCCGAGATTGGGGAGCTCCGCCGCTGGACATAGCAGAAGTCGGAGAGGGCAAGCGAGTGATGTCTATCGAACTGCAGTCGGAAAATTTCATTATTACACTATGTAAAATATATAACATACGCATATTAAGACACAAAACGCTACCTGTTGAGGTCTCTCATCATGAGGTTCTGAAACTCAGACGAGACGCCTCGGTTAAAGCTGGGCCTGGAAAGCAATCTATCCGTCTGTCTTTCTGGAGGCTGTCTGTCTGTCGGATGGCTGGGCTGCCTCTGGAGATGAGGGTTACGGAGAGCCATGCTGATGTCATTTAGTAGGCGTGGCAATGGTCCAAGTTTGATGATAGCATCCTTTTGGAAAATGTAAGTTTATAGGGAGAGAGAAAGCAAGAGACCAAACTGATGACCAATCAAAAATAAGTATATTAATATTAATAATGGGCCTCATTTACTATGCATGCATACACCTGTACTGTATCAGGGGAAGAGACTTACATTTACATTCATGCATTTGGCAGATGCTTTTTCAGTGCATTAAAGCTTTACATTTATCAGGACGTAATGAACCCATGACCTTTGCGCCATCAACCAACTGAACTGAACATCCATTTTGGTGTAAAAAGATAAAAAACTATTTCTGCACATTTCAGACGTAGCTACTTTATTCAGCGTAAAGTATTTGAGTAGTGCATTTTGTACAACACACTGTTTTAAAGCAGTTTCCAAAGAATAGTGAATCCTCCATTAAACAAGCAGTACTGTATGTGAGACCGTACACATGGGGCTCTATCTTGCACCCAGCGCAATTGACTTTGTCAGTGACACATGTATCATTCGTATTTTGCACCGGCGCACAGCGGGTTTTTCCCTCCACAGACGCACGTCGGCAAACTAGGGAATGAACTTGCGCTCCCTGGGTGGTTCAGCGCAAAAAAGGAGGCACAAACCATCCCTGATGCTATTTTGCAGTTTCAAAAAACAATTGCGCCACTGACCAGAAAAAACTAGTCTAAAGTCAGTGGCGCGTGGTTCATTATGCTATTTTAAGGGCGCATGCTTGACCATAATGTAGCGTGCACAATGCGCACACACTTTGCTTATTTAATCTACACAGATGCAACAGTTATTTTTGCAAATCATAAATTGTTACAATAAAAAATATTAACACATGAGATAAGGGGAATCATAGTGGTGAGCATTGTGGTGATAGTTTTTAATTATTTTGTGGCTGCGTTAAAAAATTCTCATGCAAATAACGATTAAAATATTTTCATAAGTTTGTTGTGTGGCTGTATTACGTTTATTTTATGTAAATAATAATTAAAATGTTTTCATAAGAAACCTTAATGTAAATGAACTTGATTTGTAAGTGTACTTTGGGGTTTCTTGGGTGCCGATTTCAAAGCCCCCAAACCCTTCAACCCTTTCAGCGGTGAGGGTGGACGCAGCGATGTCCTCTGCTGGCGTCAGGTTCTGTGTAGAGGCAGATCTACCTCCCGTTACACGGCGTGCCCGATTTATGTTGGCAAGCTTGGGATTCCCCCGTCTCCTGACATCATTGTAGCGCTTGCGGCGCAACGTCCTGGGGATGCCAGCTGATGAGACAATTGTGGCTATTTCCTCTCACGCCTGTTTAACCGACGCTGATTTGGGCGGGTTTCTCCCATCCCCATACAAAACAACTTCTCTGTCTTTGACTGCTCTTACAAGAACGTCGGCTCCTCGGCTGTGAACCGCTCATGGCGTGCGCCTGGTAAATCCGTCATAATAATAGCAACCCGCCATGGAACTTGCGCACTTGCGTTTAAAGGGAATGTTGGATGATGTTCTGATTGGTTTATTTGACGTTACGCCCAAACCACACCTATGAATAATGAACCTACTTCAGACCAACCCCTTATTGATTTGCGCCTGGCGCAAGAGATATTTCTCCCGCCGGGAAAATAGCAGAGGCGCCCAAGATCCTCCCACAAAGTCACTTGCGCTTTGCGCTTCGCACTTGCGTTTCAGATCGTTAAAATAGGGCCCATGGAGTTTAAGAGGGACATGTTACCAAATTCTGACTTTTTTCATGTTTAAGTGCTATACTTGGGTCCCCAGTGCTTCTATTAACCTAGAAAATGTGAAAAAGATCAACCCAGTAACTTAGTTTTGGTAAACCATTCTTTGCAAGTATGTGAAAAAATAAGTCTCCCCTTGTGATGCCAGAAGGGGATAATACCACCCCCTTTAATCTGAACTATCCAACCATTTCATATCATTTGCATTTAAAGGGACACACCCAGAAACGGCACAATTTTGTTCACACCTACAAAATGAAAATTTTAACATGCTATAATAAATTATCTATATGGTTTTTAAGCTACAACTTTATATACGCACTTTGAGGGACACCAAAGATTTATTTGACATCTTAAAAAAGAGAAATGTCCCCTTTAAATGTTATATTAGCATTTAATTATCATCACCTCACGTACCCGCTTTAAGCCAAAATATTTTCAATGAGAAAATGAACATGACCCTACAGACGTGTTAGTAATAAAATGATTAATCAGCGATAGGTTCTGTATAAAAACACAGTTTTGCTGTGAATATACAGTATGCAACAATTACACAAAATTAGTAAATGAGGCCCAGTAATCTTCTACAAGGTTATTAAAAAGCATCTACCTTACTTAGCTGTGCCATAACTTCCCACAGAAGACTGTGCAAGATGGAAAGCTCGCGTCCCAGGTCGATGTAGCCCTCGAAACCGCCTGCATTGCTCACGCTATCTAGATTGGAGATCTCGTAGAGGAACTGCTGCATGGATCCCCACTCCATCTCTAAAAACTCATTCATAAAAGACATGTACTCCTCCTTACTGCCAAACCTGTAGTACAGTGAGGAATTAAAGAGAAATCCCATGAGCTTTGTGCTGTAATATATGAGCTATGATAATAGTGACAAAAGAACGCCAACATTTTCACATCATATAAATAGGAAAGTGTTGGTGTTATTTAGTCAATTATTGTGAGCAGTATGCTAGCTGGAGCCATTTACTTCCAGTCTTTGTGCTAAGCTAACTAGCGATGGGTGCGTCAGACAGAGTTACGGTGTCATGAGCAATTCAGTCCCCCCGGGCAATTCGGTCTCCCCTAGGACCCCGATTGGTACCTAGCACTAATGCCTGCTCAAAAATGTGTGATTGCGATATCTCGTCTGCGTAAGCGGTCTAGCAAGCTAATTACGTTGTACAAAACAGAAGCATACATTTTTTTTAAATAAAAGTTAACCAAAAAATTATATAATAAACCAATATTCATGTTGGCTTATAAATTATAATTTAAATGTGTGATTCAACTATGTAGTAATCATGTTTTGTATTAGTAATTAATGAGTAAGTAATTGTATAAGTAGACAGTAAAAAGTGGAAATGGTACAGAATATAATATCTAAAGAATATGACACCAGCAATGTGTAGATCTCCCATCTATAGCCTCATTTATATACTACTATATGAAACATCATTTAAAAGACATCAATTGTAATTTTAACAATGTTCTAACTACATAAATCATAACGTGATTTTGTAGGAATTGTAATAAGGCGCTAAGAAAACTACCCATGAGGTAGTAGGGGTCCTAGGGGAGACCGAATTGCTCGGGGGGACCGAATTGCTTATGACAACGGCACACACAGAGATGAAAAAGGTATGTGTGGACTTATCTAACTCTGGGGATACGGTGAATAAGCTAAAATCCCAAAAAGTCGGCGTGTTCCTTTAAAGTAAGGGGGAAAACCAGGTTTTAATTTACTGTTATAACGCATGTATGATAATGCATGTTCATATCATAATGGTTTATTTATTTTGTTAATAATGAATAATGTTAATACTCGTCAAAGTCTAAAGTTGAGATTAAAATAAATTTATTAATCTGTGGCAAAAAATCCTCACCAGCACATCCCTGAAGACTCAATTCGTTTGGTTTATTTTTATTTTGACATTCAAAGACGTTTTACTAATTAAAGATGCACAAACTTTTTTATTTAAGGATTAAAATATCAAAATCAAAAATGTAATATTAGTAAAAAACTGTAGTAGTGTGTGGCTTTTGTACCTTTAAAAGTACACCCTTGAATACCCTAATTTAATGCCTTAAAGGTGCAGTGTGTAAATTTTAACGGCATCTAGTGGTGAGGTTGCGAATTGCAACCAATGGCTCAGTCCATTGCTTACATCTTGCTTTTGAAACACATAGAGAAGCTACGGTAGCCGCCACCGGACAAACATGTCATCGTTGGAGACAACTTAATAAAAAAGTTTGTCTGTTAAGGGCTTCTGTAGAAACATGGTTGCACAAAATGTCGACTTCCATGTAAGGGGACCCTCTGTGTATGTAGATAAAACGTCTCATTCTAAGCCAATAAACACATAACGGTTCATTATGAAAGGTCTTTATACACCCTCTGAGTTTTGTATAGTATTTTGCATTTCTGTCAAGAGATCCTTCAAAAAATTACACACTGCACCTTTAAAGCTTTAATAAGTAAAAAATGTATGCGAGCAAATATTTCCGATTTGTCAATTAATCTGAAAAATAATCGCCAGATTATTAGATTATGAAAATAAACGTTAGTTGCAGCCCTAGTCCCATTTGATCATTGTGCTCTTGAGCAAGACCTATATTTATCTGGATGAAATGGCAACATTTAATGGACAATAAATGATTATCCTGTTAAAAATACCAGCATACTGTCTTTTCAAAACAGATTTGTACATTTTACTATACAAAAAATCTGGGATGTTGTGTCTTACTCAAGAATACATTGATGTTCACCACTATGAGGCTTAAACCCACAACCATTGGATTACAACTACAGACATTTAAAGACATTGTGTATACACCAGATTACATCTCAGTCTACACTGGAAATCTTTTAAAAATACATTATTTAAAAATATTGCTGTACAGTCGATGCCGAACTCTCTCCTGCTTCCAGTTGTTAGCAGGTAAAAAATTTTTGCAACCCAAGCCACCTTTTCTAATTCCAAATTAATCTTTTCTGTCTGATGCCTTAAGTGGTTAAAATGAGTTTTCTCTTCATATAGCAGCAAAGATGACATAGCAATAAAGTTGAAAGACTTTAAAAAGCAAACTGACTTTGAGAAGTTTGCAAGGTTCTGCACGACTTTGGCTATTAGGGTGAGTGTGCGTGACGTCTGCTCGTCGGGATATTCCTGCGTGAGGTTGAATAAGGACGGGGACATGACGGCCGGACACAGGAAGCGCAGGAAAAGGGAACCACTGATTAGTCGATCAGCAATGTCTTCCCTCCCTCTCTCTGCACATCGGACACGCCAGGAGGCAAAGACCTCCTTCAGTTCTCTTGGAAAAGCACTGGTAAGAACAAAAAACATGTTATACTTTATTTTGCTTGGCATTTACATTTACTAAGTATAATTTCATTTTTGGACCCTAAGAAGCAGTAACTTAATGGGGTGGTTTAGTGCCTAGTCCCGGACTGAAATGCATGTTTGAGCTGGAATAATTTAAAAACATCTTGCACTTAACATACATCAGGACCATTGTTTAGTATCAAGATGCACACCATTATTATTTTATGTTTGTAAAAACGACTTAATTGTCCAAATATAGCTAAGGCCTAGTCCTGGATTAATCTAAACCAGTGGTCTCCAACATGGTACCCGTGGGCCAAAGCACATTTTATAAATAGCCTCAATTTTAATATTTATTGATTACGTATTTTTATATTAGCTTGGCTTTAAACACTGATCAAACATATCAACAAATCAAATAAAATAAAATCAACAAGTAAAAGAAAAAAGTTTTGAGTAGACTGTTTCAAAAAAGTAGCCCTCCAGATTGTTTTATCCATTGTGGTTTATTTTAAGGTTGGAGACCCCTGATCTGGTAAACTGCCCCGAAGTCAACTAAATACAAACCAATGAGAGTTGACGATTTTGCAGAGGGCAAGTTCACAGCACATCCGGAGGTTGGCTTGATGTTCGGGCAGTATTGAAGGTGGAGTTCTCATGGGGTCGACTTCACAGTTCTCCTCTGACTCATACAAAGCTCTGATAAAATCACCTGAATACAAATAACCATGGACGTGTGACACATTGCACCAAACATTAGCAAAACACTGAGTAAACCCTTTTAAAAATGTTCAAATGTATGAGGAAGTTTCTCGACGCTTTAGAAAGTAACGCTGTGGTGATGGAAATGGACAAAACATTGGCAATAAAGATGATCAGTAACTTTTGGTGCACTTAAAAGTACATAAAAACATTCTCTCAACATCTCTTATTCTCTACACAGGCTCATTGAATTTAAGCAGGGTGCGATATGTGAAAAAAATCAGGGGGGGGGGGTGTTTTTAAAATATTTTGATTCATGATAATAAACTACGAACCATGGGCTTTATTTAGTCAGTATATTAACCTATCTGTATTAACCTATCTTTATTACCTACTGTCACAGGAGCGCTGACAGTAATATTCCATTCCTGATTTTACTGTTGCTTGCACTATTGCGTGGCATTTTTACTTATATCTTTATTTTAAGCCATTTTATTTATGACCATCAATTACAATGGGGGGGGGGAGGAATTTTGTACCCTGAATTTACGTACCATTGCCTACAGATAACCTGAATTGTTTCTCCATCTTTGCATCTTTTGGTTGGAGTGTCCACAAGAGGTGCTTATGTTGATGCAGGTTTATTCAAAGTTGCAAAGCAGACAAAACCGAACATTATTGACAAACAGTATACTCTTTAGTTCATGCTTGTGTGACTGTGGCGGATAAACGGCTAATGTTGAGGATTCATCTTTGGCCGAGGTACATCAAGAACTTGTTCACAGAAATCATAGTGGCGACTTACAAAAGTGACAGTAAGAATGACCAAAAATACATCTGTACATTTTAGTCGACTGTGTTTTATTCAGATTAAACCGCAAGTTGCATGTTTGCGCGCATATGACCACAAATAATTACCAAACAACACAAACCTACTTAACTCTTTCCCTGCAACTGACGAGTTAACTTGTCAATTAAGAGAAAACATTTGCAAAAAAAGTGTTCCTGATGAGGTCTTATGTTTATCTGTAATAGCGCAATTATCCACTAGATGGCGCACTTACACAATAAAAAAAACTTAAGCAAATTTTTAGATCTCGTCAATTAAGAAAAAACATTTGCATAAAAAAGTGTTCCTGATGAGGTTTTATGTTTATCTGTAATAGCGCAATTATCTACTAGATGGCGCACTTACCCAATTTATTAAAAAACTGAAGCAAATTTTTTATTACTAAGTTTAAATCTCGTCAATTAAGAGAAAACATTTGCATAAAAAAAGTATTCCTGGTGAGGTTTTATGTTTATCTGTAATGCCGATTATTATCCGCTAGATGGCACACTTACCCAATTTATAAAAAAACTGAAGCAAATTTTTTTTACTAATTTTAAACTCTGTATATTTTGATAATCATTCCAAATCTGATCTCTAACAAAAGTCCTTCATAAAAATGCAATTATTTCAGCTTTTTGCTAAAAAAATATTTTAAAAGAAAAATATCCATATTTAAGAGTTTATAAGCAGAGAAAAAGGGTTGAAACTAGGATGAAACTTTTTTCCCGTTTTAATTGTTTGTTTGAAAGCAGAGGGTCTGTTCTTTCATTTCAAATATTTGTATATTTATATATTTTTTAAAGAAAATTTCCCTGGAAGGCATTTTGTGAAAATTTTGTGAAAATGACAAAAAATGCTGGCGAGCAACTTAAAAAAAAAAAACTCGCGGGGAATGAGTTAAGAGAAAACGCTTCACTGCCAATGACGAGTTTTTCCTGCAATTCGTATTACCGCTATTATGCACCAGATGGTGCTCTTACCTAACTTATACAACTCGGAAACAACCCCTCACATCAAAAAGTTCAAACTCTGTGTGTGTTTTAATTTAGATCATTGCTCTGAATCGGATTTCTTTCAGAAGTCCTTCACAAAAATGCAATTATCTCAGCTTTTTGCTCAAAATTTTGTCTTTTTGAAGAAACCTACCCATAATTGAACGGTTCATAATTGAAACGTTTTTTTTATTTATTTTTTTTAAAGCAGGGGGTTTGTTCTTTATTTTGATAAACTATATGTTTATATATTTATAAAATAACATTTTCGGATTGGCATTAAACGTTTGTGAAAATCATAAAACTTACTGGCATTTTTTAAAATGCTGGCGTGAAAAGAGTTCCTTTAAAAACCATCCCTTTATCAAAGACGTGTAGTCTTTAATTTGTGTGTGTCTGCTTCTTAACTTGTAAAAATCCCAAGTCAAAAAACAAAACTCCTCTAGTAGACATATGACCGAAAGACTGTACTATACCAGGTGCAACATATTTCAGGTTATGCAGAAATGTAGGCAGAGGTACGTATGGCAAGTGAGCCCTGCTCATTTTTACATGCATACAAAATAAGTAATTAAATTACATGGAAAGTGTAAAGACTGTGTATATTTATGAAAATGTATTCAGTAGCACATATGTGACCAGTCACGGAAAGTAGGGACACAAGTCGGATCTGGGCATTTTGAGTTATTCACAGATTCTGAAAGTGCAGTTTCTAAGCTTTCCAACGATGTGTAACACATGGAAATCTGATAAGATTTGGAGAAGTTGTGGCCATTTGAATATAGGAACTCAGAAATACTCAAACCGAGAAAATCAAGACGAAAGGGACTCTTCTTTTCAGCTGGGGGAGACAATAGGGCTCATTTACATCTCATTTAGCTAAGCCATGCCCCCTGTAAAACCCTTTTTGAGATGTTCTAGCATCATATGTAGTATTTTATGACCAAATGACAACCCGCAAAAATAAACATGACTCTTTTACCTTTGTGGGGATCACAAGTCGAATCCAGTCTGTTTCAGATTATCCAATGACCATATTTGTCCACAAATGCGTATAATCCGTGAAATATAGATTGTTTACATCAGTTTTCGCATGAATGTCTGGTAATACAATATAATATATAATCTGAAGACTATTTAAATCGTAACATGTAAGGGTATATGAGTTTACACTCCGTTAAACACATGAACCCGCCTTCAAAGATTGTATTTAAAATAGGGAAGTAGTATAATAGATCATCCAAACAGCGCCGTCGAAAACGTGACATCCTTTAGAGATGTTACCAATGGCTCGCTCGTTCCTCCATCAGCCAATGACTTCATGGAAAATATTGATAGACAAAACATGTAGCCAATTATATGAAGAATACAACGATATCTGTGTAACTTCTGTGTGTTTGGACTCATGCTGCGCTGCAAGAACTGACATACAGATGACGTCAAAGTACCGCGAGAGTGAGTCGAAATTAAACTACTGCGTAAGATTTCTTGAAGAGCTCTCGCGGTACTTTGACGTCTTCCGACTGCGGCGCCGCATAAAGTCAGTGACGCGGCTGACGTACGATGCGGCTGACTGTTATTTGTTCCGCCCCAGCTTCTTTTATTTTTCTTTTGTTTTGTGCGCCCGAGCTTTACAGTCTGGGGAGACGCAGGCTATAAGTTTGAAAAAAAAAAAAACTTAGCAAAAATATCTGAGGAACAGGGCAGCGCGTCACTACAGTCACGTGACTTCACGCTCGAGCCGGAAGAGAAGACAATGCTGAATAAAGTCGTAATTCTGCTATTTTTGGACCAAACTGTATTTTCGATGCATCAACACAATCTTACTGACCCACTGATGTCACATGGACTACTTTGATGATGTTTTTATTAACTTTCTGGACATGGAAACCATACATAGATTTTCAATGAAGGGGAAAGCTCTCGGACTAAATCTAACGATAAAACATCTTAAACTGTGTTCCGAAGATGAACGGAGGTCTTCCGAGTTTAAAACGACATAAGGGTGAGTCATTACTTACATTATTTTCATTTTTGGGCGAACTATCCTTATTCAGTAGTCACGCTGTTCCCTTTGGGGGCGGAGGCGAAAACACAAGCTTATACAGTATGTAAATATACACACAGACAATGACGCCCCCCGCTGCACGCTAGAATCTCCGGAAAAACAAGCCTATTTTAACCGCAAAATGTACGCTTTTAAATATACAAAAACTGCTATCTCAAACATGGAGAGGCTTCTTCGTGATCTCAACTAACAGATTCTGCAATAAAACGAAAATCACAAATTTCGAAAAAAACACTTTGTTTCTCATTTTCTCGAAACTTGTGCTGCCGACTTGAGTCCCTGGTTTCCGTGACGGGTCACATATACAGTCTCAATTCTAACAGACTATAATAATATGTAATGCTGTGAAAACCGTCACCTAAAACGTCTTTGAGGTACTTGTGTCCGATGAGTTTGAGGTACTCTTCTATGGCTTTGGTGGCCAATGTGTTCTCTCTGAAGATGAGGTGCTCTCGATCAATGAATCGGTCCACCTCACACATTGCCATGTCTGAAAGAAAGTCCTTGTGCAGAGCAAAAGAAGACAGATCTGTGGTTAACACACAAACATTGTACATATGATCCAAATAAATGGCTCTGTACCAAAACCAATCATTGTCTACGGTCTACAAAGGCGGACCTACAGACCTTTCATTAAAATTGAATAAATATTTCTTACTGAATAAAGTATAGACTAAGTAGATTAATTTACTGACTACTTATTTCACACTACAATTTAGGCCATCTTGAATTTTTTTTCTAAGCTTGGCATTATGGGATTGCATTCACTTAAGTTAGGTTCCAATTTGGCCAAAACAAACGCTTTCCCTAGTCTTGCGTTGTCTATGGTAAAAATGCTAGGTTTTGGTGCAGACTAGGTACTTACGAAACAAACAAGGTTCTACCTTTGCCTTCCCTGTGCTCTGCAGGATGTGCACCAGCGCACAAGCCACCTCCTCTTTGCTCTTCACGCTCAACAGCGGCTCCAGAACGGCGCATAACGTTCGGTAGTTGTTGGTTACGTACTCTGCAAACTCTTTATAGAGCTCCATCGGCAAGATGCTCATGGTCTGAAAGCGCGACTTGAGCCGCAGGGATGCGTTGATGATTTTGCCTCCTCCCACACCTCCACCCTTGGCCAGGACGCTGGGCTGAATGACAGGGTACCACTGCTCTACAAACTGGCGACCGGTGATGCTGGAAATGGGGATGCTGACCAAGCCTAAATATGTGCTTTTCTCCTGAAATGAACAAAAAGACATAATGGGTCACCTCGCATGCCCTCAACAGCAAACAAAGAAAAAATTTTTTAGGTTTTGTATCTAGAAAACAACTAAAAACCTAGTTAAATTGTTTGACTTACCGTTTTTTTTTTTTTTTTTTTTGTATAAACGTATTATCAATTAAAACAGAATACTCTTTTTCTAGATTTGTAAATCCGTTTCTGTGGCTCAATTGGTAGAGCTTTGCATTAGCAGCGCAAAGGGTCATGGGTTTAATTCAGGGAACATGCATACTGATAAAATGTATAGCTTGAATGTGCTGTAAGTCACTTTGGATTGAAGCATTTGCTAAATGTACATTTCCAAAGCGACTTCAAGATACTTTTTATGCATGCAGGTGATTCTCGCAAAATTTGACTAATGAGATGTCATTAAACATTTTTATAAAAAAAGTAAAAGTAAGAGAATCAAAATAAGAAGCATACAGTTACAAACATCTCTTCATGCACTATTTTGATTTTACATGATTTCAAATGACATCATACAAACCAATTTTGTTGTTTTTTCCACATTTAATGGGATAATTTTCATTACCGCAACGTGTCCATGACTGGATTTGGGTTCTTTGACATGGAAATATTTATAATTAAAAAATCAAAAAAATAAAAAGCTTCAGTGCATGTTATACTATAAACATTTACAGTAAAGAAACATGTGGTATTTGATGATCATTGATAAATATAGAGACAATAATAAGGAATATAAATGTGTCCAAGACCAATTTCTCATCCTCCACAACAATTTTCAGTTATTGTTAAAGCCCTCAAGAAACTAACATTTAAAAAAAATTTGTTGGAAGGGACATAATTGACTGGGACACTCAAGATGGCTACCACGTAAGCAGTTCTTATTTTTTTCTCCAGATAAAAGTTGAAATTTAGTTTGTAATAGTACCTAGACAACTTCTTAGTTCTCATTACCGAAACATACGTTTGTAAATGCATATATTTAATGTAATATCATGTTGCAGTGATGATAATTTTTGATAAATCCTCTAAAAAAATAATGGTTATTGTAGGTCCAGACCTTTATCTTATATGTGTAAAAACAAATTGGCTTCAAGGGCTTTTAAAAAAAAATCTGATGCTGGAAACCTTCTAAATCTGGATTTCGTGAAAGTCACCCATGCATGTTCCTGGGATCAAACAAATAACATTTGCATTGCTAACACAGGAACACATATATTATATATTTTATGTTTTTAATCTATTACAGTAAATGAAAAGTTTGGTTCCAAAACGCCATAAACGCCTTTTTTATGAGTTACCGCCAAAATCAGTATTGTATCAGGTCAGTATTAAAAAGTAAATTCTTAATTTTACGCAAAATACAATATCCGCCATGTTATTCTGTCATCTTTTCTCCCTTTTTCCCAAAACGCGACAAACGGCAGTCCTCCTTCTCTGCAGAATGCGATAAATCCGCTCAACCAATCACAGCGCACCATTCCATGCATTGTAAACATTAATGGCGGCGTTTTGAATACACATGTAATTCTCGTTTTCCTCATCTACTTTGTACTTCCTGATCAACAAACAAACAAAAACAAAATAATACTTTGATGGCATTGATAAACCTGTGGTGGTTTTCTGTGACGGGGAAGAAACGTAACCCATCAAAATCTAATAATTTACGTGAGAGGCACTCGGAAGACGGAAAAATGACGGCTGTTGCTTGTTCTCCCACGACAGCATCAAGCTTCTGTCATGCTAACACATTGACCCCAGTTGATCTTATGAAAAACTTTCTATTATTTTATTTGAAGCCAAAGAAAATCGAGCAGGACCAAAACATTTTACATGAAAAATGTTCAGCGATGACATCCCAAGTATAACCGCAGCAATGACAGTGTTCTTAATATGACAAAGTAAGTGTTTTGGTTAATGCCATTAATGTTTATTTTTTTAATCAGTGTATACCACTAGTCAACTAAATGAATATAACATGGCAAAGATTAACGCACATTTATATATTGATTCAATAGATTTATAGCATATTATAAATTATAAATCTTTGAAAATCAAATTCTGGATTTTTATAACCTAAAGATGCTATGTGAAAGTTTGGAACAGAAAAAAAGTGGTTTTCATGTTGTCACTTTCTTGGTATAGAAAACAAGTTTTTACTGAAATTAGTCAAAATGTATATATATTGCGTTTTAGAAACAAACTCTTCAAATGTTTTTTTTTACTCTCATCTTTTAAGAGTTCACTAGCATACAACTCTAATTTTAAGTATTTGAGTACTATTTTCAACTTTAAGAGTCTTTACCTTACGTCTTTTCTTGTCGGTCTCTTTGTAAAGATGAAGGCGGAGGTTGCGGACAGCTGGCAGGTTGTTGAACTCAAAGTGCTCACCCCAGAAGACGGTATCGGTTCGGGGTTTGCTGGTGGTGCGGGCGTACAGCATGTCATCCAAACACAGTTCACAATAATAGCGCTTTTTAGGTGGGAGTTCCCGAGCCTCTATGATCCAGAGCTTCAGAACGTTGTCGACACGTCGACTGTTGTCCTGAGTAAAAGAAAACGTGAGGGTGATGATGATGAAGAGGTTTACAACACTTCAAAAGTGGCATGAGACTGCAGTAATAGTAAGTTAAATATTACATGGTACTCCAAAGGGCCTCCAAAAATACCCTAATACTGTATTACTGACTACTTTGACCAATTTTTCGGTGATGCACATCTGCTGCTTTTCTGCAACTTTGAAAACTTCAATCATTCGGTTAATAAGCGAAACTAATTAACACCCTTGGTTTGTCCTCCTATATCTCAATATTGGCACGGCATCTGCTGCAGGACTGACTGGGCTGATCATTTCTGGAAGTGTACATCACGTTCTCCACGAATCACGAATCAGTCCAAACTCCCGCTGCTTGAACATCTGGATGAGTCAATCCACACCAAGACACTTCAAAACTCTCGCGAAAGACAGTCAATCGAAATAATAGATGTCTGCAGAAGAATCCAGCAGCCTGCGTGGCCTTTGGGATTCATCTGAGCGTATCGAATTAAAAAATGGCGAGTTTGTTTAGGAAGTTTCATAATACAACAGGACAGCAGACAGAAGCTATTTCATGTTCACCTGGGAATCGTAAAAATACCAGTAGAGGGTAAATTGAGTATAAAGACGGAGATGACAGGAGAGGTTGATAGTAAAGCAGATTTATGCAGAAAATAAAGAAATAGAGCGAGCGTCTCTTTCCTTGTTCTTCTTCACACTCACTTTGTTGGGTTTGACAGCTCTCTGTAAATTCTCTATCCATTTGTCTCGCTCCGCAGCCGACCGACAGGCGAAACACTTTGTTCCTGAAGCAGTTGTCACCTAAGGAACAAAATAATGAGTTTCAATATTTCAGCTTTCAGAGTAATAAGAAAGAGCAGCTCGCAAATTTCCACGGGGCAGAGAGGACTCATTTTGAGGGTTATAATTCGGGCACACCCCTGTGTTTCAAGGTGATGCAAGATGTAATTACTTCAGCACTAGTGGTGCCAAGCAGAACTGTACAAATAATGCAAACGCTACAAACTCTTATTTTAACAATAAAAGTATGCCACTGTTCACACCCTTACTGAAAAGTCCAGCTAAGACCAGCATAAAATACATGTTGAGGTGAGTTCAACAAGTTTAATTTCACGTGCATATTTTACAGGCCAGCTAGTTGCTATTTAGACCTGTTTAAAGTTGCAATGGAATATAAATAAAAACTGTTTACATAAATAGTATAAGCAGCTTATATAAATTGTAAAAGTAATCTACATATTTTATTATAATTAAAAAATAAATTGGGTAACACTTCATTAGTTAACATTAGTTCACTACATTAGTTAAAATGAACTAATAATGAACTGCACTTATAAAGCAATTTTTTTGTTAATGTTTATTTAAACATTTACTAATACATTATTTAAATCTTGTAAACATTAGTTAATGCACTGTTAGTGAACTAACCTGAATAAACCATGAACAGCTGTATTTTTATTATCTAACGTTAACAAAGATTAACAAATACAGTAACAAATGTACTGCTCACAGTTAGTGTATGTTAGTTAATACATTAACTATTGTTAACAAATAAGAATTGTAAAGTGTTGCCAATAACTGCATAGGCCTATAGAAATATTATGCTATTGGGGAAAGGGAGTTGGGGGGTTAGGGGATTTCGGGATACCTCCCTGAAATGACTTTTTGCAACTCATTTTGACAGCACGGGTCACGTTTATTCACCCTTAAGTTGTTACAAACCTAAATGCATTTCTGCTGAACACAAAGGAAGATATTCTGAGAAACTTTTGTAACCAAACCGTTTTCGAGCAACATTGACTTCCATAGTATTTTTATTTCCTACTATGGAAGTTACTGGTGCCCCTGTTTCCTACTTGCTAACAAGTACCTTCCTTTGAGTCCAGCAAAACACAGGTGCAGTAAACACACTCCAGGATTGAGTATATCTATAGTTTGCAGAGAGGTTGAAAAACTCTCAAGCTACCTCAAAACAGTACTCCTGTCCCAGTATACTGGAGTGAACTGGCTTGATGATGGCGTCTTCATCTAGCGTCAAATCCAGAGCCTCAGCTGCACTGCTGGGAGACAGCAAAGACTCATGGGAGTGCGACTCTTTGAAGCTCTGCATCAGACGAGTCCTGTAAGGAAAAAAAAACAGCAACATCTTTAAGAAATCCAATCTCCGAGGATGCTTTAAAGTACATCACACGACTACATCCAGGGTCAACTTTTAGCCACCTGCTAATAACCAACTGAATGAAAACTTACCAGCTATAAACATTTCTCATTCATCAAATTATTTTGCATTTTTAGGACTGTATATTATGCTATTTTTACCTTGCATACAGCATTTGTGACAGTGAAGGTCATTTTGTGGTTTTCTTTCAATAAATCCACACTTTAATTTAGGGCACTTAAGGCATCCTAGATAAACATCTGATTACACATGATGATGTTTTCTTAAGTAGACAATTTTAGTATTTGAATAAAATTAGCATACGTCAATAATCAATCTCAACTACATCGCCAAACAATAAATCAGTTCTGTATGAAACTACAAGCCAACTGGCAAGTAACTTTATTGACTAGCCACACATTTGATGCTTTCTACTTATTTTGGTGATAAATTATATTGGTCAGTTTATGTGGATATTTACCCTTCATCTTCAAGCTAATTCATATGGATTTGTATGGACGGACAACTTTGTATGTTTTTGTATGACTTGCTTTGATCCCTGTGATGTTGTGTTTAGGGGTGACGATGGCATGGGGTATTATTATTTTTCTTCTAATGACTGTATGGTTCTCTTAGTACGAATAGATACAAATTACCAAATCGTAAAATATGTACAAATACCCACAGATGTCAAAAAAACTAAAGGTATATCTGCATAAATTTTTGAGCAAAAACAAATCAATCTTAGTAGAAATATAGTCGAAAAGCACATTGTAACATCACATCTACACCTCGACTGTACAATCAAACGCACACGAACAAAGTTTATCGAGAAGTAATTACGTCAAAGTAGTATGATTAAAGAAGTATAAGAAATGTTAAATCCCTACTGGTTATGTATTGCTTGTCCTGCGTCTTCTCGAAACCGGAGTATATGTACAGTATACACAGCCTTACAGCGTTAAATACAAAGTGTGGGGGAGACAAAAAAAAGTGAGAGGGAGGGAGAGAGATGGAGGATATAAAAATAGACCCAAAGGAGTGAGTCACAATGTAAGAAATGATAGAGAGATATAGAGAAAGAGTGGAGGGGGGAGAGAGAGGGAGAGCAGTGAGACAGCAAGACTTCTAGGAGGAAATAAAAATGTTATGTAAACTGTGAGAACTGAAATGATTAAGAGAAAGACAGGACAGACAGATACCCATATTCTGCGTCCAAGTACTTCAAATGAGTATCAATGTGTGAATGATCAGTATTCACATCGATGCAATAAGCAGAAAGTACACAGATGTTGAAGTATCACTGCTGTAAAGATGCTGAATTGTGCAACCAGTGGACAAAATGATGCTGTCGAACAGCAAACTGACGGATATTATAAAGTTAAAATAAAAATGGGGGAGAAACAAAAGCTGAGATGCTTTTAAGTACTATAAAGTTGCTTCTCTAAAGTTGATTCAATTTGACGTGTTTAACAACATCCGAGTAAATTGTTTAAGAGTTTGTTGCTTTTGCTTTAAGAAAATACTAATTAAAATGTTTTTTATATATTTTTTAACAACTTTTATTTATTTATTTATTTTTAAAGTTATATTTTTTGGCTAGTTTTTGCCTTTATTAAACATTAAGGTTAGGAGAGGACATGAAAGTACAGGGAGGAGAAAGGGGTATGGGATTGGCAAATGACCACGAGCCGGGAATTTTTTGGGAAAAAACTTTTTTTTTACATTTGGAAACAAAATCGGTCAAATCTAAAAGACAAAACCACTCATAAGGGTCAATTTTAAAAAATGTACACATCATCTGAAAGCTGAATAATTAAGTTTGGACAGTAGGACAGTGGGTCTCATTCACTAAGCATGCACAAATATGTGCGTGAGATGTGCGTACAGACGTTTTCACGAACAAATCGTGATGCGCAAAAACGTTTGTATCCAAATTTCTTCTAAATGTACGCAAAAATTCATGAAAACCTTAAACCACTCGTACGCAATATTCACGTACGCTATAATCAAATACTAGGCTATAATCATAATGTTTATAATAATGTTGATATATCAAATGTACATGATTATATTTTATATTATAATATTTTCTGTATTATATATTATTTTACATTATCTTTATTATTATTATATACATTATTGCTTTTGCTTTAAGAAAATGCTAATTAAAATGTTTTTTATATATTTTTTAACAACTTTTATTTATTTATTTATTTTTAAAGTTATATTTTTTGGCCAGTTTTTGCCTTTATTAAACAGTAAGGTTAGGAGAGGACATGAAAGTACAGGGAGGAGAAAGGGGTATGGGATTGGCAAATGACCACGAGCCGGGAATTTTTTTGGAAAAAACTTTTTTTTTACATTTGGAACCACAATCGGTCAAATCTAAAAGACAATTGTGACCCTGGATCTCAAAACCACTCATAAGGGTCAATTTAAAAAAAATGTACACATCATCTGAAAGCTGAATAATTAAATTTGGACAGTAGGACAGTGGATCTCATTCACTAAGCATGCACCAATATGTGCGTGAGATGTGTGTACAGATGTTTTCACGAACAAATCGTGATGCGACAAAAACGTTTGTATCCAAATTTCTTCTAAATGTACGCAAAAATTCATGAAAACCTTAAACCACTCGTACGCAATATTCACGTACGCTATAATCAAATACTATAATCATAATGTTTATAATAATGTTGATATATCAAATGTACATGATTATATTTTATATTATAATATTTTCTGTATTATATATTATTTTACATTATCTTTATTATTATTATATACATTATTGCTTTTGCTTTAAGAAAATGCTAATTAAAATGTTTTTTATATATTTTTTAACAACTTTTATTTATTTATTTTTTAAAGTTATATTTTTTGGCCAGTTTTTGCCTTTATTAAACAGTAACGTTAGGAGAGGAAAAGAAAAGTACAGGGAGGAGAGAGGGGTATGGGATCGGCAAATGACCACGAGCCGGGAATTTTTTTGGAAAAAACTTTTTTTTTACATTTGGAAACAAAATCGGTCAAATCTAAAAGACAAAACCACTCATAAGGGTCAATTTTAAAAAATGTACACATCATCTGAAAGCTGAATAATTAAGTTTGGACAGTAGGACAGTGGGTCTCATTCACTAAGCATGCACAAATATGTGCGTGAGATGTGCGTACAGACGTTTTCACGAACAAATCGTGATGCGCAAAAACGTTTGTATCCAAATTTCTTCTAAATGTACGCAAAAATTCATGAAAACCTTAAACCACTCGTACGCAATATTCACGTACGCTATAATCAAATACTAGGCTATAATCATAATGTTTATAATAATGTTAATATATCAAATTTACATGATTATATTTTATATTATAATATTTTCTGTATTATATATTATTTTACATTATCTTTATTATTATTATATACATTATTGCTTTTGCTTTAAGAAAATGCTAATTAAAATGTTTTTTATATATTTTTTAACAACTTTTATTTATTTATTTTTTAAAGTTATATTTTTTGGCCAGTTTTTGCCTTTACTAAACAGTAACGTTAGGAGAGGAAAAGAAAAGTACAGGGAGGAGAGAGGGGTATGGGATCGGCAAATGACCACGAGCCTGGAATTTTTTTGGAAAAAACTTTTTTTTACATTTGAAACCACAATCGGTCAAATCTAAAAGACAATTGTGACCCTGGATCTCAAAACCACTCATAAGGGTCAATTTTTAAAAAATGTACACATCATCTGAAAGCTGAATAATTAAGTTTGGACAGTAGGACAGTGGGTCTCATTCACTAAGCATGCACAAATATGTGCGTGAGATGTGCGTACAGACGTTTTCACGAACAAATCGTGATGCGCAAAAACGTTTGTATCCAAATTTCTTCTAAATGTACGCAAAAATTCATGAAAACCTTAAACCACTCGTACGCAATATTCACGTACGCTATAATCAAATACTAGGCTATAATCATAATGTTTATAATAATGTTAATATATCAAATTTACATGATTATATTTTATATTATAATATTTTCTGTATTATATATTATTTTACATTATCTTTATTATTATTATATACATTATTGCTTTTGCTTTAAGAAAATGCTAATTAAAATGTTTTTTATATATTTTTTAACAACTTTTATTTATTTATTTTTTAAAGTTATATTTTTTGGCCAGTTTTTGCCTTTATTAAACAGTAACGTTAGGAGAGGAAAAGAAAAGTACAGGGAGGAGAGAGGGGTATGGGATCGGCAAATGACCACGAGCCTGGAATTTTTTTGGAAAAAACTTTTTTTTACATTTGAAACCACAATCGGTCAAATCTAAAAGACAATTGTGACCCTGGATCTCAAAACCACTCATAAGGGTCAATTTTTAAAAAATGTACACATCATCTGAAAGCTGAATAATTAAGTTTGGACAGTAGGACAGTGGGTCTCATTCACTAGGCATGCACCAATATGTGCGTGAGATGTGCGTAGTGCGTACAGATGTTTTCACGAACAAATCGTGATGCAACAAAAACGTTTGTGTCCAAATTTCTTCTAAATGTACGCAAAAATTCATAAAAACCTTAAACCACTCGTACGCAATATTCACGTACGCTATAATCAAATACTAGGCTATAATTATAATGTTTATAATAATGTTGATATATCAAATTTACATGATTATATTTTATATTATAATATTTTCTGTATTATATATTATTTTACATTATCTTTATTATTATTTAGGGATGCTTGACGATTAATCGCGATTAATCGATAGCAGAATAAAAGTTTTTGTGTACATCATATATATGTGTGAACTGTATATAATAATTTTGTATAAATAAATGCACACACATGCATGTATATATTTAAGAAATGTTTACATGTGTATATACATTTGTATATTTATTTATAATTTATATTATATATAAATATAAATACCTAATATATAAATATTTTTTTCTTATAATTATACATGCATGTGTGCATATTTATATATACATAATTATTATACACAGTTCACACACATATATGATGTAAACAAAAACTTGTATTCTGCTATCGATTAATCGCGATTATTATTGTATACATTATATTATCATTATTTTAGCCTACTTATTTTTTCTACACATATAAAGAAGATGCACTTAATGACAAATCTTCACGCTTTCCTTCCTCACTTATATGAAAGCATCTGCTTAATGCCTAATGTAAACGTCATGTAAATTAAATGAGAAGTCCAAACGTCAATCACTTGATCTCCTGTTTGTTTTATTTTAGATACAGATGCGCATCTCTGTCATATCAATTAAATGTCATATTTGTTAATGCATCTAATACTTCTTTAATGTTACTCCGGTTGACACATGCTTCCTCCAGTGACAGCAAAACCTCCCAAATAAAAAATGCAAAGCAAAACTTAACTTTACCGATGATAAATATGATAATGGATTTCTTTGAGCTCTTTTGCTTCTATGACAAACTGCTCTAAACATTTCTGTGGACCAGCTCTGCAGAAAGCCCTTATATGGAGCTGGTTTGGGCGTGTTTATGCAAATTACTAACCTCGTGCATGCGGCCGCTCATGTAGAACACTACAAATTCACTACACATATTACTTATGATAAATAAAGTTTTGATATATTTACGGTAGGAAACGTACAAAAAATATCTTCATGGAACATGATCTTTACTTTATATCCTAATAATTTCTGAAATAAAAAAACAAAAATTTTGACCCATACAATGTATTGTTTGCTGGAACGCCACCCATCAAAACAGAGCAAAAACTTTAAATAGCCATGGCCCGACATCTTCACAAAAACAACAGGCCAATCGCATGAAATTTTAGTCCTGCACTGTTAGAAAAATAGTACAAAACTACTTTATTTAAAACTATAAAACTAGGTTTACAAAACATTAGGGCTGTGCAATTAATTGTTTTTAATTTTCTATTTAAATTTTTGATTCAAACAATTACAAAAACAAGATAATCAAGGTAAAACAATTATTCTGTGATTAAAATATAAATTGTTTAAATTGAATATGGAAAATAAGGAACCAGGAGAAAAATAATAGATGTATCTTCCTCCAAAAACCAGCTGACTCAACAGGTCACTATGATTACATCACACAACGCCAAAGTTTTAATCATTCATTAAAAACGTAAACTTTACTAAACCCAATCAGAATTTTCTGTTAGTCAAAATAATCTGCAAAATGTTTACCAGAGATGTACAGTATTTTTACTTTAATCAAGTGCATTTTTCTCTTTTAAAGAGTGTTTCTCTTTTAAAGGAAACATCACCGTTTTTCAATATTTTGCTATGTTCTTACCTCAACTTAGACAAATTAATACATCCCTATCTTTTTTCAATGCGTGCACTTAATCTTTGCACAGCACGTAGTGAATGTGTTAGCATTTAGCCTAGCCCCATTCATTCCTTAGGATCCAAACAGGGATGAATTTAGAAGCCACCAAACACTTCCATGTTTTCCCTATTTAAAGACTGTTACATGAGAAGTTACAAGAGTAAGTATAGTGGCACAAAATAAAACGTGGCGATTTTTGTAAGTGCTCTTCTGCCATACAATATAGTTCTCATTTTTTATCCACTAAAAAAATCGCCACGTTTATTTTGTGCCACTATACTTTATAGTCTTTAAATAGGTAAAACATGGAAGTGTTTGGTGGCTTCTAAATTCATTCCTGTTTGGATCCTAAGGAATGAATGGGGCTAGGCTAAATGCTAACACATTCACGATGAGCTGTACAAAGATTAACTCTTTCCCCTCCATTGACGAGATATCTCGTCAATTAAGAGAAAACGCTTCCCGCCAATGACGAGATTTTCCGTCTTTCCGCAATACCGTTATTATCCACCAGGTGGCGCCCTTCCGCAACTTTTTAAAACCGGAAGTATTGCCCTATGGCAAGCGGCTGCATGTCCGTGTCTGTTTTAAAGATCGCTCTGAATGGGATCTCTATGAAAAGTCCGTCACAAAAATGGAATTATCTCTGCTTTTTGCTCAAAATATGGTGTTTTTGCAGAAACCTACCCATATTCAAAAGCTGATTGCAAAAGAACTACTAAAGGTTGGATGAAACCTTTTTTTTTTGAAAGCAGAGGGTCTGTTCTTTCATTTGGTATATTGTATGTTTATATATTTAAAGAAGAACATTTTCTGGAAGGCATTAAACTTTGGTGAAAATCATGAAAAACGCTGGCGCTGGCTGGCAACTTTTTTTAAAAACGCTGGCGGTGAAAGAATTAAGTGCACTCATTGAAAAAAGATAGGGATGTATTAATTCATCAAGTTGAGGTAAGAAAATAGTAAAATATTAAAAACAGTGGTGTTTTCCTTTAACAACTAAGTATAATATTATACTTTTTCCCCACTACATTTCACATTAAATATCTGTATATTTATATTTATAATGGCTATATGTGTCTTGTATTGATGCATGAATAGCAATGCCAACACCGATTTTTAGACTGGACAATAACTAAACTAAAATGGTCCTGCACCACATTTGTTTCCCAGCATGCTGTTAAAGGAGAAAGATTTGAGAGAGTACCGGTCCTGGTCAGCGCTGCGGAATCGAGGGAGGATCATCTGACGAAAACTGCTGGTTCGGTCCAGCTTTGGCTGACTCTTGGCCCGTTTGATGGACCCCTTTAGTCTTCTGCTGAGGAAACTCTGAAAAAAATCAACAGAATCAATATTAGTACACAGATGAGTAAAACAAGCAATATCACAAACGATATCACAGATAGCTGGAGTAATAAAAATGAAGTTTGAAAACAGCTGTTTAAAGGCGGGGCGCATGATCTGTAAAAGCCGATGTTGACATATGAAATCACCTAAACAAACACGCACCTACCCCAATAGAATCTGGACCTTCTTTTGATAGACCCGCCCCACACATACGCAACCAAGGAAACAATGTTGATTAGTAGACACGCCCCTTACTGCTGATTGGCTACAAGTGTGTTTTGGTACTCGGCCCGACTCCCTTTTCCAAAGTGTTTTTTTTTTAAATCATGCACCCCGCCTTTAAAGGTGATGGGTTTAGATTCAGTACAACTGTGAAACCAGCCTGATCTCACGAATTTCCGTGGGATAGTCACGGAATTTTTTGCTCATTTTTCCGTGGCATTCTCACGGATCTGCGCATTTTTCCGTGGCCCTGCTATGGACTGTCTTTTTCCGTGGCATTCTCACGGATTGGTTACTCAACTGTTTTGTCCTATTTTCTTACCATTTTCGCTTCGGTTTAGGGTTAGATTTACATGAAATGACATACTTACCCAACTCTAACCCCAACACCAGGCGACAATTGTTAAAAGTTTAGAAAATATAAAAGAATACATCAGAAAAAATAGTATTAACCAATAGTTAAAGTGACATACTAACGCAAACACCAAATCTAACCCTAAACCGAAGCGAAAATGGTTTGAAAATAGGAAAAGGACTTGAGTAACCAATCCGTGAGAATGCCACGGAAAAAGACAGTCCGTAGCAGGACCACGGAAAAATGTGGAGATCCGTGAGAATGCCACGGAAAAATGAGCAAAAAATTCCGTGACTATCCCACAGAACTTTGTGAGATCAGGTTGGTGGAAAAGCATTAATTATGCAACTATGAATAATTAACTTAAACGTATATCTGTGAATGTAACTGCAACATGGGAAATAATTCAAACAGTATTGAAAAATGTGTATAAATGATCCATCCCACGTTAAAAATGAATAAAACTAAATAAAGTCTAAATAAAGATTTTTTTTGCATTATTTATATATTTTTCAATTTCTAATGAATTAGATTATCTGATATGAAATTCTTGTGCAACTGACTGAAATTATATTCCTTTGCTTGTGACAAAACATATTAGCAATGTTGCACTATCCGCAGTCGACCAATAGTGGGAGATGTTGCTTCATAAATAATATTATTTTCTGTTGCCTGGAGTTGGAACAGACTTGAAACAGCAGGCGTGAGATCCACACGCCACACAACTCATAAGCTCTGTGTTTCACATCATATAATCTTAACATACAACCTCAAATCACCACTATCACTGACAGGGGCGCAATGAACAGTTTCAAGGGGGGTATGCAAATTTTGGGCCCCTTCCTTTAGATGATTGTTTGATTTTTATTCCATAATGTGTAGCTATATAAAATAACTCAGTTGAGTGCATTTATTTAATTTTACAGGTTGCATTTGCAACTAAAAATAAATGCATGAAGCAAAAAAAAGACTTTAAAACTTTTGTTATAAATAACTTTGCATAGCAAACCCACCAAACTGATCCCAAACCAAAATGTTGCCTACACACCCATATCCATACCTGCACAATCATATTTAAAACCACCAGAACCGCCAAATATGTAATTGCATCTACTAGGTCATGCTTGCACGCTGTTTTTTAAAAGTGTCTCAATTTTACTTAACACAAATTAATTTACAGTAGTTTTATATTAATTTACTTTACATTTCTACGTGTTAATAATTAAACGTGTACAATAAAAAACCCAGAAAAGTGATGACGGTGGGGCCCCCTAGCGTACTCATGGGCCCATATGCCTGGCATACTCTGAACCCCCCCTAACAGCGCCCCTGATCACTGATGATGTACCCTCTCAAAGAATGTTCAGACCCAGCAGATGATACTTTTAAATCTATGGTAAAAATATTGGGTTGTTTCAACCCATTGTTGGGTAAAATATGGACAGACCCAACTATTGGGTTATATGTAAATCTATACTGGATTGTTACCCAACCATGGGTTTATTTCTACCCACAGAATGGGTCTGTCCATATTTTACCCAACATTTTTATAGTGAAGGCAGCCATTACAGCTGATGGCTGTTGTAACACATAACCCCAAGAACTAAACTTTTACAGATATATCGACCTGAACCTTTTAACATACAGCATAACTATGAATATGTTAGCTTAAAGTCACCATGAAATCAAAGCTGACAATTTAAATTTTTTAATAGACTATTGCAGTGTTTATTGTAACTTGTGGCAATCATTTTCTGATGATGTCAGCTAGACGGCTTGGGCGGGAGCATCCGTCAATCCAACTTTCAGTCTGCAGCGAGATCCATTTCTGAATGAAACGTCTACTTTTAAATATCCAATTAATTCACAGTAAAAACACAAGCCACACCCACTAGTTTCCCTTCACCAAAAAAATGAAAATTCTGCCATTATTTACTCTAAACGTGTATGACACCTTAGAAAACCACATAGCCACACCCTAGCAACCATTCAGAACACCTTAGCAACTGCATATCAACCTGGAAATCATCTACAATACTCTAGGACCTTGTTCACAGTGTCACTGCGAGGTGGCCGAAATCACCACTTCGGGTGTGCATTATTTTTCTAATAATTCAAGGCCCGTCATCAATTATTCCTTACATATGTTCTGATTCTATTTTACGTTTATATATTTAATAAATAAATTTTGAAAGGCATAAACTTTTGTGAAAACTATAAAAAATGCTGGCGCTTGACAACTTTATTTTTAAAATGCTGGCGGGGAAAGAGTTAAGAAGCACTCACTGTAGCAAAACCAGCCTAAAAAAAGAAATAAAAACCAAATCTAAAAAGCTACTTTCATCCCACATCCATTGATGCCATTGTAACTTTGGTTGCCATGGAAACTTTTTTACCTCTCTCTCATCCCTATGCGATTAACTCAAACCGTGGGACACCAAACAAATGTATAAACTGTCTTCGCATTTATTCTAATATTAACCCAAAATTGGTTTATCTCAAAGAAATCCAACGTTATATTTGATGTTCTCAGACAGAATGACTCAGGCGTTGGCTCTGAAACACGAACATGTTTGCTTCCTACGTGACTAACTGTTTGTCTAACACCTCTGTGCTGCACGCCGGCCGGTCGAAAGAGGAAGAGTAGTCAGCTGTTATATAGATATCATACCTCGACCGATGGCAGTGATGCCACACTGGGTCCAGACTCGGGATTAGAACCCAAAACCTGCCACTCACCGGCCCGATAAGAGAGCGGGACCGAAGGAGGGAGGGTGAGCGATAGAGGGGGTGAAAAATGTAAAGAGCGAGCGAGATGAGGGTTTCTTACTCTCTTTTGTTGTGGTAAACAAGATGGGGTTGAAGAGGGCGAGAGGGGCAGAGTAGTCGTGCACGGTGACCTCCGTCCGGAGACGGGAAGAGCCGAAGACGGTAAGGAGAGGGAAGGAGAGAGAGATCGGGGTCGGGAAGGAGGGGTACTCACGGATTGTCGGAAGGGTTGAGGGGGGGCAGTGGGTGGGATCTCCATGCTTGGCTGTTTCCCGGTGGCAATGCTTTTCCGACGGAGCCGAGCGTTGTCTGAGAGAGAAAGAGAGGTAACAATTAGTAACAGTTTACCTGGGAATGAAAATTCAGTCATTACTTACCAGCATGAGGTTATTTAATTATTTTAAATTAATAGTGAGGCTGACTGGTCCAGAACATAAATAAACTAAATGTCCAAAAAAAAACAAAAACATAAATTAAACATTATTATCACTGAATAATGACTTCTGTTCCTCTTTTGGAGTGATAAGAGTTAATAAAAACTTGATGTTTGTCTAATTTATTCCTTGTAAAGTGCATGTTTAAAGTGAAAGAAATATGTTGCCACTAAATATAAAAAATATTGCGCTTTTGACAAATATATTTAAAACAGTTTTCTATAAAAGGCATATTTATTTTTTGTTGACACAGGAGCAATCCTATTGTAATGGCTGTCATGTTAAAGGGATAGTTCCCCGAAAAAATGTAATTTTGTCATTATTTACTCACCCTCAATTTGTTCCAAGTTGTTTATGAATTTCTTTATTTTGCTAAATATAAAGGAAGATATTTTGAAAAATGTCTGTAACCAAGAAGATTTGGGGCACCATTCACTTCAATAGTTGTAACACGGACTGTTTACATTGTTGCACAGGGTTTTTTTTTTTTTTTTAAAGACGATCTCCCGCAAATTATTGGAAATTTATAATGTTTTTCCAGAGAGTTATTGATGAACGAGTGTTTTGGTGGCATTACACTTTTTCCTCATATGTTCTTTTTCAGTTTCTAAGTTGGGTGTGATACCAAATCCAATGTTATGTCATATTAATCAGTGTCTTGTTGACTAAAACAGCATCATTTTGAAATATGTCTGCAGCTCTTAGCAACTTTTTTGGTGGGCTTGAAAATATTTTGACCCAGCGGGGTTAACTGTAACGCTGTGTTACAACTAACCCCTCAGCACTTACGATATGAAAACCGCTAACGTTAGCCTAATTCTTACCGTTGTTTTAAATAGGCTTCACACGAATGATTGCTGGCTGCCAACAAAATAAATCTGCCTGTTTTATCAAAAATCGTGTGTCAAATTAACTTTTGTTCATATCTTTAATATTGATTGAATAAGATCACGTCAAAGATTGAAATCATAATGAAATGAATGGCTTAAATCAGACTTTGATGCTCATTATCTCAGAATTTGATTTTGAAACTGTAGTATGATTATTACAGACTGGGTCACATAATAAAAAATGTTTTGTCATAACTGTGCTGCTTTTCTCACATATTTAGACATTTGTATCCATTTATAATTGAATTTATATTGTAAGAAAAGGGCTGGATGAATGAATACAGTGTGGATATCTGTCTATTATAGACAGATATATAAACAATATCTACGTCAAGTACAGTGGCGGCGTTTCACGAAAACATAGGGTATGGCAAAAAATCTTCGTACAAGAAGGCCATTCTCAAATAACGAATCTATGAAACCACATAATATGTGTACTACATACTCCACCAACCTGTACAAAATCATACTACGATTGCTCTAATGTAACTTTACACTTACTGAAAACAATACGGAAGCAATACAAATGAAAAACAAAAATAGAAATTATGGTTGTTTAAAATGCTTTTTAAATGTTGTAATTCTTAACTAAGTGCAACTCAGCAACAGATACACTAAAACAAGATAATATCAAAACATACTGTAACATCCCTTCACAAATCTTGTCATGACAACCACCAATAAACACTTAATAAACACACAATAAAGACTTTTAAATGATGTGACAGAGCACACGAAGTTAACCGACTAAAACACTAAATAAAACTCTCAGTAAAACAGGGCTAAATGTAAAAACAAGTCTTACCTTTGTCGTCGTGCAGTTTTTATTCCACAAGTGACCATATTCAAAAATGCGCGCAAATAATTAATAGAATTCACTTCGACTGCGCTACACTTTCCCAGTGGAACAGAACATGTTTATTTATTCATAGAGAACAAATCATATTACTTCTGAAATAATGTATGCAATAGGCATAGCGCGAGTGTGGGGATGAGCCGTGAGTCTGTTTGATTGTTAAAACAAAAAGATTTTACTTGCGAAAATAAAGATTATAACAGCAGTGGTTATCATGAGACGTCCTGCAGAGACTTCAAGCTTCGCTGCAAGAACGAGAGGCTGATGACATCAAAGTACCGCGAGGGTGAGGAGAGGAATCATCGGAAGAGTTTGCTTTCAAACCGCTCTCGCGGCATGTTAATGTCATCCGCATGTCGGTTCCTGTATTATAGCATGAAGTCGAGCAAACGTGTAAATTATCCATTTTAGTGATGTACCAATGTTCAGAAATGTTCTACTGAAAATTTTTAAAATAATCTTTAATGAGCATCATTATTGCCTGTTGATTTCTGGTGTTTTGTCTGAATGCTAGGGTATGGCAACTGCCGCCCCTGGTCAAGTATATAGACAAGATAGTATTGAAATATTTGCCTGCAAACTTAATTTTTAGCAAGTGTTACAACTAACCCCCTGCCTGTTACAATTAACCCCACCTATGGGGTAAGTTGTAACATTTGCACTTCTGTCACGTTTGGTGTAATTGTCCAAGAATGGTAAGTACTAGAAACAAACTTCAAATGGTCATTTGTAGCAGAGATGTGTGTGTTGCTTGTGTAAAAAGATAATTAATCAAACTCAAATACTTTTTGAACGATTGAGCCAAAACCAAAAAGCATTAGGTTGTGCGCCACTCTACCCTACTATAAGTAAATAGTGCCCCAGATCTGTTTGGTTATTAACATCATTTGTGTTTAGCTGAACAAAGAAATGTACACAAATTTGGAACAACGCAAGGGTATGTAAATAATTATCTCTTTAAGATCCATGACCACCTGAATACTGAATATACTTTTTCTTAAATCAAAAGTTGTAACTGTTAACATAAGTTAATGTACAACAAATTAACATGAACAATTCTTTTGGCATTAACTAACTATTAACAAAGACGTATAAATGCTGATCAATTATATTGCTCAATGTTAGTTGGTGTTGGCTATTGCATTTAAAAAATACAACCTTATTGCAAAGTATTATCAATATTAATTTAATTAAAACAATGCAAAAGGTAAGTTTCAGGTAATATATTTCGGTCAGTAAACTGACAATATATAGTCAGTAAATTTCTTAATGCACCTGCCACTGGACTGCCAAGTTAATTTTAAACCTTGTGTGTCACAAAACCTAATAATGCATTAGCAAACAAAACTCTTATTGACTGCTGTCCTTGATCGAGCACAGACAGAGATACGCAGTCACTGAGGTGCCGTAGACACGACTATTGCTCAAGAACTTCAAGTCGTTCCAATTCAAGTAACAGAAACAAATGAATGGACGGCGTAATGAAGTTGCTGACGAAACAATCTCTCCACTATCACACCATCATTCTGTTCTGCTCTGTGCCGTGCTTACCCTCCCATAAATCTAAGTGTAAATAAATACCAGGCATCTCCTCAGCCAATCCGATCCATCTCTATCTCTCTCTCTTTCAATCTCTCTCCTTCTCTTCATTTTTGAAGCTCACAGCTCAAACACACAGTTCTCTCGCCTCGCACCCACGCACGCCTTTTACATAAATCAAATAGTGTATTTATTCATCTCTCTGCATTTCTATTTTTCATGAGAGCATTTTCCTCTTACCTCTACCATTTCATTCTTTATTACTCCCTCTCAATTTCATCAGTTTTTTAGCACAATGCTATACATTCAATTTCACAATCTCCCATCCTGATGTTTAGTACACACTCCTGATACCAGAACAATGATGATTTTATCATTAAAGCCCGGTAGTAAGTAATATATCTGTCAAAGGCAATTATATTTTACACATTGATTCACCGATATCCCTTTTAAACCATGGCTGGCTGCGTGTCAGCCCTGAAGCTGGAGCGAACGCTCGGACAGAACCTTGATTTACAGTAAGCTTACATTTCCACCAAAAAGAGTTCACTACGTCACCAGTAGCTATTATTATACTGCTGCTTGTCATTAAATGCTTTATTCTGATTGGTTGAGAAATGTTTGTAAACATGTAAACATTTGATTTTTACAGTTTTGAAAATCTATTTTGGGTGCTGCGTAATATCATTGCGCCTGCTGCAGCCATGTTATGGCAGCAAAGTCTTTGATTATTACGCCAGAATGAGAGTATAGTTCCTGGCCATCGGCCTAGAAAATCGCAACTTATAATTTTCCGTCGGTCTTAGTACACGATGTAACTACAGAAGAGTCAAGTTTTACATAGGAAAAATATCGAAACTCTTTGATTATTTTTAGGGTTGGGAACCGATAACCGGTTCCGTTTTTTAAAAGGAACCGGAACCGCACATAATTCTTAAGTTTCGGTTCTAAAAGCGGTTCTGATGCGAGGCACGTGCAAAGCGCTTATGTCTCTTACCTCATGAATATTAATTACGTTGAGCCACTGTTTATAGTCACTCGCGCAACCAAATTAACGCAGCTTACCACAGAAAACACTCGGGCTGCTGAGGTAAGCTTTGTCACTCTAAAAAAACAAACGGTGCTATATAGCACCAAAACAATTGCTTTGGATCGTAACGATAGAAGAACCATTTTAGTGCCATATAGCACCGGTGAAGCACCAGTGAAGCACCAGTGAAGCACCAGTGTAGAACCATATAGGGGCCATATAGCACCACATATGGTTCTACATAGCACTATATGGTTCTACACAGGTGCTTCACTGGTGCTTCACTGGTGCTTCACTGGTTCTTCACCGGTGCTATATGGCACTAAAAATGGTTCTTCTATCGTTACGATCCAAAGCAACTGTTTTGGTGCTATATAGCACCGTTTGTTTTTTAGAGTGTACTTCGTGTTAAACATGTCTAAAAGTCAAAAGTGTGGATTCTAGGGCTGTTGACGGTACAGTGCGACCCGCGATGCCGTGCACTTCACAAACTATGAAAAATATAAAGTACAGTCTCACCCAGCGAGATGTCTTCAAGTTCGCGTGAAAGCAAACGGACATAAGACTCAAGAGTTAATGCGCTATAAACCGATATCAGTGATGACCCGCTGGCTTGGGGGCGGAACAATGAGGTAAGATATTCTTGGTCAAGGTTGCGAAAAAGTATCAATCTGCACTACCAGTATAGCAACATGCGTTTTCAGCACTGTGCAGACATTATAACCCCAAAAAGGTTCCTCACTTGAACCGTGTGTTGTTTCACGGATGAAAGTGATAAAATAAACACACACATAGCCGCGCCGATCCCGTGGTCGCTCCGGGGCTCGAGCATCACCCACCGAAATGGCCATGCACGTTATGCTCAATTGCTTCACATTTCGCATCTTAAACCACGCAGAAAACTTGATCGCGCCACTTTTCTCCAAAGCGCGTGGACGCTCCAAAGCATCTGTCGTTGCTAAGTAACCTAAGCATTGCTTGATGTTGTGACGAGCAGCCTCCGGCGAAAAGAAGTCAGCGCATATGAACACGCATGTTTGTTAAGACACGTATATCTGATCCTCATTTACATTTTTATATTTCAAAATATATGTATGCATTATATATAAGCCTATACCCATGCACATACAAAAATTATTACTTGTACAGCAGCCTTTTCAGGATATATGACAAAACACTTGCTCCAGCATATAAATCTCAAATCATATGTTTGAGAACTACTGCTGCTATCATGTTCACTTCAACAGGTAGGATCTTACGAGGACTACAACAGGAATAAATGATATAGGCCTAGTGACTGAAAAAGTGAAAATATTAATCACTTTACATTTAAAATATTTTATCAGTAATTAATAAACACAAATTGAATTGTTTAAGTATTGTGCATTATTTTTTATTATATGGAACCGGAATCGGAACCGGAAAATTTCTAACGATTCCCAACCCTAGTTATTTTTGAGCGTGATGCTAATGGTCTAATCAGATTCAATGGATTATGCTAAGCTATGAAAAGTGGTACCGCCAGACTGGATGGATTCCAAAACTGTAAAAATCAAATGTTTAACTCTAGTGGACCTGGAAAATTAGCATATTTTCAAAAAAAGTGTGTGTCCCTTTAAGCAGTTTCATTTAATTGAATACTTACACTTTCTCGCTAGAAATGCAATTAAAAGTTGTAAAAAGTAAATATAAAACTTTATTTATACAAAAACTGTGCTCTAGCCGCTTCTTTGCTGCCATTTTATGTTTTTTTAACTCTACCAGACTCGACCAATCACATTTTCCGCGCACACGCGCATAGAGTTGTAGGACATTAAAGGCAGCAAAGGATACATTTACGTGAACCTGAAGAAGTTATCTCAGGAGACGTAAAACAATATTGGATTGGAAAAAAGACCCCATGCCGCTCCATGTCGCTCCCTATTTTTTCTACATTTAAAATAGTGTAGTTGCGCATGCCAAATGTGAACGGCACCTTAGTGGCCATGTACACACACCAAAGCATTTAAACACGGCTGGAAATGCCAGGCAGATGCCAGCTGTGGGTGTTGGGCAGTGTTTTTCAGCTGGGCGCTTAGTTTGCTATGTTACTACGGTTTGCCAGCTGGTTGTTGTGCTATTTGTCTCGTCTTTCCTCCACTGTGATTGGACAGTCGAGTGAAAAGTGACATTGACAAGCTGAGCGTTTCACCCTAAAGTTGATCATCTTTCAACTGTGGGCACTCAGTGCTAAGTGGGAAAAAACATTAAGGGGGCATGCACACTAAAGCTTTTACGGCAGCGGCCGTTGTATGTTTTCAATTGTTTCCAATAGAAGAACTGCGTTTTTCAAACAAGCTAGCAGATGGTGTTTTTTTTCTGCGCTAAATGCCGGTTTTTTGAGAGTTTTCGAGAGCGCAGAGAGTTGAAAAATATTCAACTTTGGGTGAAAAGCTCAGCTCGTCAATGTCAGTTCCCACACGGCCGTCCAATCACAGGGAAGGAGGGGCGGGATTAACATCACAACAACCATCTGGCGCATCGCACAATGACAGATAAACAACCAAAGCGCTCAGCTAAAGAAAGCTGCCAGTCAGCTGAAAAAAAAGCTGGCAGTCGGCGTCCACCTGGCTCTATCAGATTTGGTGTGCAAAAGCTGTGGTGTGCAAGCTACCTGCTGCAGGCGTTTTCGGAAAGCGCGGCTTTCCCACCCCTCCTCCAATGTGATTGGATGGCCAAGTGAAAAGTGACATTGAAGAGACGAGCGTTTCGCCTAAAGTTAAACAACATTTTTCAACTTTGGGAGCCTATGGCGTGGAAAAAAGCAGAGCTTAGGTGCGTTTTTGAAAGGCGCGGCACTTTCAATTGGAAACAAGTGAAAACGTACGTCTGCCGTCGTAAACGCCTTGGTGTACACGCCCACCAAGTCTGCTGTTTTTGGTCATACGGCATTTGGTTATACGGTTTATAGTTTATATAACAAATAGCATTGATCCTTAATGCTGGTTGATCATTACAGTAAATACAAATATTATACAGTAGCCGCATTGTATAAATCTTTCAAAACAGACCTAACACAAACTCAAGAGGTTGCAAAATAGGCTGCAGTACAATCGACAGATAATTACAATCGTCTTCAATTTCTTAAAGGGGCCATGTCACAATATTTTTTTAAGATGTAAAATAAACCTTTGGTGTCCCCACAGTACACAAGTGAAGTTTAAGCTTAAAATATCATATTGATTATTTATTATTAAATTTAAAAATTGACACTTGACAAAATGTGCCGTTTTGGGTGTGTCCTTAAAAATGCAAATGAGCGGATGAAGTGCAAACACTGATAACAATGATGGTGGATGCAATTCAAACTCAATTGTGCTGTCAATCATTTTTTTCTCTCTATTTCTCTCTGCACTAAATGGCAGTGCTGTGGTTGGATAGTGCAGATTAAGGGGTGGTATTATTATAATAAGAGCTCCTTATGACATCATAAGGAGAGCCAAATTTCAAAGACCTAATTTTTCACGTGCTTGCAGATAATGGTTTACCAAAACTAAGTTACTGGGTTGATCTCTTTCACATTTTATGGGTTGATAGAAGCACTGGGGACCCAATCATAGCACTTAAACATGGAAAAAGTCAGATTTTCATGCCATGGCTTCTTTAACATTACTACAATGCAATGTACAATCCTAAAGAGAAACCCGTCCGACACTGTCAATAAACAATTTCACAATATAAATAAATCAGCCTCTAAAACATTATCACCTAAATAATAGCCCTATGTTTCTGAATCATGACATTACCAAGCTATTCTTTGATTTTGAACATTTGTACAAACTATTAACATCAGATTTGGACAACTAATTATTAAGCAAATACATTTAGTACACTGAAAAATGAATCAGAGTCCGGGTGATAAAAACATAAATTAATATTTTAATGTTTACTCTAACAATATAAACTTTAAGAACCACAGGACTTAATAGACTAAACCCAATCGGAGGCCTGAGGTTACCATTCCTTTTAATTATGGCAAATTGAAAGCCAGCTTGGATACATCCATCTATTTCAATTTCTCCCACTGTCCTTTTGATCCAAATCCAGGCTCTTTATTTGGTTGCCATGGCAACATTTTCTAGTACCTTACATTTGACTAACAGAGAAAGAGGATAACACTGTGAAGCGTTGAAATATAGATCCACACGCATGTGAACACGCGTGTCAAAGAACACGTGACCGTATGGGCCGATGGTAAACAGGAAGGTCACGTTTCGGAGCATCTTTATTAAGAATCAAGGAAACGGCTGGCAAACACAAAGATCGCTGAAATAAGCAAGATCTACATCTCGAGGATAAGAGGGGATTTTTTAACAGCCTATAATTGTGGACAGATAAAAGCTGTGCTGTAATATTCCTCCCGACAGAGGTGTGTTAAAGTATGTGCACAGGTCTGTGTGGGTGAGAGTGCACTTTTTATTCTCAATGTAAATCTGATGTCAAGCTGAAAGCTGGAACTGAAGTGTGTGGGTGGAAACAGCTTCAAGCTTCAATCCCTCTGAGAGAGAGAGAGAGCCAACGGAAGAGAGAGAAAGAGACATCCAGAGAGATTGAGAGCATGGTGTAGGGGAGCAAACATGATAAAAAGTGAAACAAATGAAAAAAAAAATATCAATAACTTCTCAACCTGATTGATATGCGTGGGATTGCTAGCTGGTCGATGTTTATGCCTGAATTAGATTTGTAACGGTGTACGTAGCTTGCTGAAAAGAAAATCAGGCTTATTGAGAAGTATTCTTAAAGGTGAATTGTGTAATATTTGCAATGCAGTAGGACTGGGTGATTAGGGCTGTGTATCGGCAAGAATCTCATGATGCGATACAGATCATGATACATGGGTTGCGATGCAACATGTTGCAATACATTGCGATTCTGTAAAGCAAGAACACAATAGGATAACATTTTAGGAAAGCTGTCATTAACCTCATTCATAGAGCACATTGGTCCAGAGTCCGGCAACGGGTCAGGAACGCGCGGATACCTGCATAAATAATAAACGGATAATAAACTGTGTGAGGGCGGGTAGTAGCGTGAATAAAAATTTGTGCAATATGTGTATGTCTAAATTACCATTACACGTGCAACATATGACATTTGACCCATCACATCACCACCACTGCGACAGTGCGCGATCTTTGTTGATGCTTCTCGTAGCCTAGTTGGAGCGAGCATTGCAGGAGTTGCATAAAGTTTTGCCGTTGATAGTTTTAGCGTGTGGGATATATGCGTGTGCAGGTAATGGGCCAAATATTAACGGGTCTGGGCGGGTGCAAATTTAATTTTGATATTATCACGGGTGACGGGTCGGATCTGGTGCTGAACTTTGCGGGTACGGGCAGAAGCGGGTCTCCAAAAATGGACCTGTGCAGTAGAGGTCTTCACGGGTCCACTTAGATCCGAAAACCCGAGGTCCGACCCGAGACCCGATCGGGTTCGGGTCTAAAAGTTTCACATGTGCCTCGGACACGGGTCGGGTACAATAATGGCGGCATCGGGTCTCGGGTAATTTAAAAATGAATGTGTTTTTTCTGAACGGACCCGATCAGACCCGAACTCTCTCGCCTGTGTGCGTCAATGTCCTTTTCAAACCTCTCATCTGTTTGCCAAGAGCGCTTGCGACATTGTGTGGTTGTCGGAAGGTTCATTTTCGTTGAGACAAACATGTCAGTCAATTATAAATGTACATTTTAGCGGTTACGTTGGTGTCGTCGTCAGATAACAAAGTAAAACGAATGGAGCAGCTCGCCAAATTGGTTGCAAGGCCACCAGAGTTTCTTTCTGTCTGACTGCTGCGCATGGGTCTGCAAAATGCACACACGTCAGTGCCGTTTACATTCGGTTCCAGTCGGGTTAAAAAAAAAATTTCACTAGTTCGGGTCGGACTTGGGTCTAATTTTCTCGGGTTTGTCTCGGGTCGGGTCTTTCTTTAAAAATTTTTTATTTATGCACGTCGGGTTCGGGTATGAAGTGATTCGGGTCATTTCGGGTCGGGTACATTTCTTTGGACCCGAGAAGACCTCTACTGTGCAGGAGTCTGCGTTGGTCCCAAAACATACCTGTAAAAATTGGCAGACAAGCTTCTGTGTGAACACAAACACGTTCTGTAAATTTTCTGGGATCGCTCCCTGAAAGAGGACCAAGTAACATTGCCGTAAGATACACAGAAAGTGTTGTGTGTGAACAAGACACAGAAACAACGCTGTAAGGGGCGTGCTGTAGTTAGAACGCGTGTGTCATTGCAACATAAAGTTATGGTTCGGCCCTTTAAATCGAGGGATTTACATGCAGTTTTACATTCATGACGAGAAATGTCGGCAAACTGAATTGCAGTAGAGATCAGGGAGCTTGTCATTATCCGCGCTGAAGCTGAGATCATTCAGCAGCATAAATGAATAGCGCATCATGAAAAGCGCTGTGTCACTGATTGGCCAGCTAATCTGTACGTTGTGATTGGCCTGAATACTTCTGATGTTATCCAGAAATGCAGCGCTACCATGTTTAAAAGATTCGCTCACAATGCAATGCTAACAGGAGTTAACTTACAGGCTGTGAGTCGAAGCGGGAGGAATTATGATAATGTCCTTCTTGTCTACATCACCAATCTCAGGAAGTAAACTGTTGCCTACAATCTGTGTGTTTGTTGTAGTCCAAGAAAAGAGATTTACGACGAAGATGATAACTAGCATCATCGTTTACTTTGGGGTTTGTACCTTTTGCATATCATTAACATGTACTTATACACACTTACACACCAAAGGAAATGAAAAATCATGAATCAGACCATAGTTGCTCTTTAAGATCAAAGACAAGAAAAATGCCATCTACTGTAGTGGTTGAGATATAAACTCAAAACTAAACAACTGTCGTGAATCTTTTGATGATTTTTATTTTTAAAATATCACAACACTCAAAATATTTTCTTACACCCCTCACACTGAAAAAAAATGATTCATTCAATTTACTCACTTTTTTTAAGGTAAGAGGTCGCAATCAATCTATTTAAGTTACATTTAAACAAACAAAATTAGAAAAACACAACAAAACAAAAAACTTTTGTTTAAATGTAGCTTAAATAAATTGTTTGCAACCACTTACCTTAAAAAAATTTAGTCAATTGAATGAATAATTTTTTTCAGTGCATGCCAAGAACTGGTTAAGTCTTTCTCTACCATTGGTGAGTTAACTTGTCAATAAAAAGAAAACGCTTCCCTGCCAATGACGAGTTTTCCTGCAATCCGTATTTCCGCTGTTAACCACCAGATGGTGCTCTTACCCAACTTATACAACCCAGAAGCAACCCCTCTTGTCAAACAGTTCAAACTCAGTGCATGTTTTGATCATCGCTCTGAATCGGATTTCTATCAGAAGTCTTTCACAAAAACTCCAAACGAAACAACTGTCATGAATCTTTTGATGATTTTTATTTTTAAAATATCACAACACTTACAATATTTTCTTACACCCCTTCAGCCAAGAACTGGTTAAGTCTTTCCCTGCCATTGACGAGTTAACTCTTTCCCTGCAGCGTTTAAAAAAAAGTAAGCATTTTTTATGATTTTCACAAAATTTTAATGCCTTCCAGAATTTTTCTTTTTTATATAAAACATACAATATATCAAATGAAAGAACAGACCCTTTGCTTTCAAACAAACAAGAAAGTTTCACCCTACCTTCATTTGTTCTCTTTTTATCACCTGGTTTATTCAAAAATACCACATTTTGAGATAACGAGTTAACTCGTCAATACTCGTCGGCTTCCCTGCCAATGATGAGTTTTTCCGGCAATCCATATTTTCGCTATTATCCACCAGATGGCACTCTTACCCAACTTATACCCCTCACGTCAAACAGTTCAAACTCAATGTTGATCATCGCTCTGAATCGGATTTCTATCAGAAGTCTTTCACAAAAACGCAATCATCTCAAAATGTGGTATTTTTTAATAAACCAGGTGATAAAAAGATAACAAATGAATGTAGGATGAAACTTTTTTGTTTGTTTGAAAGCAAAGGGTCTGTTCTTTCATTTTATATATTGTATGTTTATATATAAAGAAGAAAAATTCTGGAAGGCATTAACCTTTTGTAAAAAAATCATACAAATGCTGGCGCTGGCTGCCAACTTTTTTTTAAACGCTGATGGGGAAAGAGTTAATCTACACACAAGTTGAGAAAGGACAAATTGACATTAACAATTCACCTAACCTGCATCTCTTTGGACTGGGAGGAAACCAGGAGTACCCGAGTAAACCCACGCTGACACAGGGAAAACATGCAAACCCCACACAGAAATACCTCCTGACCCAACCAGAATTGAAACGGGGACCTTCTAGCTGTGAGACAACAGTGATACTGAGACAGACACTGTCATCTTAAACACAATTCAACTCTTATTATTTTCTTTCGACTTCAAACTATTCCTAGCATCTATTAATAATTCGGATCATGTAGGCTAAGAATGAATCTGTTTAAAAGAGTCATTAGCATGCAAATCCTACATTACTGCTCATGTTGTGTGCTCACCTTCCAAGTAAGGACACTGCAAACTATTTGTACATTTACTGTTTGCACGGACCGTATTTCTGTTTAGCTGCATGTAAAGCCACAATATGTAAGATTTTTGTGACACTTGAACAGTTGCATCTATTTTTTATGCAGTTGTGTATTAACAATATCCCAAATGTTCCCAAGGATTTGTAAATTCAAAGAAATTCCTGTTTTAAATAATGGCTCATCCTTTGACACTGTCGCTTATCAATGAAGTAATATCCGCTCTATCCTTGGTTAATCAGTTGTAAAAACTTTTTGTGATAATCAGATGATGTCTACACAGCTAGAGACATGTTTCGTCAATTCAAATAAATGAAAATCTTTCAAAACGTGAATTTAAAATAATCTTAAAAACTGTCAAAGCGTCCAGGTCTACAGAAGTCTAAAACTCACAAATATTTTACAGGAAAGTGTAAAGTGCACTTCGAGACACTCCTCTGTCTGAGCCACAAAGGTCTCTTTTTCTTCACTGTCAGAATACAGGGCTACTTTTCAATGACCATCAATTGATACATTTCAACCCCAGATGCATTTGTTAGTTATGTCATACATCGGAATGGGGACACTAAAAACCTTCTTGAAAACAGGCTATTTTACATTTCTGTTCGGTTCCCAAAAAAAAAATAATATCTGTCTGGTCCCGTCACTTTGGTTCCCAAAAAAAAAACATCTGTTTGGTCCCGTCACTTCACCCTTCATCTAAAAGATTGTGGTGAATAAGTATAAAAAACAGTGATGCCAGCAAAACCTGAAAACATTTTTCCAAAGGACATCTGTGCAGTATTGTCATCTTTAAGGATGTTACCATAAAGCTGAGAGTGTTTGTTTAGATGTGACACTAGAACCAAATACTAGACATGCATACATAAAATATAGCAGATACTGATTTATCTAACTACTATAAATGTAAATCAGATATCAAAACAAGAGTATAGGGTAATGGTAATGCATTTCAGCAGGGGTTAGCCCAAACACCATAGATTTAAAGTAGGGCTGCATAACAATTAATGGTGATTAATCTAATTGCAGAATAAAAGTTTTTGTTTACATCATATATATCTGTGAATTGTGTATAATCATTTTGTATAAAACAATACACACACATGCATGTAAATATTTAAGAAATGTTTACATGTGTATATACATTTGTGTATACATTACAATTATACATGCATGTGTGCATATTTGTATATACATAATTATTATTCACAGTTCACACACAAAACTTTTATTCTGCAATAGATCAATCATGATGAATTGTATGCAACCCTAATTTAAAGCATGTGATCATTTTGGCTTTACACATCTTTTTACATTAACAGCATATTAAAGACAGTCAGCGTTTAGAGGAAATTCTCAATGCATACAGGTTTGATTATATTGAAGGCACAGCTCACCCAAAAAATGAAATTTAGGTCATGATTGTGTCATTCAAAAGCTGTATAAACTGGTTCTGCTCACATTTGTATGTTACTTTGGATAAAAGTGTCTGCTACTGTAAATACCTATAATTAAATGTAATGTAAATAGAAAGACAACAAGAGGTCATAGAGGCTATGCAAGTCAAGTTCGGAAAAACACCCCAAAAAGTTGTCCATGCAACTTAAATTATGTATACTGAAATAATATATACACAGTCCTAAAATGTACCATTTGTATACATTTGGTACCCAATATGCACCTCTGAGGTACTACTATGAACTTCTTAGGTCCAAAGCTATACTTTTTGCAAGGGTACCATGCCAGTGACAGCTGGGGTACACATTTTGACCATTTTTTTCTAGCAGTGTACAGATGTTTTAAGAGGGAAAAAATCAATTCAAATTCTCTTTTTGTGTTCCACAAAACAATAACAGCATAAATGACTGGAATAGTTTGAATAAAAACTTTTCAAATTTGGGTAAACAGTTTGACATGACCCATTAAAATTTAAAGAGATGAACTAAATAAAAAGTGCAGATCTTGGAGGTGTGTACTGTAGGTTCCTACCTACAATAGAAATGCAGCTGTATGGGACAGCACAATTCCTTATTCCGGATGAATTATTCCTGTCCAGGATCCAGGAGCAATGTCAAGTCACCGAATTGTCCGAACTGTATTCCTCCAAGCATGTTCCAGCCTTGATTTTTAGGTCACTTGCTTCTGCTGAACTTGAGAGTAATTCCTTTCCCAAACTAGCTCAGGTTCTCCTTCTCTATACGTCAACAGTAAGGTGGATGGCCACACCTGTACTTTAAGCATGTTTGCTTGTAGTCATGAAACTATATGCACTGCACTATGCTCTTAAAAGCCTGTTAACATCTGATAAATCGTTAGATGAATTATTAATTGATCTCTTTACTTGCTATCCCTTGTCTGGTTGTATATGCATAAGCTATTTATTTATATTTAGGCTAATTTGTTTAATATTACTTTGAATGAAGTTAATAATTAGTATACCTACACGTCTAACTTCTACATTGATTAAATATGCAGCCTAAATGTATTTCCCTACAACATTAAAAAAGAGCTATAAGCCAAACTATTCTGCGATATTAATTGAAATATTTACAGGAGTGAATCCGGAGTGTAAAAGTGTTAGAACAGTTTGTACTCGTGTGTCTTATTTTCCCATCTTGCCTCAGTCACTCTCTCCAGCCCTGCAAGCGGCTGATCCTCAGCAGAGCGCCTGATGGAGAGCTCCGGGTCCCCGCCGCGCTCACCGATTCTGAACCGACGAGCCGCTTCCCGTCTGCCTTTACTGCGGTTACCAGCACCAAATCTGCGGCGAAACTCTCTCATGTTTTACTTCAGCAATATTTATAAGCGCCGTTTAGCGTTTTAAGCGAGCTAATACTATTTTGAATCAATCAAATAACTTTCCCGATAAAACGCAGCACATGCAAACATGACTCCAAACGCGTTTATACAAAGCTTACACTTCCACAAAGAGTAAAACGCAAGTTTTTAATTGCAAATGTGTAAAAATATATGTGTCTATGTGTAAAGCGTGTGTATGTGTGTTTGATGGAGACGGTAACACTGATGCGTAATAATCCTCCGAGCGCGTAAAGTTCAAGCGGTTAAAGACGCGGCTCTCGGTTTATTACTCCTTTTATCTTATCTGATGCATTGATCGTGATGAATCAAAGCTGCAAAAACGACGATCCCTCCTTTCAAAAAGGCGACGAGGTCATTGCACGAGTACGTACATGCGCATCCGAAATGACATTGCATGAGCGAAGGCGGAGAGCTGGAACTCCTTGTCGTATTCCGGAAAATTTCCGCTCGTATCCACTCGTACATTCAAGACGCCGAGCAGTAAGGCAACGCATCCTTTCAGACAACTGTCCTTTCCTTTACTGCGCTCTCACTCTCCAAGCCGAGAAGAGAGGAGGAGAGGGAGCAGAGCTGGACATGGGGGTGGGGTAGAGATGGGATCTGATGGAGAGAACTTCATGTAAAAGCCTGGGGCAAACTATCTCTCTCTTTCTTTTTCTCCCTCACACACACACACACATACACACAAGCACTGGTGTGTGGATGTGACGCTTGCAGGCAGCCGGTGAGTGGAGAGGCTTCTGTAGAGGCAGGTTATGTGGGAGGAATGTGTGTAATTACACAACTACACAAACTGAAGACAAATGACAGTGTAGATTAAAGTGTGAGAGTGCATGTGCAGAACAAAGAAACACCATTACCTGTATGTTATCTTTGCATGCTGTTTTACCGCATCACTACAGGTTTTCATTTTCTAAAGAATAATGCAAGAGATACTGGTCTCTGCAAAACTTGATGCTACGCTTGTAGCGCGTGGTTGCCAGGATGTTGATATGCGGTTGCTAGAGTCCTGATTGATGCATTGCTACATGCATGTGGTTGCTATAGCATTGCCTGGTGGTTGATAAGGTGTTGCTAAGCAGTTGCTAGGGTGTTCTGGATGGTTGGCTACTGACTGAAGTTGGCAAGCCCACACCCAATTATATTCTTATTCCTAGATACAGAGGCGGACACTACTTGAGTATTTTAAGTACATTTTCCAAGCATCTGTGCTTTATCAGAGTGTTTGTCTTGGGAAAAAATTTACTTTACTAAAACATTTTCACTAAATTCTAAAGCATAGAATCATACTTTGTATTCCTTTTATATTGCATATTAAAATTGATTTAATACCTAATTACATTTAAGTAAAAAGTAAAAAAAAATACTAAATGTTTAACGTACTTAAATATTAAATATAAACCAAAAACTTGAAATTATGAAATGTAGTGGAGTAAAAGTTATGATAATATGCTTTGGAATGTATTTTTTCCAAAGAAAAACACTGATAAAATATGAATACTTAAAGGGATAGTTCGGCCAAAAATGATATTAAACCCATGATTTACTCACCCCCAAGCTGTCCGAGTTGCATATGTCCATCGTTTTTCAGACGAACACATTTTCGGATATTTTAGAAAATGTTTTAGATCTTTCAGTTGATTAAATGTAATGTTACGTGGTCCACAACCTTCAAGTCCAAAAAAAGTGCGTCCATCCTTCACAAAATAAATCCAAACGGCTCCAGGATGATAAACAAAGGTCTTCTGAGGGTAATCCGCGCGGTGTTGTTGTAGAAATATCCATATTTAAAACTTTATTAACGTAAATAACTACCTTCCGGTAGCGCCGCCTTCTTAGTCGCGTCCGCATTCAGGATGAGAGCTTACGCAGCCTACGTAGGTTACTCTGCTGCTGCTCTGTGCCCCTGCCCTCCGAATTTGTCATACGTCACTAAGAAAAGTGCGTACACTACGCTAATACTCTCTCCTGAATACCTGAAAGATGGCGGCGCTACCGGAAGGTAGTTATTTTCGTTAATAAAGTTTTAAATATGGATATTTCTACAACAACACCGTGCGGATTACCATCAGAAGACCTTTGTTTATCATCGTGGAGTCGTTTGGATTTATTTTGTGAAGGATGGACGCACTTTTTTTGGAGTTGAAGGTCGCGGACGCCGTAACATTACATTTATCAACTGAAAAATCTAAAACATTTTCTAAAATATCCGAAAATGTGTTTGTCTGAAAAACGATGGACATATGCAACTCGGACAGCTTGGGGGTGAGTAAATCATGGGTTTAATATCATTTTTGGACGAACTATCCCTTTAAAGGGGACAGAGAATGAAAAACCATTTTTACCTTGTCTTTGTTGAATTATGGTAGTCTACCCGCATTCACGAACATACAAAAAGTTCTAGACATGCTAAATATCTCAGTCTCATAGAAATTCCTCTTTTAGAAATGTCAGCCAGAAAACGGCCTAATCTAAAAAACTGATGCCTATGACATCACAGGCATCTAACTGCCCCTCCACTTTAAAATAATTGGCTACATTTTTTGAGTGGCAGCAAAGTCAGCCAATCAGTAATGAGATTGCAAGTTAAGCCAGTAGGGGGAGCCAAATAGGTGCAAAACCACTTGTTTAAAATCCCCAGAGCTATCTGCGAGAGGTTTTTAGGAAGCTTCTAAGGCATTACAGACCCAAACAAAACAAAATTATCTACATATCACATCACAGAACAAGGATTAATACCCTGTTCAATCATTCTATGTCACCTTTAAAAATTTACTTTATGTAGAAAGTAAAAATACTTAAGTAGTGTCCGCATCTGCCTAGATACAGTATGACTCAGGTTTCTCTTCAAAGTCTAATGGAGCGTCCACACTGACAATAATTACAACTACAGTATATTAGCGTCAACAGAGTTTAGAGTTAATTCTAAACTTACGTGTTGCAGTGTTACAGTCACAAAACTGGATGTAAACGAACTGCTGTTGCTTTATGTTTTCAATGTCGAACATCTTTCCTCAAATTTTGACTGCAGATGCTGGACACTTTCTCTGAAGCCTGAAGGTGCCATGCAAAGCATATATTATGCCAGACTGCCTATACAAATATATTTATTTATTTATTTATTTATTCATACAAAAATGTGCGGAATAAAATAATACATGTAAAAGAGGTGTTTTAATGGAAAAAGGGAGATACATATAAACAATATATAAAGCGTCTCGGGTTACGTATGTAACCCTTGTTCCCTGAGAAGGGAACGAGACGCTACATTAGAGAGCTGACACTATGGGGAACACCTACAGCTCTCTGACGCAGCGTGAAGTAGTGTTGTAGTTCTCGAGACCGGTCTCAAGACAACTTTTTAAAGGTCTTAGTCTCATCTTGGAATTGACCGCATTTTTACTCGGTCTCATCTCGGTCTCAGACAAAGAGGACTCGGAATTTTATTTCAAGACCGGTCAAGACCACAACTGATGGCACATCACAAATTTATTTTTTATCATTCATTTTATGCAGTTTATTCAGGTTTGGCATATGATGTTGGCATTGTTTAAGCATTGTTTAAGTATCTCCCAATGACATTTTTTCTCATTTTATTACTAAAAACACCTGCATTGTGTTAAGTGGATGGCAAACCATGGAAAGACAGTTCAGAATAAATGGTTAGGTTGATTTCAGCTATTTAGTGTTTGTTCACTTTTATTTGCTTATAGACAAAGATAAATTCCCACATATCTGCAATGCCTTTGATTATTTTATCTTTACTGACGGCATACACACACAGGCATGCACACACACACACACACACACACACACACACACACACACACACACACACACACACACACACACACACACACACACACACACACACACACACACACACACACACACACACACACACACACACACACACACACACACACACACACACACACACACACACACACACACACAGACAAGAAGTGCCTAATCTTATGTATATTCCACAATTTATCATAAGTGTTTTAATGCAGTGACTTGCACTGGTCTTGGTCTTGACTTGGTCTCGGCCCTTTAAAGTCTTGGTCTTGGTCTCGGTTTAAGTGGTCTTGACTACAACACTTCACAGCAAAATCACCAGTGTTAAAAAATGTTATCGTTAGTTGTGGTATAAACTCTGGACTATTCTCTGATTATAAAATATATTATATAGTTAAAATGGTAAACTTGATACTAAGAAAAGTGAAACTGTAGTACACTCAAGCGACACAGATTTAATTTTAGACACAACACTTTGCATACATTCCTGCTTGCAAGATGAGTCGATAGCATTTTGGTCTGTTTTCTGCATAAAAGCACATTTGGGTCGATGTTTTAAAAGTGTACAGCCATATACAGTAGATGAGCTCACAGACTAAAAGCCAAAAAAACTCCAGTGCTGACTTCTGAAGTACTTAACACATCACACCCACATTGCATTAAAATGAGGCATATTGGGGATTTAATCGAGAACGGTCATTTTTAGACGAAATGCTCTGTGTAAATCTATCAGCGTGACACACGTTTCTATGGCGACGAGCAAACCCATGCCTGGTCCGCAAGCGTGCGAGCATTCAAGTTAAACCATTGATGAGAGGTCGAGCTGGGCACCTGGTGCACATCTCACACCGCCTGATGATCCTCAAGAAGACCACGATTGATCCATTCCGCAGGAAATATACACTGCTAATGTGTATCTCTCATTCAAGAGCTGAACTCGCACGCATTTAATTAAAAGAGCACTATGCATTATCAAAGACCATTTCAAATACATCTGTCTGCTGCTGAGTTTTTATTAGAACTTGAAAAGATCCTACATTTATCAGAAATCCATTTCATTCTTCACTTTTTCTCTCTTTTAAATTCCTTCTCTCTTTCATTCGTACTATCTCTCTTTCTCTCTCGCTCGCAGTCTGTCTGCTCTGTAATTATTTCCATGGTTACCATCAGCGATCTTAGGCTAAGCTCAAATGTCTCTTTTCTCCTTCGCATTTCTTTCAGCTCTTCAATTTGCCCGATTTTTCGTTAGCATGCAATTACACCCATCTGAGATGCTTGTTTTCTTGAAGAAACACTACAGTATCTCACATGATAGCAATAAGAATAAATAAACAATAAACCAAGATGTTTGCTGATGAATCACTATTCAGAGTTTCAGAAAAAAATCTGAATAGTATCTCAGACATTTACTGTAGTTATTTGTGCACTGAAAAATGAAAACGCAACATTCAAGAGATTTGTAAATGTTATGCAATCATGTAATGCTAATAAATAGCCGTGGTTATTTCATTATTCAGTGGAATTCTGATAACCAGCAGTGCAGAGAGTTTACAGCACAATTCAACATCACTACCGTTCATGGATAAACGGTCCGCCCACCTCCCCTAGTTTAACCACCTACTGGGATCAACACCAAACAGCAGCAAGGCAAAACTAACACACATCAGCCAAACACACTTTGTGTTTTATTGTTCGTACAATACTTTGTGTACAAATACACACTGATGATCACTGTATTGCTCAGAAGTTGCTCTTCTATTGCTCAGCAGACATCATGGGTCACCCAGCTATGTTTCATATATGTACAAGTTTTGTCTTAGATGTCTCTTTTAAACTTTATAAGGAAAAATGAATCAATTAAACAAGATGGAAATTAGTTAACTGTCCAAATACAAAATTGTTGCAATGCATTACGGTAATGCACTCTTTGTAAAGGATATATACAGTACTGTGCAAAAGTCTTAGGCCACCATGCTACCATAAGATTAGTTGTTTTTGCAATTGTAAAGTGATCATATACTGGGCCCTATCTTGCACCCAGCGCAATTGACTTTGTCAGTGACGTATGTATCATTTGTATTTTGCACCGGCGCACAGCGGGTTTTTCCCTCCACAGACGCACGTCGGCAAACAAAGGAATGAACTTGCGCTCACTGGGCGGTTCAGCGCAAAAAAGGAGGCGTGGTGCGGCGCAAACCATCCCTGATGCTATTTTGTAGTTTCAAAAAACAATTAAGCCACTGACCAGAAAAAAATTGTCTAAAGTCAATGGCGCGTTGTTCATTATGCTATTTTAAGGGCGCATGCTTGACCATAATGTATAGCGTGCACAACGCGCACACACTTTGCTTATCTAATCTACACAGATGCAACAGTTATTTTTGCAAATCATAAATTGTTACAATAAAAAATATTAACACATGAGATAAGGGGAATCATAGTGGTGAGCATTGTGGTGATAGTTTTTATTTATTGTGTGGCTGTGTTAAAAAATTCTCATGCAAATAACGTTTATATTTTCATAAGAAACCGTGAACTTGATTTGTAAGTGTACTTTGGGGTTGGACCTTGCTTGCGTTTCTTGGGTCCGATTTCAAAGCTGTTATTTGGTGTATTTGGTGTGTTTGTGTGGTTAACGGTTCAAAAAACACATTTATTTTCCACATACCGTAATTTTTTGTAGCTCCAGATTTCGCTCTCTTCCTGAAACACACAGATTTGAAAAGCTCTGTGTCCCTGATTGGCCAGCTAATCTATACATTGTGATTGCCCTGAATACTTCTGACGTCAGCCGGAAATGTGACGTTCCTTAGCATGTTTGTAAGATTCGTGCACAATGCAATGCTAACAGGAGTTAACTTACAGGCTGTAAGTCCGAAGCGGGAGGAATTATGATAATGTCGGTCTTGTCTATATCACCAATCAGGAAGTAAACTGTTTTACTTACCTACAATCCGTGTGTTTGTTTGTAGTCCAAGAAAAGAGATTTACGTTGGAGACGATAACTGGCGTCATTGTTTACTTTGGGGTTTGTACCTTTTGCATATCGTTAACATGTACTTATACACACTTAGGGTGTTTTCACATATACACTGTTTAGGTCGGCCCAAATGACGTGTCGCTCCGAGTACGGTGCGTTTGGGTCAGTGTGAACACAACAGCCGCACTCGGGTGCGCACTAAACAGCTGCTCCGAGACCGCTCTATACAGGTGGTCTCGGAGCGGCTGTTGCCGAACTCTGGGGCGACCCACCTGTCGTGTGAACACTGCTGGACCTCGAGCCGAACCAAATACAGGAAGTTCTCCACATGTTTGAGCCACTGGGCTTTCGTTGTGACGTGAGCCGGGTGTTATATTGTGGGTTAACAAAAAACAAGCCAATCCTGGTCCCGTTGCATAGAGATTCGCTGTCTCCTTTACTTTGGGCTGATGATTTTATAAATGCATAGCTTTCCTCCACACACAAATAGTGACATTACGGGCTTTTAGCAAACGGCTCCGTGAGAAAGGCTTTAATAGAACAGCTACGCAATTTCGCGTTAAAGCAAAGAAACTTCGCAAAGACGTACAATGTTTATCTCCACATCTTGATAGCTGCGCTCTCCCTGTCAAGCTGGTTGTCATGGAAACGTGGGGGTGGTCATGAGACAGTAAGAGCTGTCAGAGACCAATGACAGCGCTGACCGTTGTCACATGGTGTGCGGTGCGGGATTTCGAGTAAAGTAATATATATATATATATATATATATATATGTGAACACGGACCGCACTAACTGAAAAATGATACAATGTAATTTGGTGCGCTCCGAGGCCGCACCACGGTGCGCACCAACATATGTGAAAACAACCTTACACATCAAAGGAAATGTAAAATTGTGAATTGGACAATAGGTGCTCTTTAACTCTTTCGCCACCATTGACAAGATAACCCGTCAAGTAAGAGAAAACGCTTCCCTGCCAATGACGACAATTTCCGGCTTTCCGCAATACCGCTATTATCCACCAGGTGCACTTCTGCAACTTATACAACCCGGAAGTAACGCCTCATTTGAAAGAGAAAGAACTCCGTGTATGTTTTAAAGATCGCTCTGCATCTGATCTCAATCAAAAGTCCTTCACAAAAATGCAATTATCTCAGCTTTTCGCTCAAAATTTGGTGTTTTTGAAGAAACCTACCCATATTTGAGAGGTGATAAAAAGAGAACTAATGAACTAATGAAATTTTTTGGTTGAAAGCAGAGGGTCTGTTCTTTCATTTGATATATTGTTTGTTTATATATTTAAAGAAGAAAATTTTCTGGATGGCATTAAACTTTTGTAAAAATCATGAAAAAAGCTGGTGCTGGCTGGCAACTTTTTTTTAAAACGCAGGCGGCGAAAAAGTTAAGGGTGTTTTCACACATAGTTCGTTTGAGCCCTCCAAACACTCTCAGAGCAGTTCAGACCCCCCTAAAAGGACCCAAAAGTGAACTGAACTCAGGCCACGTCTGGAGAGTATGGTTCGCTTTTTGGTTCTTTTAGGGCTGCACGATTACAGGAAAAATGATGATCACGATTGTTTTGCTCAAACTTTTGATCACGATTAAAAATTACGATCATTCTTTTAGTGAAGAACTTCTATTTACTTCAGCATTTTTATGACACTTTACAGCCATGTATATAAAATTATATACATTTTATAGGCCTATATTATAAAATATTTAATTGTTTTGTAATATCCACAGCTCCCATTCTCTTAGATCTTTTTTAAAACATTTAAAATAATTCCGCAAAATTCCACATAGATTTTGCAAAATAAATTTTACACATTCTTACCTTACACATTCGCTATGCATCAATTAAAATTCAAGGCTTTACCATAGAACATGGCTATTTGTGTATCCAACAGTTAAACTAAGAAAAAAAGTCTCTTTAATCCAGTTCTCCATTTTTCCCGATGCGCTGAAGGCCTGCTGCTGGCGCACCGTTGCAACAGGTGCATTGTGAATGTGCGTAGTGGACTCGTGCGATAGGTTAAGCGTCTTTCTTTTACAATTTATCAATGTCTCAACGTTTCTTTTAATTAAATTAAAATATAAAAAGGTGGAGAAGCCAAAAAAAAATCCAGAGGCCTGGCTGCATATCAACTGTGATGTTAAAATTGGTCCGAAACCTGACCCAAGGGGGTTAAATGCAGGGCTCTAATATATATTTAGATCAAATTAGAATTAAACTGAAATAAAAACAAAACATTTTTGAATAAAAAATGCCTATGATATGTCTTTTATGTGGCAAAATTTTTTTTAAACCCCTTGCTGCTCACGGACAGTGCTTATTGGACACATATCCTTGGCATGATACACGATCCGTTATTGTTGTCTAAGTCCTGGATGGTCGGGGATTTTTTTATGGTTGCGGCTTGTGTCTTCAGCTTTTGAAACTCTTGATATTTCACGTTTGGACGGAAGCACATTTGCACAAGACTCGTAACTTACCTGATCAACATCACTTTTCTCAAATCCAAAATATCCAAACAATGGAGTAGGCCTAAATGATTCTTTTTGGGAATGAAACATACATATTTCTGCACTTTCTTCTTGTTGCTCTGCCATTATGTTCGTTCAAGGTGAATGACTGTAAATCTCGTGATGCTAACGTATTTCTATCATACAGACTGCACTTGCGAAAAAAAAAACCCATTACAAACACATTGCTTGATTCTAGACCGTCTTGTGCTTGGTCTTTACACATTAATCGCGACAATTGTCATTAATTAATCGTGGAGCGCACATACCGTCATCAGGATAAAAATACGATTAATCGTGCAGCCCTAGGTTCTTTTGTGGTTTGATTTATTTTTGAGATGTGAAATTAATGAGGTCCCAGTCTGCTTCGCGTGTCGTTTTGACATTGTATCCAGTGTTGGGGGTAACGCATTACAAGTAACGCGCATTATTTAATAATATTACTTTTCTGAAGTAACGAGTAAAGTAACGCATTACTTTATAAATATAGACTTTAATAGTTGAGTTACTTTTTTTTTAAAGTAAAGCAAGTTACTTTTCAGTTTAATTAATTCAATTTAAAAATAAAATAATGTACTAAATTAAACTGAACATATTAACGTAGAATTACGCACTCTGTGCCCATGAGCGGGAACAGTTTGGGTCTAAAAGACACCAAGCATCAGCCAAGTAAGAAAAAGTAACGCAAAAGTAACTTAAAAGTAACGTAAGCATTACTTTCCAAGAAAACTAACTAAGTAACGCAATTTTTTTGGGGAGTAACTAAATATTGTAATGCATTACTATAAAAGTAACTTTCCCCAACACTGATTGTATCAAAATAAACTGCTGCACAGAAAGCTGGGGTCTTCTTGGAGTTCTTATTAAGTTTTGATATGAACAAGAAAGGATCTGAGATTACTTCAGTTCTGAAGAGGACCAAAAAAAGAACTGGGTCCTCTTTTGAGTCCACTATATCGTGAACACCAAAAGGACTGAGGTCATGCTAGTTCCTTTTCTGTTTCACTTAAAGCGAACTGGGTTTGGTTCTTTTAAAATGAACTATATGTGAAAACACCCTAAGTTTAATCTTAAGCTCATTCACACGCAAGATGCTTCCATTTACCAATATTCTAGTGGAATAAATAAATGAATGCAAATGAATGAAACAATAAACAGCTTTAGACGCCTTAAAATGCTGTAGGATGCTTGAAACAGAGCCAAAGTGTGCAGAGCAATGAATAAATCTGGATAACGTGTTTTGGATAATTTGGTTTTGGGAGAAATAGATGAGAAATATTTGAGTTTATATAAAATCTCTGACTTCTTTGATATGTATTTAAATCTGAAAATGCTAACTATTAAAATGCTGGGTTTTATTAAGCCACGGTTGGGTCAGCTTTGGACAAACCCAACCGGTGAGTTAAAATGATCATTTTTTTTAGATAAATTTAACTTTGTCCAGATGTGCACCAGCCATGAGTTGAAACAACCCAGCATTTTCTAGAGAGACATAGCTGAGAACCTGGAGACTTTAAAACCTCCATTTGTTTTTCGTTATAAACAGCTAAACACAAACAAATCACTGTTGAAGTCTGTTAGCTTCACTGGTTCCTCAAACTATAAGTACAAACAGAATTTAACCCACGACACACTGTTCATCATATGGAAACCGTATTCATAAATCAAACAATATGCTTATTTCTTCCTCCACCCGGTCATGGTTGCAACACTAATGTAATCTCTTTTTCTCTGTAAAAAGGTGCATTGCACTGGATTATGTAACAAGCTCTTTCTTCCAGCTCATTTTGAATCCAAGCAAACAAGTGATGCAAAATACCAAAGGAACATCATTCCAATAACTCTTTGACCACATGGCTTTATTATCATTTCGTTTTGTGTCAGTTCAATTCTCACCCATTCTTAGTCTTGGTACCCAAAATGGGCTAGATGCTTGCGACGATTATGAATTCCTGCACTAGTGTCTAACCAATGAGGATCCAGATCTTGACCTTTCCTAAGCCTCAAAAATGGGACATTATTACTCTTGACATTTGCACACACTTTGTGGTTTTTATGCGACCATCACTTCAAATCAATTCATGACAGACAAAACAATAATGAAGACGATCTCAAATGTATTTGTAAAAATATGCAAATTGTAAAAAGTGCTATAGAAATATACTGAATTGATAAAAAATGAATTGAATATCACTGCTACAAGAAATGACAGAACTGACAAATGATTTGAGACAAACAGATCTGACAAGTATATTCAAAGATCAATGTGCCAGTCTGACGGTCCAAATGTTAAACGCAACGTGAAATGCAACATGGTTTATATGTTTTTATAACATGCAACAGTGAATAGTGCACCGAAAAAGAAATTGGATTCAATTGTGATTTCATTCAGACTTTAACATTTATCAATAAAGGTGTTAGCAGGTTTAAAATGACAGGTGAGACGAGGCAGGATAAACAGACTGAGCAAAAGGAATGATACAGAAATGAGGACACACTTGAAACGTGCCCAGTGCCACCTGGCTAGGCCCTGCGCCAACACTGTTGTGTCAACTGGCAGTGCCATGCGAATGCACGTGCGAGCATGCACAAGTGAAGACTTTGTCTTGCAATTACGTTGACAACTTAAAAGCACAAATAAACACAAATTACTGCACCGCTCAAAATATACATATGCGTGCATGCACGACTGCTGTCACACGCACCCACAGACATTAATCTGTTTTGGCATGACACCCGCAGTGGAGCTGTGGAAGTGATTCTCATGCAGCCTTTTGCACAGCGATTCTGAAGAAAGTCAAAATCGGTGGCACCCCGACAGCCCCTTCATACCCCCTCCCGAAAGGATCTGCACCAGCAGGGCCGCAGTGCTGCGAGCACATCATCATTTAGAGCGGTAATGGCTGTAGTCTCAATGATGGAGGAAAGCAGCTGGAGAGACTATTGGCTGTGTCCTGATTTGCCAACTTGTGCTATGCTCTAAAAGTATGTATTTTATGTCGCTATTCCAATACCTGGTGAGTTCACATTTACCATTGACTTCTACAGAACCGATTATCACCACTTTAAAAAAAATATTGTTATTAAATATTGACACAGACTAGACCGTAGACCTAGTTAACGTCCTGACACTGGCTACACATCACTCATTTCTGGTTTATTACCCTCAAATCATTATTTTTCGTTTAGTTTTAATTCATTTACACAACGCTATCGAGAAAAGAAGCAGTTGTGTGACTTTAGAGCTGCGCTGATGCGTTTGCATAATGATGCATGTTATAACGTATAATTAATGCAAGCTAAATTGAACTCTTCTGGAATTTTCTTATCAGCATCTTGAACAGAGAAATCACATAAGCACAGATTTTTAAGCAAGTTTCAAAGAAAAATTAAACAAAATTTAAAGGAATAGTTCACCTAAAAATGACAACGTTGTCTTATTTACTCTTTCTCTTGTTATTTGATAACCAGATTTCTTTCTTTGTACTTAAGAACAAAAAAAGTGTTTTATTTTTTATTTTTAAAAGTGTTGTTTTGGGTTTTCTGATTACCATGTGAGTGGATGGTTGCCACCTCTTCAAGCTTTAAAAGTACCAAAAGTAGGGGAAAGCACGGGCGAATTTTTTTTTTTTATTATATATATTTTTGTGATCAGTAACTTAGGTGGAATTTTTAATAAATGTAAAACTACTTCAGTATAATTTTACTTTGAACAAAAGTGGTGAATTGTTACTTTTGACCATGTCAGCTGGGACGAAAGTAACACACAGGTGGGTCAAAAGTTACACAACAAAACAAGATTTTTGTGTTACACTTGTTTTTAGTAAATGTACATGGCTATGCCCTTGTAAATATGTAACTGCAAACATATTTTGTCGTTTATCTTTGCAAAAATAATTAAATTACATTGTCATTTTAAATTTTAGTTTCATCAAATGTTTAAAAAATAAAAATAAATTTTTTTTAACAGTATGAACACTCTAAAAAATGTATTAAAGGTACAATATGTAAGATATTTGCAGTAAAATATCCAAAAACCACTATTCTGGTGTTATATATTTTGTCCAGCTGATATCTATAATGTTTTCAACTAGCCTACTTGTAAATTATGAGAAAATTGCTGCCCTAAACAGTGACACGGGGCAGTGCAGTCGCCTGTCAATGTCGTTAATATCTACGTTACCCTTTGTTACCACCTTTACTGGCGTAAAAACCACATGACAACTGTGTCGGGGACAAATGCGGAAGTAATAGCGTCTGTCGGGCCACTCGCTTTTTTATGGTAAGTTTGTTCATCTGAACACTTAATTCTGTGCTGTGTTAACAAATACTGCTGGTCGCTGGCTCTCTGAATGGGGCATCAGACTCCGCAAGGTCCTGTTTGGTTAACACGGTGCGGAAATCCACCGAAGTTCAGATTTTTCAACTCGCGCATTTCCTGCGGCAATGCTTAATTCACGCAGAACGCGCCATCCGAGCGTTTTGCGCCATTCGCACCTACCACACGTACCGCGCCGCAGGATGCCTTATCGCGTCTTTGCATTAACTTAACATGTAAATCACTCGCGCTTGCCTCCTCTACCGCGTCTGGTGTGAACACTGCGTAAAGATGCTGTCATAGTTTGGAATGCAAATTTAATCAGGGCTCAGAGAAAATCACTTTGTTACTTTCGTCCCACGTTACTTTCACCCTGGTTCTTCCCTCTCTCCAATCATATATTTTAAATGTCCTGACAACAAGAAAAATGTCTTTAGGTCACTTCAAAAGTCGAGTGGGTACCTATTTAACACAATTGGGTCCTTTTAAGCTTAAAGGGTTTTCTGATTACTATGTGGATAGTGGCCTCCTCTTTTAAAGCTTCAAAAGGACACAAAAGTACCCCATTCAACCTGTGCCATACAGTTTAAGCGTCTTGACAACAATATAATAGAAAATGTCTTCAGGTCACTTAAATACATGAGACAAGTCGAGTGGTTACTTATTTAACACGTTTGGGTCCTTGAATGGTTTTCTGGTTACTTTGGGAATGGATGGTGTCTCGGTCACCATCCACTCCCACAGTAAACTAAAAACCCAAATGTTTTTTTCTATTTGTGCATTTGGGTTCTGAAGAACAAAGAAAGACAATGGGAGTAAATAATGATAAAGTTTTCATTTTTGGGTGAACTATCCCTTTGATTTATGATTAAAACAGCAGAAAATTCTGCCAACGGAGTAAGGAAAACCAAGTAAATTATGTCAAAAGTCAATTCTTCTGCTGAAAGGAAATGTGTAGAAAAAGAATATAAAAATGAAAAGATATTTAATCTCTCAACCCTTTAACAACAGCATTTGCGTTTAATGTGATAATGGAGCAGTTGGTCAAATGCCACATAATAAGCCAATTAGTCTCTTTATCAGACCTTACAACAAGAATGATCATTTTTTACTACAGGTACAAGATCATCCATTTTATTTTATACCAAAGCTCAGATATATATGAGGCTTAACGCTAAATTTTCATTTGTGGCTGATCCCTCGCTTTAACACAGCAGAATAATGTTTTCAGTCAATTTTTCCACGATCAAATGATACACAAGAGGTGTGAAGCTCTGTGTTCTGTATGTCAACGGTTGTCTAATTGGTCTCTCTCCTAAAAAGAAATTTTAGGAGAAACAAAAGCTGATACTTAAAATTAAACAAGTCTACTGAGCTTTAAACCAACAACATCTGAGTAAGACAGTTTGACTCCTAGAAAGCACACAATGATAAAATGTATAAAAAATATATATACTTGCACTTTCACTTTGGTTAAAAGCATCTATCAAATGTATTATCACTATTCACTTTGAACACAATGGCTTCTGGGCTCAAGGTAGGAGAGGAAATATTGTTTGGTTTTAGCCTCGACATATTGTTTTCTAATTGAAAGGTTGACGCTAGCAAGGGTGGCAATAAAAACAATGATAAGAACAATGCAGTCAGTGAATAAATGTTGTTGCACAGTATGAATAAAATCTAACCAATTAAAACATGCAACAAAAAAAATATTAGATACATTTATTCAATGTGTCATTTATCCATATGTAGAATAATGCCCACAAAATTATACAGAGTGTGCAGACGCCATTAAAATCCAAATGAATTCATCAAAAAGCTAAATGTTCTCACATGTTTTATAAGACACCACCTGTTGAAAATATCAGCATTATACGCATTAAACACAAGGGCTCTGTTTTAAAATGTAGTCACTTGGATATGTAGGCAGGATTTGAATCCATCACATATGCGCATAACTCCCAAACTGAAGTCCATTTAACGCAAGTCATTTTACTTTCAATAAACTTCTATCAACTTAAATCCAGAAACGGGAAATTTTAGTGTCAACACTGCTACAAAGTAGCAAAACAGTCACAAAACAATGACATCATTAATTTTGCTTTACAGGACTTCCTTCAGAGATATTGGATATAACAAGAATCAGCACACCAGTCCCTCCAGAAAAAACAATTATGCGATCGCATTTTTTCAAATACGCGGCACTTTCACAGCATAAATTGCAGATTTCTGTGCGCAAAATATGCACGGCTTGCATGATTTCTTAATCCCCGCATTTTCGTAGCAAAAGTCACATATCTTAGCAGAAAGTTGAAAAATGTTGCATTTACTTCACATAAGCGCAGCCATGTGCCCTGTTGCCATGGGAACATTATGAAGTGACGTGGTTATGTGACGTGAACATCATTGAAAAGCTGCAAAAGCTGTAAACAGTTTTTGCAAGTTCCTGCAATTTGTGCAAGGTCCCGCAATTTCTGGGTTTGGGTCTAAAAGTTTCAAGTGTGCCTCGAACACGAGTTTGGTGTAATATTAGCGACATCGGGTCTCGGGTAACTTAAAACGAGTGTGTTTTTGCCGAACAGACCCTAGAAGACCCAAACTATCTTGCGTGTGTGCACCAAATGCTTTTTCAACCCCTCCTCAAAGCGAGGAGCGCTTTGTGTGGATGCAGGTAGGTTAATTTTCATTCAGCCAGACCTGTCAATCAATTTTCAATGCACATTTTAGCAGTTACCTTGGTGTCGTCGTCAGATAATAAATTAAAATAAACGAAGCAGAATAACAAATTTGTTGCGAGGCCAGACACACATCGGTGCCGTTTACATTCTGGTACAGTTGAGTTTAAAAAAAATGTCACTGGGTCGGACTCTGGCCTAATTTTCTCGGGTTTGTCTCGGAACTATCAATGTGTATAAATATTTTTCATATAGTTCACTCAAGGTGTATAAATATTTTTTTTAAAGAAAGACCTGATGTCTTTCTTTTAAAAAAAATATTTATACACTTTGAGTTTGGGTAAAAAAGTGATTCGGGTCATTTTGGATCGGGTGCATTTCTTTGGACCTGAGAAGACCTCAAGTGTGAGGCGCTTGCCAACCTGTGCACATGCGCAGTGGCTGAAATGACCTCTTTGTTAAAAATTTGTTAAAGCGCGATTTGAGCTTAAAGGGATAGTTCACCCAAAAATGACCATGTCTTCCTTGACTCGCTCTCAAACCGATTATGAGCTCTTTTCACTTCCATAGTATTATTTTTTTCTACTATGGAAGTCAACATGGCTCATGATGGGTTTGGTTTGAAACATTCCTTAAAATACCTTCTTTTGTGGTCATCAAACAAAGAAATTCAAATGATGACAAAATGTTCACTTTGGGGTGAACTATCCCTTTACGAAACAAAAGTTATGGTACAGTTGATGTCAAGTTTAATTGATTGGAAAGAAATATGTTGTTAAATTGTGATTTTAGCACCTGATTTTAGAGATACCTGTCTTTCCACATTCAAGTAATTGGGACTTTAGTCTTGCATGACTGAAATAACTGCCGGGGGTGTTGCAAATATGGCCGCATAGTGGCACAACTTTCCTAAAGGGGCTTTGACTTCTATACTTGCCACATCATGTTTTTCATTCATTTCTCCATGAGTCTGGAAGACTACAGTATTTGTAAGATGCTCAGAGTTGGATGAGCGCTCCAAATCGGTCACTTCCATTTCAGTAAGGATGTTGCCTTAAAAGGCACCTGATCGTAGACAGCAGGTTGTGTAGGCAGCAATGCAGCTTACTAGGTTTTGTAACAGAGCCAGGATGAAGAAACAAACTCTTTTTAAGTAAAGGTAAAATAAATACCGCTGTAATAGTGAGTAAGTAGGTTAGGATTACACGAAACGTTGCAACTTGTAAAACAAAATAACAAAATTTAAAGTGCTTTTAGAGATTAAGTGTGCAATAAACTCCAATGATTAAATGGTTTACGCATGCAGTTGTACCCTAAGGCACCGTCCTAACTGAGGAAAATCCTCATCAGTTCAAAATGCTGTGCATAAGCTATTTTTATTATTTAACTCTGCACAAAGCACAAATCGATTCCAACATGTTAGCATATTGCTATGAATTTAGTAATCAATATTATTACAAATATCTTCTACAATTCCTTTTAAATTGAGTCTTCTTTACATTTTAAAAGCACAATTGCATTAAAATATCTAAAAAAAAGTTACTAGCACAAACATTATGAATTTATGTTTTTTTTTAAGCGTTCCCCTCTGTTCATAGGGTCACTTTTCAATGGCGTTATGTTCGGGTTATCCTTGGTTTCTGCTGTTGGTGTGTTTGTGCAATCCAAATATGACATCATTATATTGTTAGAGCGATTCGAAAACAGCTCTCTCACGATAGTTTAACGTTATATGCCGAACAAACTGCGCAATGCCAGATGTGGAAGTTAAAGTAGTAGTTTTCATGTGGGAGTAGTTATATAAACCCCTTTGCTATGGCTTCTATCAAAATGGCTAATATAAATAAATAAATTACTGACCTGACACATAAAGTTTCAGATTAATGCGTTTTGGTTTAAACCCTAACTGAAAAACTGTAAGGGGACCAACCAGTTGGAGTAGAAAAAGGAAATGACATGCTGTACTAAAAAGTTAATGCAGAATAGTGATGGGCGATTTCGAAGCACGACTGCATGAAGCCTCGAAACATTTATGAATCTTTTGCTTCAAACCGGTGGTTCGGAACGGGTTTCATACTTGCCAAATCACATGAATTTAGCTGTTTCGAAAATCCGATGGTTCACCACTAGTGGAGTTGATCACAAATGACCAGTGTCTAATAAGGTTAGGTGAACTCGGGTCAGTTTCATTATGCAAGTTCATAAAACATTTATCCTTCTGACTGATAACTCTACCATTTTCCTACTTCTTGTTTATAGACAGATTTAATGACAAACATGTGCATAATTAAAAGGGGAACTAGAGTTTAAATGATCTGTTTGCACTAAAAAAAAAAACAACTAAACTCACAACTTTCATTTTTCAAAAAAAAAATACTTAAAAAAAACCCTTTGCATTCATTTTGGTAAGATTGTAAAATGTTTGGATTGAGATCTTGGTGGTTCATGGTCTTTGAAACAGTGAATCATTTTGATTCGAAGCTTCGAAAAGCTTTGTTTCTCGCATTACTAATGGAGAATCCAAATGGTGTTTTATTGGAAGGTGCAAAGAGTGTAGGAGAAGACAAAAATGAATTAATCTGTACAAAAAGAAGTTTGCAACACAGCTCAGTTGTAATTTCTCTGAGTTCATAAAGGTCCTGTCCCAAATGACGCACTTCATGTGGACTTTCGGTCTCGTGGCCTTAAATTGCGCGTGCTCGCTTAAGGGGATCGCACACCGGCTGCGCCGCTCAGCGCCGAGCCGTTCTAAATGAACTGAACACATTGTTTTCTATGAGTATACGCACACAGGCGCCGCCAGGTGGCGCCTGTCCGCGCCGCCCAGCTGTGACCCCGGAAGTTGTTCAAATCCCTGTCGCGCCACACAGCGCCACTCACACAGTTTAACATTAATTAACATCATATTTGTCCCAAATCATTAACGACTAACATTGGCTGCTAACGTATATTTTGCATTTTGAAGTAGACGCTATCTGTCGAAGCTCGCGCTATTTAATGTGCTCTTCCGGTTTACAATACCTCCGAGTTCTCCTAGGCGCGATGCCGGTGTGTGATCCCCTTTAGTCTACGAGTCCGTAGGGTGTCCCATCTGTCATTTTTATGCATTGAAGTGTGCTCATCAGCGCCCCCTTTGACCCTTGATGTGGTTTTTGGTGAAGCAGGCTTTGCGCACTTTACCAATCCAGATCTCAGCAAAAAAGCAAAAAGACCAATCAGAAGATGGAAGGGAGGAGTTCACACTGACGGGCAACTTATCTTCCTATTTCTGGCGTGACCCTCGCGTCTGTCCCATAATATGACTCTGGTGCACCCACGTGGACTCGCATCAAGCGTCCCTAAAGTCTGCACTACATGATGTCATCAAAGTGTGGACTCTGAGGAGGACCACAAGTCCAGAGTGTGCCATTTGGGACAGGGCCAATGAGATCTGAGTATCGTCTTCATCTTCTTCGTTTTATGGCGGATTGCAACCATGACTTATCAGGTGCATACCACCACCACCTACTGTATCAGAGTATGCAGCAAGGAAATTATCTACTTTTAAGGCTCTGTCCCAAATGGAACACTCCAAACTTGTGGACTTCCTCATCATGACATCATGAAGTGTAGACCTTAGGGACCCTTGACGAGAGTCCACGAGGGCGCACCGCAGTCATATTTTGGGGCAAACTTGAGCGTCACGCCGGAAATAGGAAACGGAGTTGCCCATCAGTATGAACTCCTCCCATCTGTCGTCTGATTCGTCTGATTGTTCTTTCGCAAGGACTTCTTGGTTGGTAAAGTGAGTAAAGCCTTGAAGACCTCATCAAGGGTGCAAGGGGGTGTTAATGAGCACACTTCAGAGTGTAAAAATGACAGATGGGAAACCCTACGGACTCGTAGACTAAGCGAGAATGCAGAATTTAGGGCCATGAGACCGAAAGTCCACATGAAGTGCGCCATTTGGGACAGGGCGAAACTGAATGTCTTCTTCTACATAACACCTTCCTTAATGTGTAACATGGATGTAAAGTTGCCGGCAATGCACAGTACAAGTACAGTCCAAGTTTATACAGTCAACAGGTTAACTTGTGACAAAAACTCTTAAAAACATATTTATACCAGACAGAAAACATGACTCTCTGGCCTTCTTGGACAAATAATTTTACAAGACAGTGCATTTATCTTATTCCCAAAGACTTCTGAGCATTTGCCCACCAGCACCACAATAATAATGGTGCATTATGAATGTTAATCCTAATATCATTCAATAAAAATGTTCGCAATAATCACCAACCAATCAATGAGTATAATTACAACCCAAATGCAACCCTCTGAAAACCTTAAAACGGATCACCGATGTCTGGGATTACTTTAGCTTGTTGTTTTGTATGGTCAATTTACAAGGGTATGCCGTTTCTGTAAAGTTTATAGTGCAAGAGAAGACCTTCATATTAAAATTGGATACAATTCAAATGAGTACAAGGGGGAGCGTGCAGGTCCGTTGTCCTCAGAAATGAAGGTCAGGATGTGGTGCATTAGATCCAGATTCATGGCTACGTCTCTCCAAGTTCAGACGGCACACTTTCGGATTGCCGACAAATGTGTGATGCATATTATAGCAGCACACACACAGCAATTACAATCTGATTTCCTGGCTGCTATGCAACTTCTGGGAAAGTTGTGTTCACATATTATACTACAGTAGGCTGCTATAATGAGCTTTTCCAAGAAAGGAGTCACTTGGGTTTTTGAGGTTCGTAATAAAGTATATCTCCGAAAGCTATTCAAGAGTTTGGTTCGAGACAGTTAGTAGCAATTTACCAAGTACGGTATGTTCTGCTTTGTTTGCAGCATGTTGTCTGTAAAACAGATGGCACTCATTAGCTTTGAACAAAGAACATATCGGACCACAAATCCCGCACCCATTTTTCCCCTAATGTTTTGGTGGAACCTGTTTTCAGGTGTACCCAACCCAAAATCCCACGTACTGTAAAAAAACATTGTCCGTCACTTTCATCCATCTTCGTGTCTGAGTGGGCTGCTCCCAGCCGCTGTAATCTACAATGTGCACAAGACATGTCCCACAATGCATTGTGTTTGAAGAACGCAGAGGGAAAGAGCTGGATAAACTGAACTGAGAAAACTATCATCTCATCTTTGGCCTCCCGCAGGGACAAAGATGTGTTTCCATTGAACGAAATATTGAAAAATGAAACTTCCCTGAAGAGAGGAAGCGAGAACTAATCATCAAGAAAATCAGTACAAATGTAAGTGTGGAAGTTACTGACAAGAAATTGAGAACATAGCACTACCAAAACTAAATTCAGGACTTCAAAACTCACATTAGCATTATGGCTGAGCTCAGCATAAAGAAACTGTGGCTATCTTATAAGAAAATAAGCACAGACTGAACTTGTTATGATGTCGCCCTTATAAAAAAATATCACACAAAACATCCTCATACTTGTATAACAAAGACAAAAACACAAAGAAATAATAGAGAAATAATTATCAAACAAAACCAAAAATTGATTTTATGCCATAAGTCATAAATCGCACAGGTAAATTTGTCTTAATAGCAAAAACTACATTGCATAATGACAAAATGATCGATATTTATGAAAAAATCATTAGGATATTATGTAAAGATTATGTTCCATAAAGATATTTTGTAAATATATCAAAAGTTTTATTTTTGTGAGTGTATGCTCTTGCTAAGGGCTTCAATTGGACAACTTTAAAGGGATAGTTCACCCAAAAATTAAAATTCTTTCATCATTTAGTCATTCTATGATGCGTTCACAGCAGACGCAGAAGAGGCGGCAAGCGCGTGTGATTTAAATGTTAAGTCAATGCAAAGACGCAAATAGGCATCCTGCGGCGCGGTAGGTGCAAATTGAGTTTAAAAATCTGAACTTTTAACGTTTTAACTTTTAGCGCAGGAGCTTGCTCTAGCAGTGACGTGATTACAGGAAGTGAGCGGAGGCAGAAAAACAAAACAACAATGGAGGACGATCATCATCGCTATACGTGACATCTTCATACTTCGTACTAAAAGTGCTAGCGCCAGGCCCGGAGATCAGCTGAATGGCTGAAAAATCAAATGTTTAAAGGTATAGCGAAGGATTTTCTCGAATTTTAGAAAAGAACCGCCTTCTCCACTTTTTAAAAAAATGCAATTGCACAACACTCCTGATTGACAACTAGGAGGACCAATAGTCTTGATGATCCACCTGGAAAAAGAAAATCCTCCGCAATACCTTTAACTCCAGGGGAGCTGGAAAATGAGCATTTTCAAAAAAAAGTTGAGTGTCCCTTTAAATCGTTATTTGTGCTCTACAGAAATAAATCAGCATACAGGCTTAAAACAACAAGATGGTGAGTAAATAATGACACAATTTTCATTTTGGGGGAAACCATTCATTTACAAGCTTCTTCCTCTAATTTACTCGGATAAAGACATCTGCATAATACATGAACTAATGCCTCATTTCAAAATCTTTGCCCAGTCACACGCTGTTAGTTAGCTGAGAGCAATATGCTCTGCCATCCCAAATAAGAAGAATTTTATTCATTACTGTGATTCATATTCTCATATGACTTTACATATCAAAGTCATTTATTTGGCCCAGAACTACTTTCATAATAATAGCCAGAGCTGGATATTTGGTATTTGTTTTCTTATGGTAAGTGCTTTGACGATTAATTTACTGTTACTAATATTATGTAATAAAATAATAGCTCAACCAAAAAAAAATATTGTCAGCATTTACTCACCCACACATTTTAACCCTATATTTGTGTCAGTGAAACAAAAAACGAGATGAATGTCCAAGCTGCTCTTTTATTATATCCAGAAGTAGGTTTTGATTTATAATGCCAAGCTTCAAACAGGAAACAAACACCAAAAAACTATGAGCATAAATCATAAGTATATTAAATGGCTGTGCCTATAAATCTTCAGACGTCATATTACAGATTTGTTTTTCCTATTTTTAAACCATTGTCGCATGGGTATGGAGTTATATTTGGGGTTTGGATTAGGATGTCACTTTAACTATTGGTTTATACAATTTTTTCCGCATTTTTAAACAAATGTGGCCTGACGTTAGGGTTAGAGTTGGGTTTGGGTTAGGATGTCATTTTATGTAACAGAAAGTTGTTCTAACCCAAGCAACAATGGTAAGAAAATGACGTGACATGACAATGACGCGGATAAATGAGCAAAATATTTCGTGCCTATAACACGGAAATCTCAACATACGCCCCAACATTAAATTACACATTAAATTAATTACAAGGCTGTTAAAATGCTTAAAATAAAAGTTGTGACTGCTGAGTTACCCCTCGTTCAGACAGCCAGCGACGTTATCGCTGTGTGTCGCCTGTCTCTTTCAATGAGGCGTTTCTAAATCTGCTTGTCATAAACAAATGAGTACCATCCACGCCAGTAACTGACGAGGGAAGGATGATGTGAACTCCACTGCTTTGTTCTCATTGGTAGTCGCTCCCGAAAGTCGCTCGACATTTGCATAAAGTTAAACTTTTCTTAACTTTCTCGCGTCGCGTCCATTGAAATGAATGAGATCGCGTCGCTCTGCTACTGCTTGTCGTTGGCTGTCTGAATGGGGCGTTAGCGCTATATGCTAATTAATGCTATATGCTAGCGCTTAGGATGAAGTTCTACTATTGATGTTACAGTTACGTTTTGCAGGTCCATACTGAAAAAAAAAAATACAAGCTTACCACTCAGAAACATCCATTAACAATCTCCAAACAATTAGTTGCTCCCCAAAATCTGTATTTTCGTCTGATACTGGCTCAAACATATCAGGTCTGTTTAGTAATATGAGCTACTGGCATGAGCCTCAGAGCAGAGCAACTAGAGCAGAGCTTAATATTATTATTCATGACCCTTCCAAATAGGGCAAAAATAGACAATTTCATTCAAAGGACAAATCCTAGGGTTGTAAATGGACATGTAAAAACGTTTCTGGATCATTTTTTGCACTTAATAAAGTTACATACCTTCTATGTAAATATCAAAGAACAATTTAACATTATTTCAATGCATTCTTTAGCACCTTTAGGCATTCCCTGTTGCTTAGTCTTCAATGGGCTTTTTGCTAAAGATCACATGAACAGGTCTCATCGCATCCACTTGTTGTTACTGTTTACAGCAGTATAAACTGATATCAATAGCTATGGACTTTTAAGGTATTCATCTAACCTACTGTAGCTAGTTGTTTTTATTTGTGGTATTTTTCATATTTTAATAGGTCAACAAGAGTGAAAATGCTGTCAAAACACTAAGAGGATCTTAAGGGAAATCTGAAGTGACCTGCTTACATTAATCTTACAGTTGAAGTGAATAAGTTATCAATGTTAAAAAATACATTATGATTTTTTCTATAGCGGCTTCTATAGCAGCTATAAGCTATTACAACAAAACCAACTGAGCTGGTAAAGTACTTTAAACTTTTTCATGTTTAAGTGCTATAATGGGGTTGTTTAAGTGCTACAATTGGGTCCCCAGTGTTTCTGTCAACCTAGAAAATGGGAAAAAAACAACCCAGTAGCTTGGTTTTGGTAAACAATTCTCTGCAAGTATGTGAAAAATAGGTCATTGAAATTTGCCAACCCTTGTGATGTCAGAAGGGGATAATACCGCCCCTAAATCTGCACTATCCAACCACAGCACTGCCATTTAGAGCAGAGATCAGCTCATTGGCATTTAAAAGTACACACCCAAACATTTAACATATATTTTGAGCTAAAATTTTAAATGCATACTCTGGGGAAACCAAAGATTTATTTGACATCTTAAAAAAGTCTTGTGAAATGTCTCCTTTAAGATTATGAATCCTAATTCTGGTAAAAGAGATAAAATAAAAAACACAAAACAATCCCAGCATACACTGCGACAAGCCCAGCAGAAAAAAAACAAAATAGTGTAAAGAATTGGGAGAAAATGTTGATGTTTTATGTAAGCAATAAGGTACGAGAGGCCTTACAACGCCCTTTAGCCGTTACTTATTTACGATACAGAACTTGCCTCGAGTACCTTATTGATATTATAAAACGGTAACCACACAATAAAAAAATAAAAAAATGTATTAGTGCAACTTTCATGAGAGTTTGATGACAGCAAACCTGATATGCGCATTTCCAGTAATAATATCAATAAAAAATGTCCTTTTATTTTACCAGGAAGGTCCCAAAAGCTGCATTTCCTTTCCGCTTCAAATGGTGTAAATTGTAATAGCAAATAAACACTGCACTGCAATATCGCAAAAACTCACATATATGCTTCACATACACAACACTTATAACACACACATACAAATATTAAAAATACACTAATAATATAAAAAAGGGGGAAATAAATTAAACCCATTAGTTAAATAAATCAACTAAATCAACTAGATTTATTACAGTCCATAAACGTATTGCTTCTGGCACAAAAGTACATTTGTACCAATTTGTGGAACATCTAATTGACCTTAAACTTCGCCCAAAGGGCGTCCACTCAAAATATTTATTCAAAGGGTGTGTACAGTCTCCTATAATTTTATGTCCCATCCTCGTCACTTGCGGTTCGTAATAAAATGTTAGACTTCGCAAGGGAAAACCTAAAATTTTTGAGCACACATAAAAAATACCTTGCAACCGATTTTTATTCTTTTAAAGTTTCCATAGTGTAATTACACAACTCAGTACACATTATAGACAATCAACAGTGCGCTTCCCAAAAGCATCTATGGTTGCAAATTTGTTTGTTACAGCATAGTTGGAACCATCGTTCCAAAATAAAATCACATGCACTGCATTGTATATCCATCATTCAGAATATAAATAATTTCCAATTTAAAGTATGTCTTTTAATTTGTCAAGAGAATTAAAGTGCTGCTTTTGAAGAGTGCACATGTGCATATGCCTGGAGAACCCCGGAGTGATGTAAGAGGAAACTTGGGACTAAATGAAACTTTGGAAATTAAGCAAAACAACTGAGAAAAAATAGAGGATGTCGAGTCTTCAGATGCTATGATCATTATTTACAGAAATAATCTGGCATTCATTCGATCTCAAAATGGATTAAATAGTAGACATTATTACTTCATAATCTGTGATGTCATAAATCATATTGCTGATCCAGTGTGGTTTGAACGACGGATGTGCAACAAAGTTACTATGTTTTCAAGTCTTGACTAGCTAGTAGAGGTCTTCACGGGTCCACTTAGATCCGAAAACCCGAGGTCCGACCCGAGACCCGATCGGGTTCGGGTCTAAAAGTTTCACATGTGCCGCAGACACGAGTCGGGTACAATAATAGCGGCATCGGGTCTCGGGTAATTTAAAAATGAATGTGTTTTTTCTGAACGGACCCGAGAAGACCCGAACTCTCTCGCCTGTGTGCGTCAATGTCCTTTTCAAACCTCTCATCTGTTTGCCAAGAGCGCTTGCGACATTGTGTGGTTGACGGAAGGTTCATTTTCGTTGAGACAAACATGTCAGTCAATTATAAATGTACATTTTAGCGGTTACGTTGGTGTCGTTGTCAGATAACAAAGAAAAAACGAATGGAGCAGCTCGCCAAATTCGTTGCAAGGCCATCGGAGTTTCTTTCTGTCTGACTGCTGCGCGTGGGTCTGCAGAATGCACACACGTCAGTGCCGTTTACATTCGGTTCCAGTCGGGTTAAAAAAAAAAAATCACTAGTTCGGGTCGGACTCGGGTCTAATTTTCTCGGGTTTATCTCGGGTCGGGTCTTTCTTTAACATTTTTTTATTTATGCACGTCGGGTTCGGGTATGAAGTGATTCGGGTCATTTCGGGTCGGGTACATTTCTTTGGACCCGAGAAGACCTCTACTAGCTAGTTAGTTTCTTCGATGCACTGCACTATGGTAGTTAAGCAGTCAGTTACGTACGTATGATAAACACACGACAGAGCAGCAACCCTACATGCAAAAAATAAATAAAAAAAATTGCTCCATAATAACAGATTGTAAATTTTTAGGACACTAAAATGATGATGAATTTAAAAAAATATTGTTTAATAAAATACTAATAAATTAACATATATTGATAAGAAATATATATGTGACCCTGGACCACAAGTCTTAATTCGCATGTGTATATTTGTAGTAATAGCCAACTATACATTGTATCTTTTTTTATGCCAAAAATCATTCAAATATTAAGTAAAGATCATGTCCATGAAAATATTTTGTAAATTTTCTACTCTAAAAATATATAAAATGTATTTATCCTTAGTAATATGTTTCCAGATTTTTCCAGATTTTTAAAAAATTATCTCAACCAAATATTGTCCTGTCCTAACATACATCAATGGAAAGCTTATTTGACAGATGCGTTTCAAATCATTCACATCATTTATCAGAATGCCGTCCATTAAAATCACCTGCCTATACAGACACCATATAAAGAGCTTACTGTGTCTCAACCTAAAAGTCTACCCGTAATGTAAACCAAGTTGGGTAACGCACCGGGGAAAAGCCACTTCAAAGCAGGTCACTGTGTCACTGAACCGAATAAACCCCTCCGACCGCACTGTCATCAAACACGAGCTAATTAATGTCATTCTCACGAGATTATTCCCATTCAATATTCAATCAAAGCACACAGACGACATTCATCCATGCTGACTACATCAGAGCTCACAGCTGTGCGCAGGCCTTGTCGAAACTGTGAATCCCGAGTCGTTGTCAGGGAAACTGTGAGTCTCTGATGATCAGCGGAGGGCCACCTTGTTCGACACGTCACATACTGCTGTGCAACGGGCAGCAGAAGCATGCGAGCAAGACTGTTGGAGTCTTTCACTTACCCATCTCAGGATGGGGCCTCCCCTCCACAGGCACGCTGACCGTCCGTCGCAGCAGCTTGTTCCTGTGCGACTCGGAGCGCCGCTCGCGCATCAACAAAGGGTGAACCTGCGGGGAGCGGAGATAAAAGGTCAGTGCATGGCGTAGGGTCAATACGCAACTGAGATTCATACATTGGGGCTCTGTGCTACTAAGTTAGTTTTGTCATTGCTTACTCATCCTCATGTTGTGCCAAACCTGCAAGTATGCTGGTATTTTAATGTAATGCACATTTATATATTGTTATAACTCAATCTTCCAACCAGATGAGAGCTTTTCTTCATCACCAAAGCCTCCACAGCGCCCCCTCTGGCATCCGCATGCAGGCGGCGCATAACAGCTCAGCACAAGGGCCATTTAGCGACGTGGGCGTCTCAACTGTGTTCCCAGCACTATCAGCTGGGAGATAAGATCGGGGCTTTGAGAGTACGGCTGTGAAGAAGGCGATTACCTTCAGTCTGGGGTGATAAATGAGCAGGGCAAGAGAGGATCAGAACAGAAGCCTTGCGGGGAACAGCTAAACCGCTTCCCGTCACCTGAATTTAGGGGTGGCCGTGCCACTCGGCCGCAACTACGGCGGTCACATGACCCAGCTGCATTACAGGACGCTCTCTTCCTTTTCGATGCACCGCTCAGCATTTTAAACGCAGGCATAAATGCAGATTTATTAAACGAGAACGTCTAAAGGGAATGACAGCGGCATGCACAGCTGACTGCGAGATAATGATGTGAGCTCTTGCCTGATGGTGCATTGGCGCGGTTTGTCTTTATAGTTTTAAAGATGAAGGATGTCTACATTAAGCTGCACCCATGGGGGGGTGTTAGGGAAGAGCAAAACAAAATATCATCTTTAAATGCTCAGATGCACGACTCCTGAAATTTATCTATCGCATGCTGCAACGAAATTACAGGAAGGATCTCTTCATAAAAAATACATAACGTGCAATAAATCCTTTAGGACTTACTACAAAGTGTGCAAGATCTATACTCGTTTATCAATTTGTATGGCCTTTTATGTGAATGATTAACTACTACATGGCCTTGAGTTATTTTTAACCATACAGTCAGTGCACCGTGTCAACAAGTTGTCTGTTTGCGTTACGCATGATGCAGCAGTTTAAAAACGCGTTTTGACTGGGTAAACTAAAATGATTAGGCTTACAGTAATATTTCATTATTTTCTGTTACTGTAAGATTGTCCCATGCATTGGCGCTTGCCAACATGCCAGATTCCATGTAAGACAATTTCCTAAATAAGATAGCACCTCCCCAAAGGACACTGCATGGGGGCAAAGTGAGTGCGCGGGAAAAGCCTCTCTCCACGATTCACAGTGGACTTCCCACTGAGACACATTTGGGTTTCAAAGACACACCTTTAGGGTGTCATACATTTGTATTCTTTTCTCTAAAAGCAAACTGTATATGAAATGCTACATGCACAAAGAATCTAAAATCTGTATCTTATTTGTTTTCTATTGGAATGTCTCATTGCAAGTGGTTACAGGTCTCACTCATATAACAACAGAATTCAATGTTAAAGTATATGTGAAACTTCATTCAATGTTGATAGACACCTCCCTTTCTAAGCATAAGCCAATCACCCACTGTATACAGATTAAGGACAGCCCTTAGTTTTACCAACAACCAATCAGTACAAAATTCCTATATGCTTTGTTCTCTGGTTATTTAAGGAGATGTGTGGAAGATTTAGGCGGGACTTTCAATATCGAGAAATGCACCCCCATGATGCTGTCCTGGCACAGCATCATGTATTTTATTTTACTTTGAGAAATCTGTAACCAGATATTCATCACTTGCCAGGTATGCATTATTCTCATTTGATTATATTTGTTTTCTCGTATTTGAATTGGAATGTGAATTGGCTTCTGAATTATGTTTTACCTACCTGGTTAATAAATTGTTATATTTGATTTTATTCTGTGTTGCTCGGTAAATGTTGACACTACAAGTAATATCGTTGTATCCGTAGTTACCGTAAGGACTGAAATCAGGCTAGGATCGGCCCAAACCCAGTTAGATAGTGAATAATACATCAGCTGAGGATTTGTGAGATACGAATAGCAATTGGCGTTAGTTTAAGTGTACTTAGAAGCGTGGAGGCTGTGTTTCCGTTTAGAGTAACATTTCTGATTACTCTAAATAGGGTCAGCCTCAACCTCTGTTTATTTCAATGTTATTCTATTCATTAATCTTGATTAGAAATAATAATTGTAATAATTAAGTGTCACCTCTAAGGGGACTAAATAAAGTATGTTTAAAGTTGAGCACGCAGAAAGCGGCCGCTTAAGCGTATAGTCCAACCTCTGGCAGCGACCAACACTGATTCGCTTACGACCGTTGACCAGTATATTAGTTATGAGGCCCGTACTAGGATCATGTGCGACTGTGAGAACCGAATGAACGAGTGTAATACCAGAGCTTTATCAGAATAAACAAACAAACATCCATCTAAATTCTGTAAGTTTTAAAAGTAATAATCCGATTTGTAATATAATATAAACTAAATCTTTGTCTTTGGAGTCAGATTAGAGATAAATATACCTAAATTACGTAACGCCAAAACGTCATATGCAAAGCTCCGGAAAAGACCGAACGCGCTATTAATCCTTCCCATGCGGTTTGGACTTCGCCATTGGGCCAAACGGATGGATGGGGGATATAAAATTCACCCCCTTACATTCCACAAATCAGGAGGAGGTGGTTGTGTAACTAAGTTCACTGTCATGTCCAAGAACTCATTGAAAAAATGAAAAATAAACAAATTGCATACTTGTTCAAATAAAGCTGTGGATAGCAATGCTTTTGTAGAGAATAGAATGAGAAATGTTTTGTTCATACTGAAATCTGCAAATCGGAGCAGTTTAGATCTCTTGGGAAACTGTGATGGCACTCGATTACTGGAATCTTCTGGAGAAGCTTGATACCTAATTTATAATTTTTGCATACAAAATAATTTCTTTGTTTAGTCCACACTACACTTTCATGGCCTGTTGCTATTACGACAGCTTCATAAAACTGAAGCCATTAGTGCCAGAGCACCAACGCAGATGAGGAAGTGCGGGGCACAGGTGAGTGGCAGTGTGCAGAATGAGTTCAGCTGCGTCTGCACCTGAGTGACTGTGTTGCCTTGGCAGCAATTACTTGGTTCAATGTTATCTGGCACAGATCAAGAAAGAGTAACTGTTAAAAAAATCCAGAGAGACTGAAATCAGGTGAAGATGGGCCTGCCACGGTTCGGCAATCTTATTCCCAGTGGAGAAAAGCCTCCATTTCCCCCTGCTCCACAGACGAACCGTATGAAGGTGATAATATTGTAAAACATTAAGTTGTAAAATTGACAAAATAATTATGTTTTGTACTAGTTGTTCTGGTTAAAATGCACTATATTTAACTACATTCAATAAAAAAACTTAAAATGCAATGTTTGGATTTGTGGTGTGCTATTTTATCTGTGTTCCAATTGTGATTTAAGAGCGTTTTTATGTTTGATGTAACTATATTCATACGTGTGATGTAACTAATGTAACTGTGCTCTAATCTGTAATGTAATCATATTCTAATGTGTTTTGTTAACTAATGTAACTGTGCTCTAAACCGTGATGTAATCATATTCTAATGTGTTATGTTAAAGCAACACTATGTAGTTTTTTTACCTTTAAATAATGTCTCTTAAATTATTTCAGTGATAAAACAACTTTTAACTGGACAAATTGTACTGTTGCTGCAACCTGAGCAGCCTCCTAGCTGCTACAAGCACACGCTGAAAGTGGCGGTGGAGGGTAGGAAACACAGCCCCGCCCCTCCCCCTGCCTGCAGAAGAGTGTCTGATACCAGGCACTGTTGCGCTTTTCAACCACATGGGGGAGCTGTAAGTCATTTTTACATGGAAACTACATAGTGTTGCTTTAACTAATGTAAATGTGCTCTAATCTGTAATGTAACTGCAAACTAATGTTTGATGAACTAATGTAACTGTGCTCTAATCTGTGATGTAACTGCATTCTAATGTGTGATGTAACTGTGCTCTTTTCTGTGATGTAACTGCATTCTAATGTGTGATGTAACTGTGCTCTAATCTGTGATGTAACTGCATTCTAATGTGTGATGTAACTGGGCTCTAATCTGTAATGTAACTGCATTCTAATGTTTGATAAACTAAAGTAACTGTGCTCTAATCTGTGATGTAACTGCATTCTAATGTGTGATGTAACTGTGCTCTAATCTGTGATGTAACTGCATTCTAATGTGTGATGTAACTGCATTCTAATGTGTGATGTAACTGTGCTCTAATCTGTGATGTAACTGCATTCTAATGTGTGATGTAACTGCATTCTAATGTGTGATGTAACTGTGCTCTTTGCTGTGATGTAACTGCATTCTAATGTGTGATGTAACTGTGCTCTAATCTGTGATGTAACTGCATTCTAATGTGTGATGTAACTGTGCTCTAATCTGTGATGTAACTGCATTCTAATGTGTGATGTAACTGCATTATAATGTGTGATGTAACTGTGCTCTAATCTGTGATGTAACTGCATTCTAATGTTTGATAAACTAATGTAACTGTGCTATAATCTGTGATGTAACTGCATTCTAATGTGTGATGTAACTGCATTCTAATGTGTGATGTAACTGTGCTCTTATCTGTAATGTAACTGCATTCTAATGTTTGATAAACTAATGTAACTGTGCTATAATCTGTGATGTAACTGCATTTTAATGTGTGATGTAACTAATGTAACTGTGCTCTAATCTGTGATGTAACTGCATTCTAATGTTTGATAAACTAATGTAATTGTGCTCTAATCTGTAATGTTACTGCAAACTAATGTTTGATGAACTAATGTAACTGTGCTCTAATCTGTGATGTAATCATATTCTAATGTGTTACGTAACTAATGTAACTGTGCTCTAATGTGTGATGTAACTGCATTCTAATGTGTCATGGAACTAATGTAATTAGAGCACATTCTAATGTGTGATGTAACTGTGCTCTATTCTGTGATGTAACTGCATTCTAATGTGTGATGTAACTGTGCTCTATTCTGTGATGTAACTGCATTCTAATGTGTGATGTAACTGTGCTCTATTCTGTGACGTAACTGCATTCTAATGTGTGATGTAACTGTGCTCTATTCTGTGATGTAACTGCATTCTAATGTGTGATGTAACTGTGCTCTTATCTGTAATGTAACTACAAACTAATGTTTGATGAACTAATGTAACTGTGCTCTATTCTGTGATGTAACTGCATTCTAATGTGTGATGTAACTGCATTCTAATGTGTGATGTAACTGTGCTCTAATCTGTGATGTAACTGCATTCTAATGTGTGATGTAACTGTGCTCTAATCTGTGATGTAACTATATTCTAATGGGTGATGTAACTGTGCTCTTATCTGTGATGTAACTGCATTCTAATATGTAATGTTACTAATGTAACTGTGCTCTATTCTGTGATGTAACTGCATTCTAATGTGTGATGTAACTGTGCTCTAATATGTGATGTAACTATATTCTAATGGGTGATGTAACTGTGCTCTTATCTGTGATGTAACTATATTCTATTAATGTGATGTAACTAATGTAACTGTGCTCTATTCTGTGATGTAACTGCATTCTAATGTTTGTTAAACTAATGTAACTGTGCTCTAATCTGTGATGTAACTGCATTCTAATGTGTGATGCTACTAATGTAACTGTGCTCTAATCTGTGATGTAACTATATTTTAATGGGTGATGTAACTGTGATCAAATCTCTAATGTAACTGCAAACTAATGTTTGATGAATTAATGTAACTGTGCTCTATTCTGTGATGTAACTGCATTCTAATGTGTGATGTAACTGTGCTCTAATCTGTGATGTAACTGCATTCTAATGTGTGATGTAACTGTGCTCTAATCTGTGATGTAACTGCATTCTAATGTGTGATGTAACTGTGCTATAATCTGTGATGTAACTATATTCTAATGTGTGATGTAACTGTGCTCTATTCTGTGATGTAACTGCATTCTAATGTGTGATGTAACTGTGCTCTAATCTGTGATGTAACTATATTCTAATGCATGATGTAACTGTGCTCTAATCTGTGATGTAACTATATTCTAATGCGTGATGTAACTGTGCTCTAATCTGTGATGTAACTATATTCTAATGTGTGATGTACTGAAGGGGGCTACTCCATATGTCAGTTATGCTTCAAACTATCTGTGTGATAGGGCAGGTGAGGGAGGAAATGAGAAAAAAGCAGGTGTGTACTACGTTCTGTCCTTATAGGAAGCTAATAGATCACAGCCCTGCCTGACAGCCCCCTGCTAGCAGCCAGACTGAACCTGAACCTCCACTGATTCTGCTGGCATGCTGCTCCATCTGGATCCACCTAGTGCCCCAGCATCACAGTGGAACGCCTCAGCTAAAGAGAAGAATGATGAGATCTGTCCACTTGTATCAACATCACATCACTGTCACGTTACGGATGCTCTCGTAATAAATGACACAGGATGATGTTTACACCGGAGACACGGCGCTGAGGATTATATCCTGATCCAACGAACGCCTTAGCTAGGGAAATATTATCTCCCGTTTTATTTGCACGGTGCTGAATTCTGAATATAAATATTGAAATAAGTCAAATATAGTAGTAGAAAGATACAGATAGATGTACAGCTTTCGCTACACAAAAATGCTGAGAAAGATGTTAGCTATTCTGCAATTTTTGCCCAGGGTTAGCCACTGATTTAGACACACCCCCTTTTACAAAACCACGCAATGCACTGTAGTTAAAGATAAAAGAGGAAAGAAGCAACATGTCATTTTAGTATTGTCAAAGTTTTCAAAAGCAGTAGCAAAACAGTGTTTATGAATGCCAAAATAACATAACATGTTTCCAATCACTTGGTGATTTCAATGTTTTACAATTCCCAAAATCCTGTCTAGCATAAAAACTACATGCTGTTATGACAAATTGTATTTTTTTAGTGGTAAATAACAGCACAAAACACATTCCTTTGCCTTTGTTTGTGCCTTCAAGACTTTAACTGTTACTAAAATTAGTGTCTAATAAAATGGCGTCAAGAATGAAAAAATATCTCCCGTTCATACAGACTAGCAAAAAACTATAGTACTTTATGGTTATGACTTTAACTGACTAAAAATAAAACCTATGAGCTCTTGGATATGTCCCACCCTAACTTCCTGTTTCAACAGGAAATACGCCAACACAAAGGCGAAACATGTGTCAAGCTATTTCATTGACATAATCTATCCTAAAGTATTCATAAACAGTTAATTTTTCATGTATAATGGACTCTCATTATTGTAAAAAAAAGGCTAATGGCAAACATTTGTTATGCACTGTCACACTGTCAGCCTCAAGCACAGCCTTGTCAGCTGACAGTGTCCAAACAAATTCATTTATTTATTGTGACATCTATAAAAAACATACTAAAGGCAACGAGACTGGATGCAGAAAGCATTTCGGTTAGTTTGTGGTTTTAAAGTCTGATCCTCGGTCAGCTACAGGAATGACTGCTGCCCACTCACAGCTAGACAAACCTCGCTCTGGGCTTATTTACGTAACAGGGATCACGGTGGCACAGATCCACACGAGGACCATTCATCTGAGCGCTGGTGCACAGAGCGTGTGCAAAGTCCGACGTGGGCCACTGTCATCGCACATCAATTAGGATCTAATGGCATGAGAGAAATTCAAATCGTGACTCTCTTCCTCCCTCTTAAGGCTGTTTTTGAACATAGCAACAAGTCACTGTGCATTTATCATCCATCTACTACTATACAGTATTTTCATGTCTTACAGTAAATGTATTTATTGTTAATCTGCTTTGCAACAATTAAAAATTGTGGAAAGCTTCACTCTACAGAAATAAAAATGAACTGTATCAAATAATTTCATTGCATACGATCATCTGTAACCTACTACACTCATCAAAATAAAATGTGCCATACATAAATTGTCCATAAAGGACCTTTAACATCTGAAGAAACTCTGTTTCACAAGAGGTTTCTTGTAGTGGCTCTTTAGATTATATAAGGTAAGAATTTTTTTTTTTTAAGGTTCGACTGAATGGGGAACCAAAAATGGTTCCAGTGTTTAAAAGGTTACTCCATTTTCTTAAAAAATAAATAAAAATCCTGATAATTTACTCCAAGATGTTTATGTCTTTCTTTGTTCAGTCGAGAAGAAATTACGTTTTTTAAGAAAAACATTCCAGGATTTTTGTCAATTGTGACCCGTCACGGAAACCAGGGACTCAAGTCGGCAGCACAAGTTTCGAGAAAATGAGAAACAAAGTTTTTTTTTCGAAATTTGTGATTTTCGTTTTATTGCAGAATCTGTTAGTTGAGATCACGAAGAAGCCTCTCCATGTTTGAGATAGCAGTTTTTGTATATTTAAAAGCGTACATTTTGCGGTTAAAATAGGCTTGTTTTTCCGGAGATTCTAGCGTGCAGCGGGGGGCGTCATTGTCTGTGTGTATATTTACATACTGTATAAGCTTGTGTTTTCGCCTCCGCCCCCAAAGGGAACAGCGTGACTACTAAATAAGGATAGTTCGCCCAAAAATGAAAATAATGTAATTAATGACTCACCCTTATGTCGTTCTAAACTCGGAAGACCTCCGTTCATCTTCGGAACACAGTTTAAGATGTTTTATCGTTAAGTTAGATTTAGTCCGAGAGCTTTCCCCTTCATTGAAAATCTATGTATGGTTTCCATGTCCAGAAAGTTAATAAAAACATCATCAAAGTAGTCCATGTGACATCAGTGGGTCAGTAAGATTGTGTTGATGCATCGAAAATACAGTTTGGTCCAAAAATAGCAGAATTACGACTTTATTCAGCATTGTCTTCTCTTCCGGCTCGAGCGTGAAGTCACGTGACTGTAGTGACGCGCTGCCCTGTTCCTCAGACATGTTTGCTAAGTTTTTTTTTTTTTTTCAAACTAATAGCCTGCGTCTCCCCAGACTGTAAAGCTCGGGCGCACAAAACAAAAGAAAAATAAAAGAAGCTGGGGCGGAACAAATAACAGTCAGCCGCATCGTACGTCAGCCGCGTCACTGACTTTATGCGGCGCCGCAGTCGGATGATGTCAAAGTACCGCGAGACTTTGACGTCATCTGTATGTCAGTTCTTGCAGCGCAGCATGAGTCCAAACACACAGAAGTTACACAGATATCGTTGTATTCTTCATATAATTGGCTACATGTTTTGTCTATCAATATTTTCCATGAAGTCATTGGCTGATGGAGGAACGAGCGAGCGATTGGTAACCTCTCTAAAGGATGTCACGTTTTTGACGGCGCTGTTTGGATGATCTATTATACTACTTCCCTATTTTAAATACAAACTTTGAAGGCGGGTTCATGTGTTTAACGGATTGTAAGCTCATATACCCTTACATGTTACGATTTAAATAGTCTTCAGATTATATATTATATTGTATTACCAGACATTCATGCGAAATCTGATGTAAACAATCTATATTTCACGGATTATACGCATTTGTGGACAAATATGGACATTGGATAATCTGAAACAGACTGGATTCGACTTGTGATCCCCACAAAGGTAAAAGAGTCATGTTTATTTTTGCGGGTTGTCATTTGGTCATAAAATACTACATATGATGCTAGAACATCTCAAAAAGGGTTTTACAGGGGGCATGGCTTAGCTAAATGAGATGTAAATGAGCCCTATTGTCTCCCCCAGCTGAAAAGAAGAGTCCCTTTCGTCTCGATTTTCTCGGTTTGATGCTGCGTTCCAGGCAACCCGTAACCCGTAACTCACGACTTCAAAACCACGACTCACGACTTTGAACTGGGAGTACATCGATCTAGTACGAGTTCACGGGTGGGAAGTCACGGGTTTGACTGCCGTTCCAGTGCACTTTCACCGGTAGAAGGTTGTAAAAACACGAGTTACAGGCTGCCTGGAACGCATAGGGTCGTGAGTCGTGGTTTTGAAGTCGTAACTCACGGGTTTAAAAACCTGCCTGGAACGCACCATGAGTATTTCTGAGTTCCTATATTCAAATGGCCACAACTTCTCCAAATCTTATCAGATTTCCATGTGTTACACATCATTGGAAAGCTTAGAAACTGCACTTTCAGAATCTGTGAATAACTCAAAATGCCCAGATCCGACTTGTGTCCCTACTTTCCGTGACTGGTCACAATTTATTAGACTTTATTGGACCACAACAGTTTACAGTTTAAATGCAGTTAAAAATTGCAGTTTCAACACAGATGCAAAAGGCTCTAAATGATCCCAAACGAGGCATAAGGGTCTTATCTAGCAAAACAATCGTCATTTTCAATTTGTACTTTTAAACCGCACCTTCCCTTTGAAGTTGCGTTGAAACTGCAATTTTAAACTGCATTTAAACTGTAAACTGTTGAGGTACAATAAAGTCTATTAAATTTAGAAAAATCCTGCAATGTTTTCCTTAAAAAGCTTAAAGGTCACGTTCCTTCTGATCCCATTTTAAACCCTAGTTAGTGTGTAATGTTGTTGTAATAGCATAAATAATACCTGTAAAATAATAAAGCTCAAAGTTTACTGCCAGGCGATATATTTTCTTTAACAGAATTCGCCTTTGAAAGCCTACAGTGAACGGCCGGTTTTACTAAACTCCGCCCACAGAAATACGTCAGTCGCCAGCTAAGCTAACGGCAAGCTGAGCTGCTATCGCAACCCAGTCTCACCCCATGGCGTCACGAACCGACGCGAAAATGGTAAGAAAATAGGAAAGAGAATGCAACGGACGTAATAGTATTGAAGTCCCCAGTTCGTCAAATATTGACGCCACGGGGTGAGACTGTGTTAGCTATCGAATCAAAACACACTAAACAAACTACACAATCAGAACTTGATATGTATTTCTGAAGTAGGGACTTTATAGAACAAGGAAGACATCAGCCCATTTTGAGGACAGTGAAAACAGAGCTATACAGATAAGTAAATTGTGTGAAAAATACAGCGTTTTTTTACACGTGAAACATAAACACATGTTATATTGCGCACTGTGAACACTATCAAAGCTTCAAAAACACTGAAAGAACACAAGCTTTAATTTCTTCTCGACTGAACAAAGAAAGAAGTCAACATTTTGGATGACATGGGGGTGAGTAAATTATCTGGAATTTTTAAAGAAAGTGGAATAATCCTTTAACCAAAAATCTCTATATTTTGAAATAAAAATCACATCAAATGACATAACTTTTGATTTAATTCTTCCCATATCCTGAAGATCTATAAAGAAATGATCATGTTAAGTCCACTGTCTTTTTTATTCATCAGAAATTTGAATTCTTTCATATGAAGCTTTTAGTAAAGAGTAATTACAAACCTGATTAAAAATAAATATTTTTTCTGTATTTTTTAAATACTGTAACATCAGTAACAAAAAATGGTACATGCACCCTTTAAATAAATGCACAAAAAAAGATAAAAAAGCATGCATTTATGTGTATTCGTAATGTAAATGGTTAATCAAATAATGTAGTTAAGGTTTAAAAGTCACATTTTCGCTGTGTTTTTGAAGCTGTGATTGTGTTTAGGGTGCGCAAAATAACGTGTTTATGTTTCGTGTGTAAAAAAACACAGAATTTGTTTTACACAATTTAATAATCTGTACTTTAATTTTCCGAAAAATATTTTTACAGTCCTAAAAACGGGCTAATGTCTTCCTTGTTCTATACAGTTCTATAAGTCCCTCCCTCAGAAATACATATCGAGTTCTGATTGTGTAGTTTGTTTAGTGTGCTGTGATTCGACAGCAGCTTAGCTTGCCGTTAGCTTAGCTGGTGACTGACGTATTCCTGTGGGCGGAGGTAAGTCAAAAACAGTTATTGATTTCATATATCAAGGAAATAGAGGGTTGTAGTCCAAACCAACCGTTCTCTGTAGTCCTTTCAAAAGCAAATTTTCTTAAAGGAAATATATCGCTTGGCATTGAACTTTGAGCGTTATAATTTTGCAGGCATTATTTATGCTCTAACAGCAACATTACACACTAACTAAAGTTTAAAAAAAAAACGGGATCACGAAAAACGGCCGCTTTAAATGTTAAAGCAAGAAGTAAATTTTAAGACATCTTGCTATACCAAAAATTGACATTTCTGTAGAATGACCCTATTGTTTATAAATACATTGTCTAAATACTGAAGTTATTGTAAAACTCTTTATTTAAACTCTTCCTAAGATAATGGATAAAAACACGCATACAGTGTGAATGTAAGCACTACTACATAATTCTTAATTTATGACAGGTACACAGCTCTCCGTTCTGCTGTTAAGTGAGGGCAGCACAAATCGACTGGAAAGGAGTTACTGCATTTAGTCTTTAACTAATGAGAGAGAACGCACTTCTACAGACCCACACAACATGAATGTCTGCAAGGAGGAGATGGTTGTCATTCACTACATGACCTGAATGAAGACCCTCACATATAAAAAACAGAGGAGAAACTGTCCCCTGCAGGAGATAAGTGACAGGCATGTACACTCACCTAAAGGATTATTAGTAACACCATATTAACACTGTGTTTGACCCTCTTTCGCCTTCAGAACTGCCTTAATTCTATGTGGCATTGATTCAACAAGGTGCTGAAAGCATTCTTTAGAAATGTTGGCCCATATTGATAAGTTAGCATCTTGCAGTTGATGGAGATTTGTGGGATGCGCATCCAGGGTACGAAGCTCCCGTTCCACCACATTCCAAAGATGCTCTATTGGGTTGAGATCTGGTGACTGTGGGGGCCATTTTAGTACAGTGAACTCATTGTCATGTTCAAGAAACCAATTTGAAATGATTCGAGCTTTGTGACATGGTGCATTATCCTGCTGGAAGTAGCCATCAGAGGATGGGTACATGGTGGTCATAAAGGGATGGACATGGTCAGAAACAATGCTCAGGTAGGCCATGGCATTTAAATGATGTCCAATTGGCACTAAGGGGCTTAAAGTGTGCCAAGAAAACATCCCCCACACCATTACACCACCAGCCTGCACAGTGGTAACAAGGCATTATGGATCCATGTTCTCATTCTGACTCTACCATCTGAATGTCTCAACAGAAATCGAGACTCATCAGACCAGGCAACATTTTTCCAATCTTCAACTGTCCAATTTTGGTGAGCTTGTGCAAATTGTAGCCTCTTTTTACTATTTGTAGTGGAGATGAGTGGTACCCGGTGGGGTCTTCTGCTGTTGTAGCACATACGCCTCAAGGTTGTGCGTGTTGTGGCTTTACAAATGCTTTGCTGCATACCTCGGTTGTAACAAGTGGTTATTTCAGTAAAAGTTGCTCTTCTATTCTATTCTCCTCTGACATCTAGCATCAACAAGCATTTTCACCCACAGGACTGCCGCATACTTGATGTTTTTCCCTTTTCACACCATTCTTTGTTAACCCTAGAAATGGTTGTGCGTGAAAATCCCAGTAACTGAGCAGATTGTGAAATACTCAGACCGGTCCGTCTGGCACCGACAACCATGCCAGGCTCAAGATGGCTTAAATCCCCTTTCTTTCCCATTCTGATATTTAGTTTGGAGTTCAAGAGATTGTCTTAGATAGATAATTGCATGAATGAGAAATTGAACAGGTGTTCCTAATAATCCTGTAGGTGAGTGTATATATATATATATATATATATATATATATATATATATATATATATATATATATATATATATATATTGTATAATAGTGTTGTCTTCAGAAGTGACAGACAACTGATTTAGATATGTGGCCTTATCGAAAACATGTTACAAAACGACTGCAATTAGACAGGACCGTGTGTCTGATTTATGAGGCTGCTTTAGTGCTCAGCTCAGGGATGTCATTGACTGAGCTCCAACTAGGATACAGATATCCTATAATATATTTATTGCTATGCCTTGTAGTTGCTATCATTTGTTGATTCCCACAGCAACATTACTCTAAATTTAACTACAATTTAACCTGATGGGGCTGTGGGGATGTACCGTACCATATGTCAGTGTTCACTCAATATTGGATTTTACATCGTAAAATTGTAAGAAGTGGCAAGCAAGATTGCCAAAAGTTAACTTTCAACGAAAAACACAAACCTTGAAAGTATAATTTTTGTCCTGGCACCTACACAACTAATATAGTTCATATACCTTAGCTATGTAATGACATTCATTTTATTCCTAGAAAAAAACAAAGCCAACTAAATTTAGACATACAGAATATGTGATTTGAACTTTAAGTAGTTTAAGAAGAAATCACTCAGTTTAAAAGACCTCTGCTAATGTTAGAGGACATGAAGTGATTATATGTGACCCTGTCTGTAAAAACCCAGATAAAGGTGATTTACTGTTTTCCTCATAAAATCATCTTAGATAATGTAAAGAACATTCTGTAAAAATATAACCTTGATATCTTTCATATTGACTGAGTAAAGGCTGTGTCAAAAAGTACAATTAAAGTGAAATCAATGAATGAAATCAAACTTTGATGCTCCTCATCAGATTATCAAACTTTAACCTGGATTTCACAGACAGGGTCACATGCAGTATGAGATGGGGTGCCAGTACCTCCTCCTGGTCCAACATGTAGAGCTGATGTCCAGAGATCACACACAGACGAGGGTTCCAGTCGGGTTGCTCGTAGGAGGGAGCAGCAGCGAAGGAGGGCTGGTGTCGGTAGGACGGGGGGACAGCACACCTCGCATCTGCAAGAGAAGAAGAGAGGACAGAACAAGATGAGAACAGATAAGAGTTTGGGGAAACAAGCAGAAAATGTTTGAGAAGATAAATGGAGAGAGTTTGAAAAGATGAGATGAGAGAGCTTGAGGAGATGAGAGGAGAAAATCTGAGGAGATAAGAGCAGAAGTTTGAGGAGAAGAAAGGAGATTTTTAAGGAGAGAAAAAGAGAATGATTGAGAAATTAAAAGAAGAAAGAGTTTGAATTGATGAATGGAGTTTGAGAATATGAGCGGAGAAATTTGGGGGAGATGAAAGAAGAAATTTTCAAAAGATGAGAGGAGAGAGTTTAAGGAGATTAAAGGACAGTATAAGGAGACAAGAAAAGAGTTTGAGGAGATGAGATGAGAAAATCTGAGTAGATAAGAGCAGAAAGTTTGAGGAGAATAAGATTTTGAGAAGAGAACAGGTGAAAGATTGAGAAGTTAAAAGGAGAAATCGTTTAAAGTGATGAATGGAGTGAGTTTGAGGTGATGAATGGAGCAAGTTTGAGGAGATGAACAGAGGGATTTTGAGGAAATGAGTGGAGAGGTTTTTGTGAGATGAATAAAGAGAGTTTCAGGAGATGAAAGACGACGTTTTGAAAAGATGAGAGTAGCTGGTTTGAGAGGTTTGAGGAGAAGTTTTGAGGAGATTAAATGAGAGTTTAAGGAGTTGAGAAAAGAGTTTGAGGAGATGAACAGGGGATTAAAGGAGATTAAAGGAGAAAATCTGAGTAGATAAGAGCAGAAAGTTTGAGGAGAAGAAAGGAGAGAGATTAAGGAGAGAAAATGAGATAGATTGAGGAGATATAAACAGAAAGGGTTTGAGGAGATGAGCGGGGAAAGTTTGAGGAGATGAACGGAGAGATTTTGAGGAGATGAACGGATAGAGTTTGAGAAGTGAAAAGGAGAAAGTTTGAGGAAATTAAAAAATATTTTAAGGAGATGAGAAAATAGGTTGAGGAGATGACAGGAGAGATTTTGAGGAGAGAAAAATAGAGAGATTAAGGAATTTGAGAAAGAGAAGTGATGAATGAGGTGATGAATGGAATGAGTTCGATGAGATGAGTGGAGAGGTTTTGAGCAAATAAGTGGAGAGATTTTGAGGAGATGAATAGAGAGAGTTTGAGGGGATAAGAGAAGACATTTTGAAAAGATGAGAGAGTTTGAGAAGTAAAGAGGAAAAGTTTGAGGAGATTAAATGAGAGTTTAAGAAGACGAGAAAGGAGTTTGAGAAGATGAACAGAGGATTTTAGGAGAAGGGGAGAAAATCTGAGGAGATAAATCCAGAAAGTTTAAGGAGAGCAGTATGGAGGAGAGGAGAGAAAAGGAGAAAGATTGAGGAGATTAAAAGAGAAAATGTTTGAGGTGATAAAAGAGTGAGTTTAAGGGGATGAATGGAGAAGGTTTGAAAAAATGGGAGGAGAGTTTGAGAAAAGAAGAGAAGAAAATTTGAGGAGATTAAAGGAGAGTTTAGGAGAAGAGAAATTAGTTTGAGGAGTCCCAGCAATAAATTTTGGGCTGTCAGTGAAAGTCTTATAGACATCTAACCATAGCCCATGAATAGACCGTGCGTATATGTTTAGAACATGTAAAAGAAATGAAAGCAAACAACTTGAACACCGGTTGACTTTGCCTACATGATGGAATATAGTACATCTCCAAGTTATTTTGGCAAAAACGGCATATAACCAAATTCAAGCCTTTTTGCTTGCTGTGGATGAATAGAGAGAGTTTGAGGAGATAAAAGAAGACGTTTTGAAAAGATTTAGAGAGTTTGATAAGAGTAGAATTTTGAGGAGATTAAATGAGAGTTTAAGAAAACAAGAAAATAGTTTGAGGAGATGAATATAGGATTTCAGGAGATGAGGAGAAAATCTGAGGAGATAAGAGCAGAATTTTTTAGGAGAACAGAGGGGAGAGACTGAGGAGAGAAAAGGAGAAAGATTGAGGAGATGAATAAAGAAAAGGTTTAAGGTGATGATAGAGTGAGTTTGAGGAGATGAATGGAGCGATTTTAAGGTTATGAATAGAGCAAGTTTGAGGAGATGAACGGACATCTTGAAGAGATGACCTGAGATATTTTGAGGAGATGAACAGAGAAGGTTTGAGGAGATGAGAGGAGAGTTTGAGATGAGAAGAGGAGAGTAGAAAGTTTGAGGAGATTAAAGGAGAGTTTAGGAGATAAAGAATGAGTTTGAGGAGTCCCAGCAATCCATTTAGGCTAAAACAAGGCAACATTTCGGTTGTCTGTGAAAGTCTAATAGACGTCTAACCATAGCCCATGAATAGACGATGCGTATTTGTTTAGAAAATGTAAAAGAAATGAAAGCAAACACATTGAACACCTGTTGACTTTGCCTACATGATGGAATATAGTACATCTCCAAGTTATTTTGGCAAAAACGGCATATAACCAAATTCAAGGTTATTTAGGTTAGAAGTTACTCATAGCCGGACTATATTGGATCTATACAGTAGTTAGTCTTTTTGCTTGCTGTGGATGAATAGAGAGAGTTTGAGGAGATAAAAGAAGACGTTTTGAAAAGATTAGAGAGTTTGATAAGAGTAGAATTTTGAGGAGATTAAATGAGAGTTTAAATAAACAAGAAAAGAGTTTGAGGAGATGAATATAGGATTTCAGGAGATGAGGAGAAAATCGAGGAGATAAGAGCAGAATTTTTGAGGAGAACAGAGGAGAGAGACTGAGAAGACAAAAGAAGAAAGATTGAGGAGAAGAATAGAAAAAAGGTTTAAGGAAGGTTTGAGGAGATGAATGGAGCAATTTTAAGGTTATGAATAGAGCAAGTTTGAGGAGATGAACAGACAGATCTTGAGGAGATGACCTGAGATATTTTGAGAAGATGAACAGAGAAGGTTTGAGGAGATGAGAGAAGAGTTTGAGATGAGAAATGAAATGAAATGAAAGCGAACACCTTGAACACCTGTTGACTTTGCTTACACGATGAAATATAGTACATCTCCGAGTTATTTTGGCAAAAACGGCATATAACCAAATTCAAGGTTATTTAGGTTAGAAGTTACTCATAGCCGGACTATATTGGATCTATACAGTAGTTAGTCTTTTTGCTTGCTGTGGATGAATAGAGAGAGTTTGAGGAGATAAAAGAAGACGTTTTGAAAAGATTAGAGAGTTTGATAAGAGTAGAATTTTGAGGAGATTAAATGAGAGTTTAAATAAACAAGAAAAGAGTTTGAGGAGATGAATATAGGATTTCAGGAGATGAGGAGAAAATCGAGGAGATAAGAGCAGAATTTTTGAGGAGAACAGAGGAGAGAGACTGAGAAGACAAAAGAAGAAAGATTGAGGAGAAGAATAGAAAAAAGGTTTAAGGAAGGTTTGAGGAGATGAATGGAGCAATTTTAAGGTTATGAATAGAGCAAGTTTGAGGAGATGAACAGACAGATCTTGAGGAGATGACCTGAGATATTTTGAGAAGATGAACAGAGAAGGTTTGAGGAGATGAGAGAAGAGTTTGAGATGAGAAATGAAATGAAATGAAAGCGAACACCTTGAACACCTGTTGACTTTGCTTACACAATGAAATATAGTACATCTCCGAATTATTTTGGCAAAAACGGCATATAACCAAATTCAAGGTTATTTAGGTTAGAAGTGGGTTACTCATAGCTGGACCATGTTGGGTCTATACAGTAGTTAGCCATCATTTCACTGTCTCTGTTTTTGCTTGCTGGGGATGCATGGAAAGAATTTGAGGATATGGGAGGAAATTGTTTGAAGAAAGGAAAGAGTTTCAGGAGAGGGGAGGAAAGGAAATAGAAGGTTTTTATAAAGTTTATAAAGTTCTTATAATAAAAATACATGACTTGCCCATATTAGAAACAACTGAAAACTAGTTCTTTTTTTCATTCTTTAAAAAAGTGCTTGCAATGCAAAACTGCTTCCGTGATGCTAAAATGGATGGTTGGCGGGGCATTGCTATGAAGTTGCTAAAATGTTCTTGGTTTTGCTAGGCCTGTAGGTGGTTGATTACTCCAAACATAGCACAGCAGTCTCCACCATCAGTTGTACAGCAAACGCTGCAGAAATCAGCAGACTGTGATCAGAATCTTTGTCCAATGATTATTATCACAAAGAAAATATGTGAAGCAAAGGTCTGCTTTGATTGGATCAAATAGAGGGACAAGTCTTATAACCTGCTCTCCAGGATTTATGTCATTTAAATATTATCCCAAAACAAAATACCAACTTTTGTAGCTTTTATCATATTATTATATGAACTGCTATATACTTCCAGCAAAAGAATAATAAAAAAACAGTAGCTGTAGCTGTCAAACTAACCACAAGTGTTTGGCCTCAAATACACTAAACATAATAAATACTGTTATTGTCGACGACAGACATAAAAGCCACAATACAACTGACCTACATTTATATCCAAGAAAATGGCCCAGAATAAGACCTTAGAGACTCCAAGGCATCTTTCGCCTTTGACTCTAAACATATAACTCATGTGTAGACTTTGATATCGATAGCACCGTACAGCCCTGAGGTTTCATCAGGTTTTAAATCGAGCCGTAAAGCTGTCATGTGCTTGACTCTGGCCCTGTCAGCCAAGGCAGGGCAATAAAGGGATTACGGTGCCCTTTGACACTTCACTTCATCCCAGTTCTTTATAAAAGTTATGACAGGGCCATCTCTCACTCTCCTACTCTTTCACTTTGGAAGTTACAGATCAGATCTGATATCTTCCCTGATGTCCCTGCTCCCGTTCCACAAGTCCCCACCTCTGACCCTCCAGCCAATCAGAAGCAGTCCTGACAGATGGTGGCAGCATCCGAGGGATGCTGGCCCAGCGAAGGAGAGTTCTGTCCAGGCTCGCACATATTTATCAGATTTCCTCCAAAAAGTTAAAGACGACAGAGAACAACAGTCACAAAACAGACTGACGGACTTAAGCAGCCTTATGCTTGGTGAATTTAATAACAGACTAAACGACTTTTCCTACATAGTTTTTGGCTTTTCATTTGTTGGAGATGGTCCTACTTCAGGGATGAAGCCAGTCATGGAATTGTTTTGCAGTAAATGGAAAACAAAGTGTATTTGCTTGAAATCTATCAGATGCTTTACGATTACCTGGATGAGTGAAAGCAGACAATTTAACTTACATTGGACTCAATGAAGGGTTGTGCCGATAGACAATACTATCATCTATCGACGATAGTCAGACATATGGCCGATACATTTCGGCCCAGAAATACTTTGCCTTTGTTTAGCATGAGGAATACAACTCTTCAACTGTGTTAATAAGTCAGAATGCATAAAATACTATTAACCCCCTTAAGAGTGCATGTTATTTCAAGCCAGTAAGCTGTCATTTATGTCTACTTTTGTGTTGCGCAGAAAGGAACAGTATAGGGTTTTGAAACAACACGGGGGTTGAAAAGATAATGACAGAATTTTGATTGCACAGCAAACTATTCCTTTAACTTGACAGCAGGCCAGGCCGCTCCTTTTACCCAAACAAACACAGTAAATGCAGTGCTGCTTCGCATCCCCGCTGCTGTGCCTTCCAACACTCTCACTACTGCGCGCTGCGCTCTCCACTTGACAGTCAGCCAGCTGAAATCTTTTCCGCCATGGAAATAGCCTGTCACATCCAGCCACGTCCTGACGAGAAGTCCCGCAGAGCTGGAGGAACTGCCCAGCGCTCGGCACATCAACAGCATCTCTTTCTCGGTGGAGGACACAGCTCATGACAATTACTAATTCACTTTACAGACTATAAAAAATACAATGGTTTGGGGCAGGAAATACACAAACTGTATGCCTAGACGGCACATGGTACCATTGCGCTTTTAGTGATCCCAGGCGAGAAGGCTACCGGGGACAAAAAGGACATCTTTATAACATTCGAGAACACCCGGGGGAACATTGCCTATCTGTGGCTTGAATGGGCCTGGTTGGCTATACCAAAACCATTTTTATTTCTTGAAATGTTTTAATATTAGCTTTGTACTCAAAACTGGTTTTAACAAGTCGACATGCTCACAAGGAAAAGTCCCAGTGGTTTTTATGGCCTGTTATCTGTCGGAAGGGGGACCCCTTTGCCAACAGGATTCTGTGCCAGTATGCATGTTCCTACTCCCTATTTGTTGAATTAGCTAGTCAAAAAACTACAGTGCAAAAATATAAACTATATTAACCTCTCATGATCTCTGTGATGATTGGCTGACCTGTGTCTATTGACTTTGACTATGGTTACATGTCAACAACGTAATAAAAATGGAAAGTTTATCCATTGCAAAAAAATTAATGTACATACAGGGGTGGCCGGTGGCTTCTTTTTCGAGGACGAAGCTCGTAAAAACATGCATTTAGGCTCGTCATGTCAAAATATAGTGTTCGGTGCGTCATGTGAACCTATGTGCATTACGCGTCATGTCAAAATACGTGCGTGCTGCATAAGCTTCAAAGGGTTTATGATGAAAGAGACACTCACGTTTTCCAGATACTCGCTTAATCTCATGTGTAATCAGTTTAGTGTTAAGTTAGCGTTTTGCAAGTATTTAGTGAACGTGAGCGTCTCTATTATCATAAACTCTTTCGACATGTGTGCAGCAGGCATGTATGTTGACAAAACACGTGATGCACATGGTTCAAACTGACGCAACAAAGACATATTTTGACATGAAGAGCCGTCATGAACATGCTAAACACCCTGTATTTATTCATTCTTCTACAAAGCGATAAATACAAACAATCAAGATGATGAAAGCAGTTTTGTTTATATAGGGTGACCATACGTGCCATTCTTCCCTGACGCGTCCTGGCCAGGATTTCGGGGTGCGTCTTCTGGGAGTCGCATTTGTCAACCGTCACTGAGGTTTATAATTTCAGGTTTTATTTCAGAAAAGCAACCGTTACATGCAAAGGTAAGAATGAAACTACAATTGTATGTCTTATGTTTTTAACTGAAATGTTAGAACCTTGATGACACATGCGGTCGAAAAAACGACTTACCTCCCCTGAAATCCTGGACACGACGTGTCCGGGAAGAATGGCACGTATGGTCACCCTAGTTTAAATGGACAATGAGGTAGGTTTAGTACTACAAGTTACTCTGGATTATAAAGTGACAAAATTTTGTAAACTTTGTTGGAAAATGGTTTAAAAACGTGGTATCTTGAGCAGCACAAACATAGTCCTGTAGGCCTGCCATTGTTGCTTAGGTTTAGGGATGCTAAACAATTAATCGCGATTAATCGTTAGCAGAATAAAAGTTTTTGTTTACATCACATATGTGAGTAAAATGTGTATAATAAATATGTATATATAAATATGAACACATTCATGTATAATTTTAAGAAAAACAATAGTATATATTAAGTATTTAAATTTATATATAATATAAATTATACATAATATACACATGTAAACATTTCTAAAAGAATGTACATGCATGTGTGTACATTTATTTATACAAAGTTATTATACACAGTTCACACACATATATGATGTAAACAAAAACTTTTATTCTGCTAACGATTAATCACGATTAATCGTTAAGCATCCCTACTTTGGTTATACTTGCATAAGCCTATAGACTGCATTTTCACTTGCGCATGATGTCACTCTTATCACAGATTCGCATTGTCGTAGTTTACAAGGAGCGTCAAGGCATGGTTTTTAAAAACTTGCACTTTAAAACCCGTTTCAAAAAGTTGCATTTTTAGGACCCCAAAATGACGTTGTGGTGTAAACGAACAGCCAAACCGCATTTAAATGTTCCCGTTTTGGTTAAAAAATATTGAGGTGTAAACAACCCGTTAGTTCACACTGTTGTTACAAAGCCAGTCCAAGACACTGAATATGTATTGACATGTGAATGTTTAGATTGCATAATTGCTCTTGGTTGTGACATCATAACATGACAATTTCAAAATAAAATATCTTAAAGACATGCACCTTTTAAAGAAAAGTCATACCGTATTTTCCGGACAATAAGTCTCTCTGGAGTATAAGTCGCATCAGTCAAAAATGCGTTTTGAAGAGGAAAAAACATATAAGTCACAGTGGACTATACATCACATTTATTTAGAAAATGATTTTACAAAAGGTTCAAGGACCAGCCAAACTATGAAAAAAGTGCTTATAGTCCGAAAAAAATATGGTATATTGATAATCCCAGTATATAATGTATACCTCCAACTGTTTTATAAAATTTAATTAGCTGTCATTAGGAAAATAGTTTCTGTTAAATTTGCATTGGCAGATTAAAAACTGCCATTCAAATGCAAATGTTTCAGCACATAAGAAGTAGATCAGCAAATGAATGCACCAATTAGCATGCTAAGTGCCCTCTGACATCACAGGCTACAGACAGACACGTTGTAGGTGTCTCCTCATGCTCTGCATCACAAATGATGGGTGTCATTAGCTGGCAAGCTACTGAGAGGGTGTCACTATGTTTCGCAGGCTCCGGCCGCCGATATGTACAATGCACGAGAGGAACAGACCACGCGTGGGTCAGACTCGCATTGTCATTAAACAGCCCAACAAGAGCGATAGTGATTATTCGCTCAAAACACTGCTAAAAATAATAGCACATCATCTCCACATGCCCCAGGCTGATACTGCACCATAACAGACAAGTGACCTTACGTCATAATGCACTTTAAAAGTCAGAAATGTGTCATTTACAAGTAATTATGGTTGCTCATACAAAGCTCAGAAGATAAATAATGTTTATATTTCAGGGTCAACTTTATCAAACATTGACATCGATATTTGTGGTCTTCTTTCCCAATTGTAAATTTTAAATTTTAATTTGCTAATCCTCCTGTGTATTTCCACTGCATACTGATATGGTGCTGTGATGCATTTAAGTAATATCCTTATGCAGTACTCCCCAGCGGAAAAAGCCGAGAAGTGGTTGAAGAGACTGAATGGAGTTCTCAGTTATGGTTCACTTGTCAACTGCGTAGCGGACATTTCTCCTACGATTACTTTAAAATAAATAAAAATAGACACAAATGAGACCATTAACAGAGTTCAGAGCTATAAAATTATGTAGATATCGTTGCTCAGATCATTAAGGTCCTGGGAGAATATATTTAGAAATGTTTAAGATGAAATCTCACACTTTTGCTTGCAGATACAAGCACAGTTTGAATTTGGGTTGAACCGATACAAAATTTCGTAGCTTAAACCGATATTTGATTTTTACTTATAATTAAAGATGCACCGATCGACTGGCCATAGACAGGAATTGGCCGGCCAGTCTCACGACATTCCGATTCTGAGCCAGCCTTTTGTTGCCAGCTGCGCAAGCAATAACGTCACAGCCACACTCGCAGTGGAAGCAACTCCCGACCCGTTAAAGGCAGGGTCCATGAAAACGGTTATTTCAGGAATGTGCCGAAATATGATGTCAGAGTATAATTGAAACACCTCTCCAAACCCAAATACAACAACCACTTTTGTAGCCCCGCCCATAGCTTCGCGTGACGCAGGTGTGGGCCAGGGGCAAAGAAAACCATGCAGTGTCTCAACAATCAGTAAACATGTCTTTAAAGATTGCCAAATGTAACCAAAATGACTTTTAAATAAATTTTTCCTGATAGACTTTTATTTTGACGCGGTGATCTGTTATGAGTAACCATGGAAACGGAGTGTTCGGTTGTGAAAGAACCGTCTGGGAAGAACACAGACGCTGGATAACCTCAACTCGGAGGCTCGGAACATAACATTAGGAATGCGTGGTTAAAGTTTATTTTGGGGAGTGTTTGTTTACTTCGTGTACCACGGATTCATTCAAAGAAGCCACGAGACGATGCTGGAATTGGAGAGAGACTGTGATTAAAAGCACCACTTATATTAGATCTGACAAAAATGACACAGCAGTATACACAGTAAGTAAAACATTTTACTTCATTTAAAGCTCCACTGTGTAAGATCTACTCCCATCTAGCGGTGAAATTCTATATGACAACCAACTGAATATTACATTCTAGCCCCCCCCATTCGGAACGCGTTTTAACTCGTACGGTGGCCGTGTCATGCCAAGGTTAACATGGCTGCCAGTAACTACAAAGCAAAAGCAATGAAAAATATGAACAATTTGCAATGTCCTTTGCCTGTGATCTGTCACAGCACACAGATTTATGTTTAACATGGAAAAAGTCTGATTTTCATGATATGTCCGCTTAAAATCACATACATCCATAAACGTAGCTTAGACACTCCTTTTTCACCGACGCGAGGAAAAATATCCCAGGGGGTGTTACACTTGGTATTAAGATGTGTTTTCATCGATCGGATCACAAGTGGACGAGAGAGACACACATCACGTTTACACTTGGTGTTTAAATCCATCTCTTTTGGTCCATTTTTGACCGCTTCCCTCCAGATTACTGAGGGTATGGTCTGTGGACGAGTCCCTCTCCTGTCATTTAATCATGAGCGGGAGTAATGATGGGTTTAAATGGACGCGAACTAATATTATGTCAGAGTCCAAAGCTTATGTTTTAAGTAAACATTACATGTCCGTGTATATGTAAGGGCTTTCTCTGATATTGGTGAAAAAAGATCGCGCAACTTTCACACGCTTGTAAAATGAAACGAAAGACGCGCAGATCAGACGCTTTTTTCAATGAAAGGCTAAAAATAGCGCTGTACACCGTATGTTTGTGCTAGAGGTCAGAAAAGATGAAAAACATTTATCTCAGTACCTCAGATTACATAAATGGGCGGAGAGACGGCGTGTGGCTGTTCAAACACATTAAACCACATGCATTTTACACTAACTGCATAACCATGCTATAGTTAGCCAAGGAACTATAAAACTTCAAGTTTACAACATAGACTGTATCGATGTAAATGAATATGCTGAATTACCTGTGGAGACACAATAGAAAGTAGCAACTTCAGTGTCCCTTGAGCCCCATCTTGGAAAACTAACGTTACTCCAATATTGACTTTGGTCTTGTTGTTTTTCCTGTCGCGTTGTCGTTTAAAATCCCAATTTCGCTTCCTTGGCGACTTGTTTTAATGTCCTCGAGAATATGTCTTCAACAGGCATTTAAATCAAAGCATTAGATTGCAGGTTTATCATGGTGTGCGGCTGTTGTAAAATCCGAAGGATTCAGCTACGCAGGTCGCAGGCTGCATACGTCATCAAGCCTGGTTTATTTAAATTAACTGAGCATTACATCCGCAAGTCATAAGCATATTACATCAATTTACTATTAACTAAGAATATTTGTCAGCTTTATAATTGTTAATATTCGAAATAAGACTGTCTTAATGACTTATACCGCCTACTAGGGATGGGTACCGAAACCCGGTATTAAACTGGCCCCGGGGCTTAATTATGAAAGACCGTAGTATCAGTAAGATCTGACGCTATCGGTTCTGCTTTCGGTCCTGGAGAAAAAAATTAAAATAAATGTACATGTATTCTTGCTTAATAATGTTTTCGTGCACATTTTATCCAACCAAACATTTCTAATTTGCGATAAAATCAAGATGTTTGTCTGTGAGATCAGAGAGATCTCTCATGCACGCCGCGGAAGCTGTCTGTCACACACACATACACAACAACGAGCGTGGCGCACAGCCGCACGCAAATGTATAACAGCACACAACTCCCGTTTAATTCAAAAAGTGACGATGGCGGATAGAGGAAAACGTTCAAAAGTATGGTTATACTTCACAAGAGTTGATGCAGACAACGCTCGTTGTCATACAGGTAAGTTCAACAAGATGTTTGCATGTAAGGGCGGAAACACAAGCAATCTGTCAAAGCATCTTTCAAAAGTGCATTACGTGCAGTCAGAAACTGTCCCAATTCAAGGGCTGCGACCTTCTAAGCATGCAACCTTACCGAGCACTTGGTCTTTCAAGGTGGCAGCCTCAGAAGTCCGCGAAGAGAACTGAAATGAGACGGTCTAATCCTCGGAGGACCTATAATTTGCGTCACCTGCTGCACGCGCCCACCGTGCCTGTCAGGCATGTATGCTAAAATCATGTTGAATTAACGTTATTCACCTCATTAAATATAAATGTACCATCTCCCTCATTGGTTTGCTTACCTTCCGTTAAAATTCTGTTGATTTCTTTTGGGAGAAATGACGTTATGCATTCAACATATTTTCTACTTGTTTTAAAATCCTAAATAAAGAAAAATCAGTATGTAAACATTTATTTGGCTAAATGCTCAGCACTTCAAGTTAGTTTAAAAAATTGCCTACATATAAATATCTTTTAAATAAATTTAGAGTATTTTTTCTGCAGCTTTCTGGTGCATTAACAAATATATGTACATTATTTAGAAATGATATCCAGAAATTAATTTGTAATGATGAAATGCAGACACATAATTAACTTAATCATGTGAACATAGGTTCATGATCAAATGTTAACATTGGCCAAAGTACCGATAAGAATACCGTTAAAGTACCGGACCGTTAAGCAGTATCGGTAAGAGTAGTAATACCGTTAAAACCTTAACGGTACCCATCCCTACCGCCTACACATGCAACCTCCGGAGGCTTCAGCTAGCGGCCACATGAGTGTAGTCTGAAAGTGCGAAAGGCGGAGCTTGAATTTCAGGAATGTCCCTCGTCGGCGAATGTATTTCAAAGATGGAGGCACAACATGGATGCGCCAGTCGAGCGATTCGACCGTATGTATTTTAAATAGCAGATTTTACACTTACGAGAATACTTTGATTAGTGGGGTGGAAGTAATTACACATGAACGAGCACATACTTTTGAAAGAAAACATGGGTTTTTGCTAAGAATTAACTCAAAAAAGTACACAGTAGAGCTTTAAGATAACGTTAATGCGTTTCACTATTGCTTTGTAAAAGATGTCCTGTTATAACATCCATGTTAAAACACCTGTTTGACTGTTTTAATTTACTAAAAACATTAAACAATTAATTGTTAACACTTAACAATACGACTGTAATATAAAAATAGAAATATACAAAGTTAGTGATAAGGAAGGACTTACCAGCCGCAATTTAGATTCTGATGCCCGCTTACTGTGTTGTATATGGTAATTTAGGCGAGTTGCGTTTGAAAGGTCCAACACTCAACAAAGCTTTTTTATCATATAACTGTGGTATGTAACGTTACGTGTATGTAAGAGCAACCTTACAAACACAATAGAAATATACAAAGTTAATGATAATGACTTATCAGTCGCGGTTTAGATTCCGATGTGCACTTACTGTGTCATTTAGTCACGTCGAGTTTAAAGTTTTGTTTATACTTTACTATACGTATTGTCATTTACGTGTATCATCTTTAGCACCCAGAATCTTTTGTGGCTCAAACATATTTGTGTTCGGCTGCTATTTTTATACATTAATGTTTTTAAAACATTTCCCCACATGTAATGACAGTGAATGAAGCTGTCCAATCATAGCAGTGGGCGTTTACGTCCAGGTCTTCAATGTGGCCTATTACTGCCAATTACATATTGCTTTTGATGTTTTTGAATGTAAAAACCACGCGAAGATCATAAGTAGACCTCAGACAACAGTATAAAACAATAAAATCGACAAATTCATGGCCCCTTTAAAACCGGAAACAGGTCGTCACATCTCAATAAAAGAAAAAACTTTAAATCGGCCAAGGAAATTGTAATTGGTGCATTTCTACTTATGATGACGTCAACCAATACATAACAATAGATTTGCTTTCTACTCCTTGTTTAGTTTTTTTGCCCATCGCCTGTTTCTCAACAAGAATCAGTAAATGTCTCATAGTGGGAAAAAAACAATACCAATTATGGGCCAATATATCGGTGCAACCGTAGTTTGAACTCTCTACTGAAACTCTTAATGAGACACATGTATGCCAAGGTGTCCATGCACAAGAAACATCTGAAAAGCAGGAGACGTACACATTCTAAACCCAACTGCAGCCTAGAAGCATATTTTTAAGGTATATAGTTACATATTTATGATGTCTCGTATGTTCATAATCTCTGATTGGTCCTGGCCTGTTCTGTTAGCTACTAAACCCACATATACCTGCTTCTCCTCACCGTGTCCTCCACACGGCGTCACTGTAGCTGCACTTTACAGCTCCCGCCCCCCAAATCTACATACAGGAAACAAGGTTACTGCCCAAGAGATGTCACTTCCGAAACACCCACTCTCTCTCTCTCTCGTTTGCTCGCTTATTCTCACCCACACACCCCCAGCTTATTGCCATGACAACCGGGAAAAGAATAGAATATAAGTGAGTGTTAAAGAGACAGATGATCAGAGAGAGGGGGGACGAGAGAGGTAGGAAAGACAGGGATAGAACTGAACTGAGAGAGAGTGCTAAAATGTGTGGGAGAAAGGAAAAGCGAGAGACGGATTGGAGGGAAAAAACAGAAGGAAGGGAGATGGAAAAGAGAAACGATGGGTTTGGAGAGAAGCGAAGGGAACGAGGGCACTTTTTTGGGAAAAAGAAACCATTTCTTGTTCCCATAGCAACCTAGCCATCCATGAAATACTCTATTGCTTTCTCTCCTCTCTTTACCTCCCTCCTATTGCTATATACAGCTCATAGTATATGTGACAGCAGATAACTGATAAGTGAATGAGATGGTGTGGAAATCAGATGCTGCTGATGGTTTTATGCGCTCTGATAATCAGCTACTAATTCTAATGAAAAATTGTCAAAATCCTATGATTTGCAAGTGTACTGTATGTTATAAAACAAAACCATTTTAAAGCAAAACACTTATATTTTATTTAATTATGAATGACTCATAAAATATGCTGCAATACACATACTGTACTGTATCGGTCATTTCCATTGATGTAATATTTCTCTTAAAGGGTCCCAACACAGCCTGGTGGATATTTTGTGCTCTTAAAACACAAAATAAAAATGCTATACATATAAATGCTATATGCCAAAAGTAAATATGTCTGATCTGTCAAAAATATATTACACATTTCAGGCAACAGATGATGAAAATCAAATCGACTCTTGAAAAAAGGTTCTTAAAACGGTACTATGCAGTGATGCTTTCACACCTTGACGTGAGAGGACTCTGGTGTAGGGACCATGACGTAAGAGGGCTCTGGAGTGGCGGCCAATGCGCAGGAGGACTCTGGCGTGGTGGACATGACATGAGAGGGTTCTGGTGTGGCGGCCATGGCGTAAGAGATCTCTGGCATGGCGGACATGATGTGAGGGGGCATTGGCATAGCGGACATTGCATGAGGGGGCTTTGGTGTGGGAGCCATGATGCAAAAGGGCTCTGGCGTGACGACCATGATGTGAGAGGGCTCTGACGTGGTGGCCACGACATGAGAGGGTTCTGGCGTGGCAGCCATGATGTAAGATGGCTCTGGCATTGCGTGAGAAAGCTCTGGCGTGACGACTATGATGTGAGAGGGCTCTGGAATGACCACCATGATGTGAAAGGCTCTGGCATGACAACCATGATGTAAGAGGGCTCTGGCGTGGCGGCCATGCAAAAGAGGGTTCTGGCGTGGCGGCCATGATGTGAGATGACTCTTGAATAGCGGGCATTGCGTGTGAACGCTTTGGCATGGCGGCCATGTCGCAAGAGGGCTCTGGCATGGCACCCATTACGTGAGATAGCTCTGGCATTGCGTGAGAGGGCTCTGGTGTGACAACCATGATGTGGCCATAATAAGAGAGGGCTCTGGTGTGGTGGCCATGACGGGAGAGGGTTCTGGAGTGGCGGCCATGACGGGATAGGGCTCTGACCTAGCGGCCATGACATAAGATAACTTTGGCGTGACGGCCATGTTGCAAGAGGGCTCTGGCATGGCACCCATGAAGTGAGATGACTCTGCCATTGCATGAGAAGGTTCTGGCATGACAACCATGATGTAAGAGGGCTCTGGCGTGACGACCATGATGTAAGAAAGCTCTGGGATGGTGGCCATGACGTGAGAGGGTTCTGGCGTAGCGGGCGTGAATGGAGAGGGATCTGACGTGGTGGCCATGATGCAAGAGGGCTCTGGCGTGACAACCATGATGTGAGAGAGCTCTGGCATGACAAGCATGATGTAAGAGGGCTCTGGCGTGGAGGCCATGACGTGAGATGACTCTGGAATAGCGGGCATTGCGTGAGAGGGCTGTGGCATGGCGGCCATGACACGAGAGGGCTCTGTCATAGCGACCATGGTGCAAAAGGGCTCTGGTGTGGGGGCCAATACGTGAAAGGGCTCTGGCGTGGGGTCATGACACGAGAGGGCTCATGGGTGGTGGCTATGACGTGAGAGGGCTCTGTGGCGTGGTGGCCAAGATGCGGCCATGGCGCAAGAGGGCTCTGTTGTGGCGGTCATGGTGTAAGCGTGCTTTGGTATAGCAGCCTGCAATATGGTCCCCACAAAGTCCATCAGTGGACAGTCACAGTCCGGGGGGACCAACTAATGCAATGAGGGGGTTGAGTCCCAGCAAATGCCACGCCCTATGGCATCGTTCAGAGCAATTGGACTGGGACAGCAACACCCAAAACTTGATCCTTGGCGCATTGAACACAAGACATCTGCTAGATCCATTTTGTGGGTCGGTTATTTTGTACTCTCCGAAACATAAAGCGAGGCAGTATCTATGTGCAGATTAAATTTAAAAAAAATAAAACAAGAACTATGAAAACCATGATCATGAACAACACATAACACCTGCAATAACTAACAAATGACATGGAAAACACTGGGATATATATACACAGACTAATCAGGGGTAACAAGACACATCTGGACACAGACAATTAGAGCGGGTTAACATGAAGGCTGTGTCCGAAATAGCCCCCTATACCCTTAAATAGTGCACTATTCGAGGGAACATTCATTTTTAGTGGTGTCTGAAATGAAAATGGACATTATTAAATGCACTTATTCAACCCCGCAATGCTTTGCAATAATGAGTACAACCGATGTACACTCAAAGCTAGATGCCAATCGTCCACTGAGGCTCACGCAGAATGAATTCTCGCGTTTTCCGCCTACGCTTCTTGCAAGCTCAATTGTCCGAAGTCACTCACTAATTCATTCACTCATTCAAGTGAGCTATATTATTGAACGAATCCAGGGAATAGTGGATGAGGGGATGGGGAGTATTTCGGACACAGCTGAAGACTACAATAAACCAAGATACAAGAATAACAAAATGACTAGGCAATTTCAAAATAAAAGTCATAAAAAACAGAACCCTGACAGATGCCATAGAAGAATCATTTTTGGTTCTCCGATGAACATTTTAAATTAAAGGTTCTTACAGACCCATATCTTTCTTACCTTTACATAGTATGTTGAACTTTTTTCCACTACAGAGGTTCTATGAATGACTACGTTTACATTTACAACAATAATGTGATTATTTCCAATAATCAGAGTAAGGACGTCGCAGTAAGATGTTTTCATGACTCCAGCAAACCTCTGCACTCGTGTTTACATGCAGTTTTTATTTTCGGATTATTCAACAATACATTTTATTCCCCAAAAACAGCACAAATAATGAAATCACAAATAGTGACTAGAGGTCACTGTTTTAATTTATTTACGTAAATGACAAACTCGTTCATATGGACGTATTTCTTTATTCAGTGCCGGGATGAAGACTGAAATATGATGACAAAACCTGTAACAGTTTTATACGCTGCTATCACATTCTTTGCGCTGTTTCAGGATGTTTCTGGTTTTTGGGAAAACAGGCTTCCTAATATCAAGTTTACTACGAATTTGCGCTTAAGGAGCATGACAATAACACAGGTGCGCTTCAGTTACTGCGCTATACAGTAAATACGATTAAAGTGTTTACATAGCCGTGTCTAGTGATTAAAATCAGCATAAGCTGCGTTTTAATACGATTACACTTGCTGCGATTATGAACCTAATTGCATTATTTTGATCAAAGTATTGTGTTTAAATGAGATAAAGTGTAATCGCAATATTTCCTCAATCTCATTATGACGGTGCATGTAAACATAGTTGAAGGTTCTGTGACCATTTTAGGAACCTTTATTTTTAAGAGTGAATGTCAAGTTTCAATGTCTTCCTGTCAATCAATTTAAAATACCAGGATGCCATATTTATTATATTCCACACAAACCTCCCCTGCCTATCTTTTATTTAATCTATTCAATCTAAATTCCGACTAATGAAAGGGTGACGATTTTAAAACTCAAAATGTTGCCAAACCCTGTCATAAATCAAACTACAACAAAATTCAAAAGGATGAGCTACAAAATGTGATCCAACTTTCCAACAAACTCACTGGCAAAGTGCTTTTATGGCTCTTCCTCTAACAAACCCCCCTCGCTGCACCTTCAATCCATCTGTCTCTCAAACCCCCTCTTATGCTCTCTCTCTATCTCTCACATTTGGAAGCTAATAGCGATTTAAAGTGAGACAGCATTCATAAACAGACAAATCATTAAATGCTTTTGAAACACTTATAATGAAGGTGATGGTCTTGCTCATGCCTGTGGCATTTCTTGTACTTTTTCCTAATGACTGAATATTTCAGCATAGTATTCTACCATACAATTATTTCTATATTATGTATCGTAGCAAGCCTATTGTCAATAGTATGCACATTTTCTACAGTCAGATTTCATACTATTGTATGTAGGGGTGCACAGGGCAAAAACTAACGTGGGGTTAGTTGAAACACGGACCGTTTACATTGTTGCACAGGTTCGAGCGATTTGTTTTTCTTGTATTGTTTTCACGCTGCCAAAAGACGATCTCCCGCAAATTTATGGAAAGGTTTAATGTTTTTCCATAGAGTTATGCATGAAAGAGTATTTTGGTGGCATGTAAGTAAATTTTTATTTGGTTGTTGTGTGTGTAAGATACCAAATCCAATGTTATGTCATCTTAACCAGTGTCTTGTTGACTAAAACATCATTTTGAAATATGTCTGCAGCTTTTAGCAACTTTTTTTGTAGACTTGAAAATATTTTCACATCGTGGGGTTAATTGTAACGCTGTGTTACAACTAACCCCTCAGCAATAACGATATGAAAACAGCTAATGTTAGCGTAATTCTTGTCGTTGTTTTAAATAAGATACACAGGAATGATTGCTGGCTGCCAACAAAATAAATGTGCCGGTCTTATCAAAAATCGTGTCAATTTATTTTTGTTCATATTTTTAATATTGATTGAATAAGGTCACGTCAAAGATTAAAATCATAATGAAATGAATGGCTAACATCAGACTTTGATTTTCATTATCTCAGAATTTGAGACTTTAGTATGGTTTTTACAGACTGGGTCACATACAGTATAAAAAAGTTTTTTTTGTCATAATTGTGCTGCTTTTTCTCACATATTTAGACATTTATATCCCTTTATAATTGAACTATGGTAAGATGAGTGTGGATACCTGTCTACTATAGACCAATATAGAAACAATATCCACTTCAAGTATATACTGTAGACAAAATAGTATTGAAATATTTGCCTGCAAACTTAATTTTTAGCAAGTGTTACAACTAACCCCCTGCCTGTTACAATTAACCCCACCTATGGGGTAAGTTGTAACGTTTGCACTTCTGTCATATTTGGTGTAATTGCCCAAGAATGGTAAGTACTAGAAACAAACTTCAAATGGTCATTTGTAGCATAGATGTGGGTGTTGATTTTGTAAAAATATAATTAATCAAACTCAAATTTTTTTAATCATTGAGCCAAAACCAAAAAGCGTTATGCTGAGTTTACACCAAACGCGTTTTGGGCTTCAAAATCGGGTCTACCGCGCGTGGTTTGCCGCTTGAACAATTTGGATGCATTCGCGCGTGTAGAGCGTAGTAGACGCGCGGAAAAAGCAAGCATTTGACGCGCGTCAGAGGCAAACTCCACTTCTAGTGGGAGGGGCAAGTGCTATGCGGTTGTCTGTTTGTAGGATGACTTATGTTGACTGTGCATTTATTTAGAGAGTTACCAGTTTGTATTTGGTATCCTTACTATAGGGGGAAAATAAATGGCGCGGGTCGATAAATGTCACATGACTCAAAAGTGAAGTGTGTATTACAACTTAACAGGTTGACCAAAGTCCTTACTGACACTCTTCCAAGCGAGGTCCTTTTTATTCCTGTCTCCTCTATAGAAATAAGAACTTGTGTCATATAGCTCTGGGTGACTGCGCACGGACAATATCAAGCCTTGGTTTAGTGAGTGACTCCGGGCGGGGCTGCCACCACAGCAGCAGGCAGGCTCCTGATTGGTTAACGCGGCGCGAAATTACGCCAAAGTTCAAATTTTTCAACTCGGGCATAAGCCGCAAATTCGCGTGAACCGCAAAATGCACAAAAGCACAATTCGCGCGTACCGCGCACAACGCTCAATTCGCCCCTTTCGCGCGAGCTTCACGCGCGAATGAGGCGGAAACGCGTCTTCCGCACCGCGCCGAACGCCTCTTCTGCGCCGCGGGACCTCCTGACGCGCGTCAACGTGTCTTCACATTGACTTAACATTGAAATCACTCGCGCTTCACGCCTCTACCGCCGTTGGTGTAAATGCAGCATTAGGTTGTGCCCCGCTCTCTTCTTTGCTAAAATGTGCATTATACAACAGAGCAGTGGTGGCGGTGACTTCTCTTCCAAAGGGCGCAAATTCAAAATAAGTTTTCGGCATCATGCGGCGGTGCGTTATGTGAACCCATGTGCATCATGCCAAAATGCATGCCTGCTGCACACATGTCGAAAAGGTTTATGATAAAAGAGACGCTTATGTTCACAAAATACTTACTTAACACAAAACTCTGATTACACATGAGATGAAGCGAGTATCTGGCAAACACGAGCGTCCTTTTTTTATCATAAATCCTTACATGACGCGTGATGCACATAGTGTCACATGACATGACATACTGTACACATATTTTAACATGACAAGCTTCACACATGATGGCTCAATACATGTTTTTACAAGCTTGTGCGCCCCCGAAAAAGAAGTCACCGCCACTGGAACAGAGAACACTTCTATAGATGGTTTCAGCAACAATAAAACAACATAAACAAGCGGCTTTCGTGGTCAACGCGTAACTTCCGGTAAACTCCGGAAAGAATAAGTCTTTTTAAAGTAGTTTATTTCTATACCAAGCTAAATAAACAACACATAGATTACCTAGGAAACCAAAACATTTGTTATTTTCGACGAGGTATTTGTTCAAGAGTTCAGTTTAGCAATGAGTCAGTCCATTAAACAAACAGAAACCGGAAGTAAAATTCTGACCAGACGTGTAATCTCGTTACCGCACGTACGTCCGATGAAACCGTCTATAAGTACTGTAGGCTATCCCACAATGCAATACGCTTAACTTTTCTTTTCTCTTTAATGCGATAGATCACCTAGTCAGTCACTCACGTACAGCTCTGCATGCACAAGCCAAGCGACTGCAATTCTGATAATGGGAAGGCGCTTACATAGAGCTCTCTCCAGGTATTACAGGTCACCGTGATTTGATCAGTCAGTCAAGAGTTAAGACACTTTTACACAACATTAGATCAAAAAATGCAACTGCAACCATTTAATTTTCAAGGTAATAACCAAACACCACTTGCTGAGTTAAACACTACAATGTAGTATACAACACATTACCGTTCAAGACATTTTTATTGCATAATGCATCTTGTCCGACATACTATTTTTTTTTAAGTAATGGGTACTACAACACTTAATGTATAGCACAATATTTAGTATGCAATACAGAAGTATTCCGTTCTTAACATTTCTATTCCTGTACTTTAGGACCTAGTTTACATTTACCTCTGAAGGAACTGTCAAAACAAGTACGAAGTACGGCAGCGGGCATCTCGCTGAACGTTTGCATATTTGCATTGTACCGTATTTTTCTTTCACTGGAAAATTCCACATGCTGAATAATTCACTGACAGTCTGAGGCTAAAATATTTCACATCCGTCTGGTATAAACACATGACACAGCTATCGTTCAGCATGAGGATCTGTGTGTGTGTGTGTATTCTTGCATAGTTCCTTTGTGTATTCCTTTCTATATCTTCATGCGTGCGGGTCGCTCCGCTGAGATGAGACGGGTCGTGTTTTGGGCCCTAGGAGATAAAGCGTAATTATAGTGATCCGTCCTCAATCCAGAGATAGACTGAGAACTGTGTCATTGTATTATTACCCCGCGGCCTGTCTATAACATTCATACCTGTGCTAACTCCACAGCGCATGAACGCGCCAGCAGACAGGCAGAACTTTTGACTGAGAGGAGCCACAGGTAGGAAAACCTACAACGGCGTGAAATGCTTTCGGCAATGCATTTTCCTAGCAAAACAGGATATTTAAGAAGTTAAAATCTAGGGCGGGACTTAATTGAATCAACTGGGTTAGAAATTATGACACCAACTAAAAAGAAAGTTGGTCAAACACTATAAATGACATTCAATGAGAATTTATGACCCAGTCTGTGAAGTTTATGGTTTTCTACATAACATCATAATGTAAAGAACATTCTGTGAAAATATAACCTTGATATCTTTCAAACGAACTGAGTAAGGTCATGTCAAGGATTGTAATCAATGTCTGAAATCAAACCTTGCTCGTTTTCTCATAAATAGATTTTGAGACTTTAGCCTGGTTTTCACAAGCAGGGTTACAGATTTGTGCTTTATAAAATGTAAAAAAAAAAGATTATATGTGGATTTCATGTTGACTTTAAGAAAAATCTGATTTACTATAAACAAGTAGCTATAGCCACACAGTTGACGATACCCACTGACTTCCATTAGGAGTAGGAAAAACAAATACTATGGAAGTCAATGGGTACTGACCAATGGGTTGACTGTGTGCTTTCCATCATTTATTAAATTATCTTTTTTTGTGTTCAACAAAACAAAGAAACTCAAACAGGTTAAGATCAACATAAAAGTGAGTAAATGACAATTAAGATTTTTGGGTGAACTATCCCTGTAACCCTGCAATTTGTGTTTAATGTTGATTACAAACCAGTTTAAAGCAACACTAAAGAGTTTTTTTTACCTTAAATTAACGTTTCAAAAAGGTTTTAGTCGTTCATCCACCCGAAACAGGGTGAACGGCACTTTCACATTCGCTTTGCAGCCATCTATCGGCCAAAACCGCACTAAAGAAGTTTCCAACCGTTGGGTTGAGGTCCTGTAGTTCGAGTGAAAACTACAAAAACTTGCTTTACGGCAGACCTACAATCCAATCAGAGCCAGCTTTGCTGCAGTAGGCTAAATTATTTACGACAGTGGTAATGGACAATTCCGCTTACAACCTGTAGGGGGAGCAAAGAGCAAAAACTCTTTAGTGTTGCTTTAATATATATAAAAACAACTGAAAAAAGTTTATCAGTGTTCACAAAAAAAACAGAAAAATTTTAAAGGTAACAAAGAATGCACTGAAATAATATGTTAAATGTTCTCTGATATCTAAATATGTGGCTTTATTAAAGGGACACTCCACTTTTTTTGAAAATATGCTCATTTTCCAGCTCTCCTAAAGTTAAACATTTGATTTTTACGGTTTTGAAATCCATTGAGCTGATCTTCAGGTCTGGCGGTATCACTTTTAGCATAGCTTAGCATAATCCATTGAATCTGATATGACCATTAACATCGCGCTCAAAAAAATAATCAAAAAGGTTCAATATTTTTCCTATTTAAAACTTGACTCTGATATTACGCAGCACCTGAAAGTTTTCCCCTTAGTAATTTTCAATAGCAGGGCACTGCGTTATATCATTGCGCCTCCTGCAGCCATGTTATGGCAGCAAAGTCCTTGATTGTTACGCCAGAATGAGAGTATATTCCTAGCCATACCGGCCTAGAAAATCACAACTTTTAATTTTCCTTCGGTATTAGTACACATTGTAACTACAGAAGAGTCAAGTTTTAAATAGGAAAAACATAGAAATTCTTTGATTATTTTTTAGCGCGATGCTAATGGTCTAATCAGATTTAATGGATTGTGCTAAACTATGCTAAAAATGGTACCGCCAGACCCGGAGATCGACTGAATGGATTCCAAAAAGATAAAAATCCAATGTTTAACTATAGAGGAGCTGGAAAATGAGCCTTTTTTTTTTAAAGTCTCCCTTTAAGTGCAAAAAATATTCAGAGACGTTTTACATGTCAATTTACAACCCTAGGATTTACCCTTCTAATTAAATGGTCTATTATTACCTTATTTAAAAAGGTCATGAATAAAAATTTTGAGCTTTGCTCTGATTGGCTTCTCAGAGCAGCTCATTTGAATTATGTGTGTGAAAACAGACCTTATGTGTAGCCTGTTTCAGACAAAGATACAGATTTTGAGGAATATGTTTATGGGTATGAATCTGCAAAAATGTAAATGTAACGTCAATAGTAGAACTTCAGCGTAAATGTTAGCATATAGCATTAACTAGCATATAGCGTTAACTCAGCAGTCACAACTTTGTTTTTAGCATTGTAACAACATTGTAATTAATTTAATGTTGGGGCGTACATCTCGACTGTAATGTCACATTCGGTGTTATGTTGAGATTGGCCTGTTTTCCAGCAGTCTTTTGCATGTGCGAGATTTTACATAAGAAAGAGGACACAAAGCTCACGATATGTCATTACCATGTACAGTGCTCATATTACTCATTTATGCCGAGGTAAATACAGTTTTACATTCTATGGCACCTTTAAAAAAATCTGATTATGGATTATGCAACAAAAGCTATTGAATATATAAACAATATAAATTGTGACAAAACAAACAAATTACACTGTGAGTGGGTCAATCCCCAAATAGTCCCTCCACACACATAAACCCAGACTTCAGGTCAGCAGTGATCTGAATGAACAGCACCACAGAGCTGAAGTCCCATGAATGTGAGGACACTACAGCAGAGACGATGGCACGTGCTGGCCCACTTTTCAGGCAACACAGCGTGTGTTTACCTGCCCGATCTGTGTGTGTCAGTGTGTGCCAGCCTGTGCTGGTCACACCTCCAGACCCAGACAGAGATGAGCAGGTGGCCTACAGCAGAAGCCCGGACACTCGCTGGTCTGCAGAGCGAGGACATTGAGCGAAGCAGATTATAACCATAAAATGTGGCCTGAGAGCGTGAAATGTAGTTAAGGAAAGAGTACGAGGAAAAGAAAGAGGTTTAATGGGATCTGTGTGTGTGTGTGCAGCATGTTATGCATATGAGGAATGTAACACAGATATCCTCCCCGGCTAAACCTAGGTCATCTCGCAAAAGGGCTGTAAGCCAGCGTGAAAATGAACCCCGCGACGTGCAAAAGACAGCTTACAGCTACACGGCTCTAATGCGCCATCAGCAGGGAGCAAACATGGGCCGATATTAAAATGCACACAACAGACTCTTTCATCAAACTCATTTCTAAAGCTCACCTTCAATGCTTTCCAGCATTATCCCGTGAATACCTTACGGATCCGCAAGGGGACCGTTTAAAAACAGCTTCGTTCTGGTAAACGGCTTTGCAGGTACCTACTAAAGGGCAAAGCGGAGTAATTGTTTTGAACTTCGTGTCGATCACGGCACCCACGTGCATGTACAGTATGCGGGCTCGCGAGCACGTGTCTTGGAGAAGTGATGCATATGTGAAAAACATCAGCACAAATGCAACCTCAAGGGTTACTGCCACATTGAGTTGCATTAACTGGAACAGACACATCCACATATAAGTAAGAATCTTTATCCATACAACAGTTCATAGACTATGGAGGTCTCTTGACCTGATTTTGCCAAGTAAGAGATGCAAATTGTGTTGACCCAAGGACAGCATTTTGTAAATAAAACCTAAACCCACCCCAAAACCCAACTCTAACCATAACCGAACCCTAAAATCATAGTGAAATGATAAAACAATGTTCTAGATGGGGCTAATCCTGGTTATAAGCTTAAACTTGAAACAAACTGTAAACTTATTTCTGAAATCTGATTGGTCGATTGAAATGTTGTCCCAGGGTCAACATAATGTTGCCTCGAGGACATCAACCACTTGGCAAAATCAGGAGAGCCTATAAAGGTCACACTGAACAAAATCTTTGTACATACAGTACACGCTTTCAAAGATCAACAAAATTGTGAGGCCACGCCCACAGGAACACAGGTATTTTCAAAACCAATTTTTTCAAATGCCGTGCTTTTAAAAAATGGTACCAACTTTTTTTTGTGCCACATTTAACTCTGACCGCCCAGAGTTGAATTTTTTTTAACTTTGGGTCAAATGCTCAGCTCGTCAATGTCACTTTTCACTCAGCTGGCCAATCACAATGGAGGGGGGCGGGACAAATACCACAAAAACCATCCAGTGCATCGTACAATGTCTGATAAACGAAACAGTATTATCATAGCAGAAACGCTGGCAAGCACTCACAGTTGGCATCTGGGGTACACGCACCCCTAACGCCGGTTTCACACCGCAATCGTGGGCAGGGTGTGTTTTTTTCGGCGCCCATGTTAACAAGTTAAAGACGCACACCGCACGCGTGAGCAGTGCGTGCTTGCGTGGCAGGACCGTCGCTGAAGCAGCTGTGCTGCGATCGTTTTGCCGCCGTCTCTATTTTTGCTGTGCTGCTCATGCTTAAATAAAGTGACGGTGCTTTGTTTATGGTTTAAATGGTCGTGGATTGACGCAAAAAAGTGTAATTTTACCATAAAATCATGAATGTGACGCCCAGTGTGTTTTAAACAGTCATGACTTTGAGCAATTTAAAAGAAAGCAATGAAATATTTAATATTTATTGAAATATTTATTTATTTTATCGTAAAGCTTAAAAGAAACAGATTTAATAATGTGCCATCATGGGGTTTTTATGTCTATAATTGTGTTTTGTGTCTATATCTGTCATAACACGGACCAGAACAGCACCAAAACAATGTGGATTAAACAAATCACAGTTATATAAATTACACTGACTGTCAAAAAAAAGGCGTATTGAAGAGGTTTTGCTCATAAATGCTCAGCGTAAGGGTTATATCGCCACCTGTTGATTTGGCATGCTCTTAACTCTTTCCCGCCAATGGCAAGTTATCGCGACAATTAGGAGAAAACATTTGCATAAAAAAGTGTTCCTGATGAATTTTTATGTTAATCTGCAATACCGCGATTATCCACTAGATGGCACTTACCCAATTTATTAAAAAACGGAAGCAAAAACGTTATTTACTAATTTTAAACTCTGTGTATGTTTTGATAATCATTCTGAATCTTATCTCTTACAAAATTCCTTCACAAAAATGCAATTATTTCAGCTTTTTGCTAAAAAATATATTTTTTAAGAAAAATACCCATATTTAAGAGTTTATAAGCAGAGAAAAAATATAGATAGGATGAAATGTTTTGTTCCCATTTTATTTGTTTGTTTGAATGCAGAGGGTTTGTTCTTTCATTTGATATATTTGTATGTTCATATATTTTCAGAAGAAAATTTTCCTGGAATGCATTTTGTGAAAATCAGTAACGGTGCTTCAAAGTGCGTTGGACGGAGATTTTTTTAAACCGTGCTTGTTTCGCCAAGTTTTTTTTTTTAAAACAAAGGAGTTTATAAAAATACCCGTGTGGACCACGCCTGAATTTTTATTTTGGGGGGACATATTCCTGTCAAACGCACATGCTAGCTAAAACAAAACCTGTTTAAATGATCCCATTTGTTTCTATTTCGTTTCACGCCACATGGACAAGAATGTGACTTTACCGGGGGGCATTTGGAAAAAACAGGCCTTGTGGAACAGAGGAACAAAGTATTATGTGAAGCGTCACCAGTTTGAGTTGTTCTGGTGTATCGGTGGAAAAAACAGAAAGCTGAAAACATGAATTCAAATCAGACATAAAAGCTTGAGGACAGAAACCTCAATATCAAGCATTTTTACATGCAGAGCTACAGATGTGCTAGAGCCGACTGTGAAAGTGCTTCTCTGATGGATCTTACACGGTTATTAGCAGTCCTAAACTAATTAAAGGCATCACATTAGCCTTCTGAAAAACATCTGAAAGAGAAAACCTCACTTGTACGAAACCAAATTCAAACTTGATAAACTGCACTTAAAACACACATAAGCAAAGCAATGCATCTGATTTGAATAACATTAGAGTAAAATGTACTAATCACAATAATACCAAATGTTTAACTTGTAAATAGATGTTTCAAATGGAATCAGGAAAACTTTAGGCTACAGATTTGATTAATTCCTTTAGATAATATTCAAAGGATAATTAATGTTTCTAATATCCCCCAAAAGAAGCCCAACTTTTTACATGAATTAGATTAATATTTGTCTATTAAAAACATGCCCATGTGGATGCACTAATGTAATATTCCCCATGCCATGTATTTGTTCATATCGCCCAATAATACAATGTTTTGCACTTCAAGATTACAGCTCTCATTAGTGGTTCTTGCTAAGGCAAGCATCCCTGTTATTGTTGCGCATACGATGGGTAAGGGATTTGCACAAACCTGCCCCTGCAATGACTAAATAACCCATTTATACACAACCTCAAGGGTTCGAGAACTGCATCCTCCAACACTAGCAACATATTGCCTTTCTGCAATTCCTTCACAAACAACCTATCCTACAACCCATAGGACTGGTTAGGTTATTTGTCCAATACGACACAGAAAAGCTTTACTAAATTAGCCTCTCTAACAGAAGCAGGTGAAACTTTCACCTGTGGTACTCCTGAAATAATATATTAAGGTATAATTTTGCAATTAATTAGATTAATTAGATTACAATTAGATTAATTATATCTATATTAAACTATTCAAGCATTTTGAGTGAATCATTTAAACAATTTATTTATTATATAATATAAAACACAGCATACAAAACAGCCACAATTTTTGTGTACAGAGGTCAAACGATTGGTTTATATAAGAAACGAATGCAAAGCAATCACTATCTGTTGTAAATCTTTGTACAGGCGTTCAAAAACTGCCGCCAGAAGAAGCGATACGTCATCTTTGATTGTGAAATAGTATTGGCTCTCGTGATCGATTGCATCATGGTCTAATGTCCTATAATGTCCTAGGGAGTTATTTATTTAATTGTATGGCTTCAGTTTGCAATACTTTTACACCGTTTTGCCAATATTTATGCAATAAATACCTGTGACTGTACTTTTACTCACAACCTTGAAAAGTAACCATAGGTCGTAATAAGCTGCTGGAAGCTATAGGCCGCATATTTTAAAAATGTAACTTTAGGACGTAATAAGTTGCTTGCACAAATTACCTACAGGGTAAGTTTTTTTGGAGGACAGATTCTTCACAAAAGATCTACAAACTTTCAAACTCACCACCATAATGCAGACATTATGTTTCATAAATATTCGGTAGGTTTATTGGTAACACCTTACTTGAAGGGGTGTTCATAAGACTGACATGACACCTTCATAATCATGACATGACACGCGCTATGAACATGAAGGAGGTTTTATGCACATTTATAACAACTGTCATTTGTTTAATGATGTCATTTTTTAATGCAAAGATGACATTGTTTGAATTGTCTTTGTTGTGACAACTTGACATAAACCAATACATCATAACTTGTCATAAATCTGTCATAAACATGATATAGCAGTAATAATCAGACTTAAGAAACTATCTAGCTTTATGGGTTAACATTACATTAACATATCATTAATATGTCATTAAGTGTTATTACTATGTCAAATAATTTTAAATGCCTTAAGAAAATGCAATAGACACGTCAAAAGATTATACTTAACTTTATATATGTGCACAATACATAAAAAACTAACAGATATTGTTCTTCCTCACAGGTTCTGAGATTTTCTGATATAGAAAAAACTAACAAAACATTTAATCAATTTAATTTAATGAAATTTACTTTGCTGTGATATGGGCCCGACCCAGCATGGCTTAACCCACTATTGTAGAGTTTTTTGTTTTCATTTAATTTTAGGTGAATCGGTCTCCAAATGCAAAACATTTATTTGATCAATTTTAATTATTATAACTGAATGATTGATTTTATTTGTTAAACAAATGGAGGAAACTTTAATGAACTGAGGAATATTCATGATGTTGTTATTAAAATATTTGGTAGAGTATTAACACTTAATGACATTTTAATGACAAATGATATTTGCACTACTGTAGTTGAGGTCAAGAAAAATATTCATGACACTGTTATAAAACTATATGACAGAGTATTAACACTTAATGACATTTTAATGACAAATTATATTTGCACCACTGTAGTTGAGGTCAAGAAAAATATTGATAACGCTGTTATAAAACTATATGACAGAGTATTAACACTTAATGACATTTTAATGACAAATTATATTTTTACTACTGTAGTTAGGGTCAAGAAAAATATTCATGAAGCTGTTATAAAACTATATGACAAAGCATTAACACTTAATGACATTTTAATGACAAATTATATTTGCACCACTGTAGTTGAGGTCAAGAAAAATATTCATGACGCTGTTATAAAACTATATGACAGAGTATAAACACTTAATGACAAATTAAATTTGTATCACTGGTAAAAAGTGGTCAGTTATGTTATCTTGGTAATGTCAAGTTGTCATGGCGAGTTATGATGTATTGGTTAATGTCAAGTTGACATAACAAAGGCATCTCAAACAATGACATCTTTGCATTAAAAATTACACAATTGAACAAATGACAATTAACGACAGTTGTCAAAAACGTGCATAAAATCTCCTTCATGTTCATGGCACATGTCATGTCATGATTATGAATGTGTCATGTCAGTCTTGTGAACAACCCTTTAAGTAAAGTGTTACCGGATAATCTTATTTACTTTTATTGTATCAAAAGTATGACATCATTTTAATTCAAAACAAACTGAGACTTCTCTACTGAGGTGTCTGGAGAAGAAGCCACCACTATGTTCTCTTCTAGAATTACAAGTCAGATCAATATCTCAACATGACCTCATTTATCATCAAAATTAAATTGTCTGTATTTGTGTAATCCTACTGTATGTTAGGAAAATCATCACAAATTCCGTGAAACCAAACTACAAACTTATTAATTTTTTATAAACAATGATAGAGCAACACCCGAGCTTGCTGTATCTGAAAAGAAATTCCACAAAAAAAAAAGAGTAAATCCATTTAAACAAAGCGCAGAAGTGGCTGAGGGCAGTAATACGGCATCAAAGCATATTTACAAGAACCGAACCAGTCTGTGTCGAAGCTCTGTGTAAAGTCAAACAGCACTGACATATGAGTTACAATCAAGATAGGGTTCACATATTCATTAAAGCATCACTGCACCATATACTGTATTACTGTATGGACACGTATAGGGTAAAATGGACCGGTGTCAAATGCCATTTAATGCTGCATGTAAGCCATGGTCCACTGGCTCTATTGGCCTTCTTGTGCATGTACTGTATGTATAAAATTGATTACAGTCAAATACAGTAAGCTTCATTCTTTATCAATGCACACAGTGAATGCGAGAGCCGTACAGTTCTGAAACAGGCAGTCTGCCACACTCCACCTACCCACGGCATCTGTCATCTGTCTCTGAGTGTGGTAATACTCTTCATCAACCGAGGAGTTAAGAAAAAATGAATGATTTACACTGTATCTTCCGCTCAGTATCCTTAGAGCACAAATTCAGTGGCCGTAAAATGAATTTGGACACTTAGGTCATAGTTAAAAATAGTCGAGTGTCATTGCATTACAACAGCAAAGCATCATACCTATTGCCATTTGCAAACAAAAAATTATACCCCTGTATGTTATGCTTTCAATAAATTTACAGGATATATGATGTCAGTTTTCCTTAAAGGAGCATTTCACCCGTAGAAACATTAATCGTTATTGAAAGTGTGTCATATTTGTAGTCGAAATGTAACATACATTTCGAATTTGATGCCTATTTGACCGAAAAAAGGGGTGTTTGTAGTCTCACCCCCTCAACAAAGATATTGGACTTCCTTCTTTCAATGATGCAAAATGATGATTTTTACATCATTGAAAGAAGGAAGTGCAACACTGAAATCTGTATTTCTCCTGTCTAAGCGGCAACTGAGGAAATGATGCATGACCATTAAAAAACATGACTGGGGTTCTAACTATACAAAGCTTAATGCAAATGGGTGAAGTGTCCCTTTAATTTCACATAGGTGACATAGCAGAACAAAGACAAGTGTAGTTGTTAATATTAAGACCAGAATAAATGTTATAAATATTTTTTTTTAATTAGGGCTATCTATAGATAAAAATATTTCATCTAGATTAATCGCATGATTGTTATGAGTTAACTCGCGATTAATCACACATTTTTATCTGTTCTAAATGCACAGTACCCTAATTTAACACTTTTCAAGTAGGGATGCGTATCGGCCTCGATACCACATTTTCTAAAGTACATGACTCGTTAAAAGTCCCCTGATACCTGGAATCGATACCACGGTCTGAGAAATGTCTATGTTTGAGCGGCATGTAAGGGGTTAATGCCTCTTGTGTTGTCCAAAGAGGCAGAGTTTACAACAAACTGGAAAACTAGTCCTTTGTTTTTTTGTTAAATTATAAGACTAAAGCTGTTACCTGTAAATTTAAATCATGTTTTTTTTTTAAGTACTTGGTATCGGTATCGGCAAGTACTGAAATGCAAGTACTCGTACTCCAAAAAAAGTGGTATCGGTGCATCCCTATTTTCGAGTATTTAATACTCGGATCAAGATGGGTGTGGACAAATATAGATGCTTTATGCAAATGTATGTTTACGTCCAGCCTGTTTAAATTTTTGAAAGAACCTTCAGCCATTGTTTCGTATATGAATTTTCCTTCCAGAAGATCCTTTTTTTCTACATTTCTGTTTGCTGCTGCATCATTTGTTACCCGTGCTGGCAAAATGAGTCGGAATGAGCAAATAAAAAAAAAGTTTTTATATTTTGACATTCTCTATTAAAAAACTTCAAAACAATGCATGATTTGTTGCAATATGACAAAACCTGAAAGAACTACACCTGTTTGAAAGTTAATTTTGAGAAAAAATGACCACATCCAAACCTTAAAATCACTGGTAAGATCACTGATCACTGAAGCTGCATCTCAATTTATTTAATTTATTGTATATGGGCTAGACCAAGGGTCAAACAAAAAGTTGTGAGTTGCGTTAATCGCATGTTACCTGTATAAAAATTTGTGGCGTTAAAATGAATTTGCATTAACGCATTATTACCACGTTAATAATGATAGTCCTAGTTTTAAAAATATTAGTGATAAAAGCTAATGTGTTCTGTATGTCCTGTGGTTTTGCTAGGCAAAGTTGATGACAGCAAGTTTGTGTTAGAGGTCTTATTGGGTCCAAAGAAATTAACGCAACCTGAAATGACCCGAGTCACTTTAACCCAAACTCGACATTCATAAATATTTTTAAAAAAGAAAGAACCGACCCAAGACAAACATTATAAAGTAAGACCCTAGTTAGACCCAAACCAGTTGTTTAATTGAAACCAATTGTTTATTGTTTCAAAGCAGCTATACATTAACTCTTTCACCGCCAGCATTTTTAAAAAAAGTTGCCAGCCAGCGCCAGCGTTTTTCATGATTTTCACCAAAGTTTAATGCCTTCCAGAAAATGTTCTTCTTTAAATATATAAACATACAATATACCAAATCAAAGAACAGACCCTCTGCTTTCAAACAAAAAAACCGTTTCATCCTACCTTTAGTGGTTCTTTTGCAATCACCTTTTGAATATGGGTAGGTTTTTGCAAAAACACCATATTTTGAGCAAAAAGCAGATATAATTCCATTTTTATGACGGATTTTTCATAGAGATCATATTCAGAGCGATCTTTAAAACAGACACGGACATGCAGCCGCTTGCCAAAGGGCAATACTTCCGGTTTTAAAAAGTTGCGGAAGGGCGCCACCTAGTGGATAATAGCGGTATTGCGGAAAGACGGAAAATCTCGTCATTGGCGGGGAAGCGTTTTCTCTTAATTGACGAGATATCTCGTCAATGGCGGGGAAAGAGTTAATAGATGCAGGAGAAAACACAGAAAAATCGATGGTCAACATAAGCAGCAAAATACAGCGGCTAAGATTAAATCATACCAGCGAGCGTAGTAATAGTATAACGCATAGAAGACGGTGCTAAGAACCTAAAAAAAATATATAGGAGAAAAAAACTTTTTTTGGTCGAGGAGAAAAGTCCTAGGAGGGAAAAAAACCCTTGAGAGTGAGCCAGACATAGCTGATAGGATATAATTAAAATAATTATATATATATACAAATAATGCTAGATAGTTTAGGTCGTCTCAGATTCGTTCTGCAACAACACATTAATTTTAAATTACCTGAGACCCAATGCCGCTATTATTATACCCGACCTGTGTCTAAGGCACGCTTGAAAATTTAAAGGGGACAGAGAATAAAAAAACATTTTTACCTTGTCTTTGTTGAATAATGGTAGTCTACCCGCATTCACGAACATACAAAAAGTGCTAAACATGCTAAACATCTCAGTCTCATAGAAATTCCTCTTTTAGAAATGTCAGCCAGAAAACGTCCTAATCTGAAAAACTGATGCTTATGACATCACAGGCATCTCACTACCCCTCCACTTTAAAATAATTGGCTACATTTTTTGAGTGGCGGCAAAGTCAGCCAATCAGTAATGAGATTCCAAGTTAAGCCAGTAGGGGGAGCCAAATAGGTGCAAAACCACTTGTTTAAAATCCCCCACCCTAAAAGAGCTATCTGAGAGACGTTTTTAGGAAGCTTCTAAGGCATTACAGACCCAAACAAAAAAATTTTGTCTACATATCACATCACAGAACAAGGATAAATACCCCGTTAATCATTCTATGTCACCTTTTAAAACCTGAACCCGCTTTGGTCTCGGGTCGGACCTCGGGTTTTCGAATCTAAGTGGACCCGTGAAGACCTCTAACTTGGGTAGCTATAAGCATCTACACAGAATATCCATCTGTCCGAAATCGCATACTGTTGACAGTGCGTACTGAATTAGATGAAGTACATACTTATCAACCGTTAAAACAATACGTACTATATAGTACTGTATAAATATGGGTGGTGACGTACTACAGAACATCTGCCATGTTGATTCATCGTTTGACATTTGTCGTCATAAGTGAGCCGTTAACTCAGATGATACACAAGGAACAGCTCCTTTTCTTATGTATTTACATTTGAATTGAGCTGCGTCACCACCTTTTGACATTTTTGGAGTTAGGTGACTCCTCTCTTGGGGGCTCACGGGATAGTAAAGTGTCCTGAAAGCACATTTCAATATATTTGCTGGAAGTAGAAGTTCATCTTTTCACCTACAGTTTTTTTTTTAACTTGAACATACTACTTGCCTGATATACAAATTACTATATAGTATGGAAGTAGGCCATTTTGGACACAGAGTACATTTTTCAGACCTTAGCCTGCAGTGAAAAAGACAAAATTAGAAACAACAGTTTGAGACTGCTAAACTTTTACAGGTTTACCTTTTAAACTTCTACAACTTGGACTTTGTGCTGGCTCAGGCCTGAGACATACTCATGTATATACATGAAGACAATTTTTGGCTACGCAAGCTTGATTTCGTGTGTTCTTGAGCCCAAAAATGTCAGAGAGCAACTCGTAACACCACAAGCACGTGTTGCATTGTCAGCATTGCTGTGAGGGGATCTATGGTGGACATCTTCTATGGTCTTATAAACTATTCTCATTATAAAGCTGCATTTTCAGGAGAATCTTGCCCAGTTATATCTAATAAAAATTTTCAGAGTTTCTTTAACACTGTGATGCTATCTTTCATTAAAACGATGGACAATGCCTTTGATATAAAAACTCTAAATTTAATTTACACCAATAGAAGTCTTGAGTAAAAACTCAACCATGGGGTCTAGTTTTGGTTCTCATCCACTGACTCTGAATTACACATATTGCTAGGTGCCAGTATAAAGATTTTATATTATTCTGTATTCATTCTTAAGCAATTATTTTATAATCTGCTACATCAGCATCTATTTGATTTTATAATGCCAAGGACCCCAAAATATGATGAACATTTTGTAAGGGACCCCCTTCCTAAAATATATATATATATAAAAATTAACATATTTGTATGTATAACGAAAATATAATTGGCTACACTTACAGTAAAGTTGGATGTATAAACCTGAAGACAAACATTTTTTATTCAAATGTAGCAACTTTGACAATAAATCTAGTTTCATAGCAGCTTTACAAGGAAATATGCCTACGAACCCCAGTAAGATAAAGATGACTCTAATAATAAAAAAACAGTAGAAAGATACAAAGCAAATATAAATGATTCTGGAATGTATGTTGCAAGAAATGAGAGATAAATACCTAATAAATCAACTCTACAATTTTTTACTCAGAAATGTTCTAACTCTAACCCCTTAAAACCTCCCCGGACCCCAGTTTGAAAACCATGGTATAGTAGACCTACATTAGCTATGTTTACATGCAAACAAATAATCCATTTGTAATCGTATTGATGACTCAGTCGGATTGAAAAGCTTTCATGTAAACACTTTAATCAATCGTTTGGATAAAAATTTCGATCGTATTGAAAGGGGTGGTGTAGTCTGATCTATGATCCGATCATCAGGAGACAAGTACGTATATAAAGGCGTATAGCGTAGTATTTTCTCAACAGGATGCAAAAATACCTTGTGCACATGTGGAGAATAATTGTGCTTAAGTTCATGTTCACCTCATATTTACACATAATTCTGGCAACACGCATTAATAAGGTAATGGGGTCAGGCGCTGTACATTTATAACATTACATAAAGCAATAAAATAGCGTTGTGCATTTCGAAAATTGTGTTTTTATTTTCTATATCTTAAAACTTAAGAATCTCCAACTCAACTATGCCTTTTACATTTACCCAGACATAAAGCGTGAACTCAACGAGAGATGCTGTGCGCATTGTGGTGTTGCCAAGTCCTACGCAGTTTAGATTTGGGCAACTTTTAAACTGTTTCCGCTAGATGATTTTATTCTGTGAGTTAAAAGATTTTGTTTATTAGTTATTGGTATTTGGGCTGTGAATAGTCCCTGGGATGCTTTTCTGGGATGTCCATTGGGCTGGTTTTGATTTACGAATCTGGCAACCCTGGCTGTCTACTTGCGCAAACGTTTGGTTCAGATTATATAGAATGTAAACGAGTGTGAATCAAAAAAAACTTTTTTGCCAAAGACACAAGGGGCCCTATTTTAACGATCTGAAACGCAAGTACGAACGCAAAGTGCAAGTGACTTTGTGGGCGGATCTTGGGCGCTGTTGCTATTTTCCCGGCGGGAGAAATAACTCTTGCGCCAGGCGCAAATCAATAAGGGGTTGGTCTGAAGTAGGTTCATTATTCATAGGTGTGGTTTGGGCGTAACGTCAAATAAACCAATCAGAACGCTATCCAACATTCCCTTTAAACGCAAGTGCGCAAGTTCCATGGCGGGTTGCTATTATTATGATGGATTTACCAGGCGCATGCCAGGAGCGGTTCACAGCCGAGGAGACCGACGTTCTTGTAAGAGCAGTCAAAGACAGAGAAGTTGTTTTGTATGGGGATGGGAGAAACCCGCCCAAATCAGCATCGGTTAAACAGGCGTGAGAGGAAATAGCCACAGTTGTCTCATCAGCTGGCATCCCGAGGACGTTGCGCCGCAAGCGCTACAATGATGTCAGGAGACGGGGGAATCCCAAGCTTGCCAGCATAAATCGGCCACGCCGTGTAACGGGAGGTGGATCTGCCTCTACACAGATGCCAGCAGAGGACATCGCTGCGTCCACCCTTACCGCTGAAAGCCAAGAAACGCAAGCAGTCCAACCCCAAAGTACACTTAAAAATCAAGTTCATATACATTAAGGTTTCTTATGAAAACATTTGAATTATTATATACATAAAATAAACGTAATGCAGCCACACAACACACATATGAAAATATTTAAATCGTTATTTGCATGATAATTTTTTAACGCAGCCACACAAAATAAATAAAAACTATCACCACAATGCTAAACCCCAAAATGATTTCCCTTATCTCATGTGTTAATATTTTTTATTGTAACAATTTATGATTTGCAAAAATAACTGTTGCATCTGTGTAGATTAGATAACCAAAGTGTGTGCGCGTTGTGCACGCTATACATTATGGTCAAGCATGCGCCCTGAAAATAGCATAATGAACAACGCGCAACGCGTCACTGACTTTAGACTAGTTTTTTCTGGTCAGTGGCGCAATTGTTTTTTGAAACTGCAAAATAGCATCAGGAATGGTTTGCGCCGGAACACGCCTCCTTTTTTGCGCTGAACCGCCCAGGGAGCGCAAGTTCATTCCCTAGTTTGCCGACGTGCGTCTGTGGAGGGAAAAACCCGCTGTGCGCCGGTGCAAAATATGAATGATACATGCGTCACTGACAAAGTCAATTGCGCTGGGTGCAAGATAGGGCCCAAGGTCTTTTTTGGTACTTGAAGCTACCTTACAATAAAATGAAAGAGTAAAATGCAAAAATTCTAAATATTATAATATAAAGAGACATGGTATAGTGCGATAACATGCATAGTGCAATGACATCATTCTGCAACGCACTGATAGCAAAAACAGATTCTTTAAAATTTGGTGACTGGGAGTACACAAATAAAGACTTCTAGGTAATTTGCCATAAAAAAGAAAAGACCATCTCACAAACAATGTTTAACATTTTCTAAACAATATGGCGCTTTTAACGTTTGCGCGTTTGTTCAACCGTTTGTTCTACAGTAAGTAGGAATTTGCTATATGGTTGCTAGACTCTTTTGGACCAGTCAAAGGATCCCATCACTGTTTCTCTCCCTTGATATAGTTGGTATCATAAATTTAAGTCTATGCGAGTTTTTTCCCCACCTATTTTATTATCCACAAAGCACTTAATGACTTAGAAAAGTAATTGCAAACCTCTTCTTGACAGTTCACACGATTTGTGGTACCATTTATGTTCGCTGCACAAATGTCACAGGACCAGTACACTGGTGTTTAATAGGGTTAGGGACTCGAAACTTCAACACTACAGTAGTAGCATCGCTTGCCTTAGCGAACATTGCAAATTAGCTTGTTTCATCCTCAGCCATTATTCCCATAACTATGTGCAGAACAATGATGAAGTAACATCTCTTTTCACCATGTTAATACATGCAGGCCTAAATGTGAGACTTTTACAGCTTAAAATATCAGCAATTCATCACAAAACTACAGTTGCTTGCTGTTTTAAGACAAAGCCAAATACGTTCACCATACAGTGTATCTACAATACATTCTACTACTGGGATGACAGACTGATGTAATTTCATTGGTTTCATTAGCGGGACCTTATTCTGTCTTGGGCATGAATCAGTCATTACAGTTTTTGCCCTAAATGCCCTTCTGCCACACATGAATAGTTAAAACCAATCAAAATTGTGAGATCATCTTTTCTTCAGAGCACCATTAAGTCAAGCTGTAGGCTAAATGACTCTCAAGCATAATTCAATTACTACACAGTCTACTTTATAATAAGAGAACATCTGCTTGATTCGTGAAGGTTTTCTTATGTGGTCCTGGTGTGAACATTAAACCCCAGAGTACAGTCAGCTTGATTTATTTTGCACTGCTGGGGTCAAAGTGAGTCAGAAGCTTTTTGCAAAAATCTAGTGAGCTGCCTACAAAGACACCATTTTAAAGGAGTGTTTTAAACCGGCTGTTTCTGAAGGTTTGACTGTGTAATCATGCCTTGCTTAAAAAAAATGCATGTTTGTATACCTATACATATACCTTATTTTACACTGCTGTTTCCGATTCTCCTAAAAAGGGCATGAGTACCTTGTTCAATGAAGCCCCTCCCTCAGAAATATGCAATATTTGATTTGAATTGATTAGCTGGCCCAGTGTGTTGCGATTCGCTAACCATCTAACGCACATTGGCCGAAAAAGTCACGCCCAAAGAGGCACTGCTACTTGGGCGGAGTAATTAGCACAACTCTGAGCGAACTCTCTGCTCATTACCAGGGGGCTTCTCGGGGGCTCCAAGCAAATCACTCCGCCCAAATGCTTCACCTTCTGAGAATATAGTTCCCAGTATGTAAACTGTTAAAAGATGGCTGTGTCTCATATGACCTTGTTATTTGTACACTGTGTGACTGTATAAATCAAAACATATAAATAGAAAAATTTTCAAGTTTCTTTGTCACTAATGAGGAGCAGTGTGCTAGCTGGAGCCATTCACTTCCTGTCTTTGTGCTAAGCTAAGTTAGCAGGGGCTGTGTCAGACAGAGTTACAGCACGCATGGAGATGAGAAAGGTATGTATGGACTTATCTAACCCTGGGGGATACAGTGAATAAGCTAAATTCCCGAAATGTGGGCGTGTTCCTTTAAGGTGTGTCCCAATCCACTTTTGCTAGTTTAACAATGGGAAAAATTGTCTATGCGCCTGGCGCACAGTTTAAAAGGGTTGTTCCAATTCATGTAATGATTAATGGGTGTGTTTTAGGCATAAAATGTGTTTTGGGCGTTGTTGTAGTCCAATAATAGAGATTTACGTTGGAGACGATAACTCGCGTGGGGTATATATCTTTTGCATATCGTTAACATGTAATACACACGTACACACTAAAGGAAATTTTAAATTGTGAATCGGACGATAGGTGCTCTTTAAAAAATCTACACCATATGTTAAAATTCAACCTGGTTGGTTAGTAAGATAATCTCTTCCTGTCTGATTGGGAGAATCGTGACTAGAAAAGGACATTATTCTGTTGGTCAAAGCAGGATTAAATCTTAAATTACTTAAAGCCGGTACACACCACAAGATAATTCAACATGGTGAATATTTAGGATCAGAAATCTTGTTGTGTGGGGGAAACGCCGAAGACAAACGCACACACAAGCTGTAGATTGTCACGTGAAACAAAACAATACCTTATCACATAGCTAGCTGATGAAAGATGAAACCACAACTACAGTCATGGCGCAGCACTCACAGTCCATTGTGAGATAGACATCAGATGTAAAAAAAAAAAACAGTCAATGTCATGCCTTAATGCCCATTGTTTGTTTACTATGAAGTCACGTTTGGCCGCGACAGACATCGCGAGATCTCTGCGAGATTTCCCGTGTTCTCAGACTCGGGTTGTTTGTGAAGTTAATCTGATGGTGCATGGCGGTGTGCTGTCATGACCACATAGCGGCACTCCACACACAATAGAAAGAAAAGTGTTAAATTGTCAATTTTTTTCGTTATGTTTGTGGTCTCTCACATTTTACATTTATTACATTTATAATCATTCTTCACCAGTAGCAGTCCCTTAAATTTAGACCCTGCAGTTTTCAATGTTAAAAGTGAAGAAAACCAAACAATCTTACCCTCCAAATCCATTAGAAAAGTGTCTTTGATCAACAAATTGAAGATGACTTGGGTCAAAAGTAGTCGAGATTGATCTCACAAAAATCATTCAGATTCTCACATTTAGATCAGTTACTTATCTGAGCTTTAGCAAGTATGATAACCTTGTTTCTGTAATCATATCTGGCCAGATAAGTGCACGAAACAATTCTCTGTGCTCTCCTGTAAAGCCTGAATGATATTATGTAATATCATTTCTGTTTCAATGCTTTTACCATTGTAGTTGTTGTACTGTATAGACTCACCGGCCTCAAAGACAAAAGAGCATGTGATGCTTTTTCTCCTAGTGTCTCATGGACGTTACTTTGAATTATTCAAATGCACAGCAAAAAATGAGTAAAACACAACACTGAGATCAAACTTCGAAACGCCACATGCAAAGACAAATAAGTGGTACCCAATAATACATACATACATGTATTGTTTGGACAGCTAGCCACTTGATATGTATAGACCAACAATGCACATGTTTGAAAACTATTGAATGACGGCAAAAACTACTGATATGCCTGTTTAGGAGGCAAACCGTAATGTTGTAATAGGATAGACATTGCTTAAATCTCAATTCATCTCCCAGTCAACTACTACTCTATAACAAAAATACAGATACAAAGACCCGAAAACGAATCTATCCTCATGTAAGGTTACCTCAGTCCAATACTTCTCACTTACACAATTCAACGTGATTTTCTGGTCTGTGAGTTTACATGCAGTGGAATGCAGATTGTAAAATGTCACGAGGGGGCAGATAGGTCTCTATCTCTCTCGAACATACCGAAACTGCCTGACTTGATGGGAGTGATAAAATGACAGCAGTCCACCTGCATCACACGGAGATCAGCATCAGTGGTACTCTAGCGCAGAAGGATGCTATGGGAGGAACACTGGGGATGCAGCAGAAATCCATCAGTGCTTCTTACCTTGAAAGGGAACATATGACATGTTCCCACGGCATTGAAGGTGCTCTCCGTGTCTATTTAGTATCTCGGCATGCAAAGATATCCTTCAGCAGTCACGGGAGGTGAAGATCTCTTCTGCTCACAGACTGCGTCGACGCTGGAGCGATATTCCCGTAATGCAAATGGAAAAATAAGATAGACAAAAATCATCGTCCGTGATCGACAAGAGCCATTGGAATGATCGCAGCCCAGCGCGTGAAATTGCGTTCACATCATATATCACACACGCGCAAAACAAGAGTGATGAAGAGAACGATGAGAGAGAGAGAGAGAGAGAGAGAGAGAGAGAGAGAGAGAGAGAGAGAGAGAGAGAGAGAGAGAGAGAAGGGGGCGTTGAAGTGCGCGTGAATGTGCGTGCGTATTTCCAGTGTAGTTCAATCTAAATGCACTGTGTGTGCATCTGTAAACGTGATGTTGTGTAAAAATCCCACGTAAATTGTGAAATACACCCCTGCAGATTCGCGTGACAATGTAAGCTCACGGCAAACTCCTCATACCAGTTACAATTGTGGTAGTCCGTCCCATTTTTTGGACATGCGGTGTACTTTGGTAGTACTATTAATAGCAAGCAGCAGTACCATATTTCGTGAAAGGGTGCTTGAGTTACATAATGACTACAATTGAGAAAAACTCAAATGTATATCTTATAAAACGTGCTAGCTTATTTAATATTTTTAAAACCACAGCATAAAATAAAATGCTGTTTTTTTCTAAATGACATATATTTCTAATATTACCAATTTGCTTGCAAATATTGATAGTTGTATAATATTAATTGTTTACTTGCTAAAGCAAACTTGAATTCGTCATAAGTACGTTAGGCTATGAAACATAAACAATATATTAAATTCTGCTTGCTATGATAAGATTTAGTTATATTCAGGGAATAAACCCGCATATCTAAGGAAAACAATATCAAAACCACTTGGCAAACACATAGCAACGCCATAGCAACCGCACAGCAAATTACCTGTAAGTACCAGCAACGCCGCTGTCAGCAAGTTATGCACGTGCAAGCCACGACGACATTTATGTTGGGTCAAACGCTGATTTTTTATTTTATAATTATTACTACTACTTATGTGTATTCCTAGTACATAAATTCCGTCTGTTTGCTTTAGATCGGCGCTTATTTTACACGTAATTTATTTTGTTAAAAGAAGCTGTAAAGCTTGTCGTACTGTATGTATGCTGTCGAGTCGTTAAACCGTGCATGTCTGTTCCGGCCTGCAGGTGGCACTGTTAACAACACACAGTCACTGAAATAAAACAACTCTTTCGCCAAATTAACAACGTATTTATATCTCAATTCTTAATAACTATAAATAGCTTACAATGTTAGTGATTTAAATCAAATAACTTAAATCACTCAAATGAAGGCCTATGAGAAATATAGCCTATACATGCAAAATGTTATTTAGATTAATGCTGTTGAAATTTTTACGACCTAACATTTTTCCAAGTTGAAATAGTGAGGCAGGCAACAGAATATAGAGAAAATGCAGAGGAGGAACATCAGGATATAAAAGTAGGAATGCATACGGACACATAAATAACTGTGAAAAGTTTATTTATGCTTTTTCAGTTTTATGTTCATATTACAAATAATATATTATAATAATAAAACATGTCGTTGTGTTTGTGGGGTCACGTTCTCAAGGCGTTATAATATAAGCCCTCACCTATCTGCCCCAGCAAAAATATTTATTTCTCATAAATAAAATATAAATCTCACACATGATGCATAACAGATGGGGTGTCAACGTGTGTAAAGAGTTATATTCAAAATTCACTGGTTTAATGTGGGCTCACCTGTGAAAGGACGGCGCGTGTTCATTGCGCGCTCATGACTGCCTCCTGGTGGCCAAAACGACTCACACAAACTTCATGCAGGATTTTATTAATGGGTAATATTTACTATTAAAGCATTAAAATTACAAAACCTTTTATGAGCATTTTTAAAATAATAAAAACCTTTTTACCTTGTGTAAAACTTGTACATAGACACATCTTGACTACAACCTGTTGTTTGGATCAGCACTATGAAATGAAAATGTTAATGTTTTAACAATAAAAAAAGAATGACTTGTGATTATTAATATTTCGTAGTATTTAATTCCATTCAATTTGTGCTGTTCAATAAAAACTTCTCTATTATTGTTATTATTATAAAATAAAAAGTAGTAAAATAGACTGTAATTTTTTATTGAAAGTACATACATTTATTTTCTGTTATCGTTGAATAGTAATAAAGAAAATATAAGATATTTTCAACTGGATGCATTCAGATCAATTCATGGATAATATTCTTTAAGTGAAAGAAAGAAGTTGACAAGCTAGTGCACTTTATTACAACATAATAGTTTATTTTTTTTGTATTATTTGTTTACATTTTAAGTGTCAACCTAGAGTACATACAGTAAAAACGTAATCTGACGGAAACGTCAAAGAATACATCAAATTAAATGTTGACTTGACTATAAAAAGACTACAGTTTGCTAATTCTTGTGTCACCCTGACATAAAATCTATGACCTAACAAGCACATACCATGAATAAAAAACACACACGGTACATTCATTATCATTCACTGATGAAATGAGGACCAACTTCCTTACGTTTGTTTTCCAGGTAAAATGATCTGCATGTTTAGTTTGTATCGGAGACGTTCTGAACCTGATCAATTCATTAGAATAAACACAATAACCGCAGTAGACATAAAAATTACTTGGAACATACAGTGTAATGCTCTGAGCTAATGCACATCATAAAGTTTAATACATCAAATATTTAAGCACCTTTGGAAGGCAGTTCTGTTTTATTGATAGACATAATCCACAATTTTAAAGGTGCATATTTTGTGGCCTGATTATGATCTGTGCCTTTCGAATGTACAGGAAGTAAATTTGATCCTTATAAAACAGATTCTAAATTCTGATTGGACAAGCTGAGGTCTGTGACTTTATGAGTTTATTTAGAGTCTTCAAGTTTGCACACTATCAGAAAAAATTGTCACAAGCTGTCACCGGGACTTCAAAAAGGTCTAAATATGTATCATTTATGTACAGATATGCATACATTTGGTACTAATATGTACCACCAATATGAACTCTTTACACAAAGATAAACGCCCCAGTGAAAGCTAGAGACCATTTTTTTTCAGACAGTGTGTAGACTGTTATGAGTACATGGACAAAATGATGCCAATGAACAGCGTACGCATTTACAAACCATGATAATAAAATTCAAGGCATTCTAAAGGCGTTTTCTAACAGTATTCAAAATATAGGAAACACGAGATTTAAGAAACAAGTGATTTAACAGTATAATCTCCTAGTGTAGCTCAACCTGGATTTGTCGTCATCCTCTGCTGTTGCTCTCAGTACACCCACCTGCTCAGCGATGCTTTAACACCTCTGCCCGTAACCATGCAAACCCTAATGATAACTCTAGCCCTTTCCTCTATGTACATCTTGTTTTTAACTCTCTCTCTGTATCTTTTTTACGCCTGTTTCTCAGTACACGCTTACATTTTCCCACTCCACCAGATATTGGATTTTTCCGTCTGCCGTTACGCGCCTGGCCAGGATCCGGACGGCATCGCTTCCCCCCCATCCCATCGCTGTGGGTCCCCCCATGCCCACTGTGCTGGGGTAGGGTGGCACATCACGGAGGTAAAGAGAAGGGCAGCTTTCGAACCGCTGCCCTGGAGGGTGAGCCGTGGAGAGGGAGTATGGAAGGCAGGGGGCTGGAAGTCGACATGGGTCCTCTGCACTGTACACAACAAATACACACATCAACACGTACAATTAAAACAAACTATTTAGAGAGAAAGTTCACCCTTAAATTCTGTCACATTATGTTATAATATTCAATATACACGCACCTAAAGGATTATTAGGAACACCTGTTCAATTTCTCATGAATGAAATTATCTTATCAACCAATCACATGGCAGTTGCTTCAATGCATTTAGGGGTGTGGTCCTGGTCAAAACAATCTCCTGAACTCCAAACTGAATGTCAGAATGGGAAAGAAAGGTGATTTAAGTATTTTATGTGTGGGATGGTTGTTGGTGCCAGACGGGCCGGCCTGAGTATTTCACAATCTGCTCAGTTACTGGGATTTTCACGCACAACCATTTCTAGGGTTTACAAAGAATGGTGTGAAAAAGAAAAAAACGTCCAGTCCTGTGGCGAAAATGCCTTTTTGATGCTAGAGGTCAGAGGAGAATGGGCCGACTGATTCAAGCTGATAGAAGAGCAACTTTGACTGAAATAACCACTCGTTACAACCGAGGTATGCAGCAAAGCATTTGTAAAGCCACAACACACACAACCTTGATGCGGATGGGCTACAACAGCAGAAGACCCCACCGGGTACCACTCATCTCCACTACATATAGGAAAAAGAGGCTACAATTTGCACGAAAATTGGACAGTTGAAGACTGGAAAAATGTTGCCTGGTCTGATGAGTCTCGATTTCTTTTGAGACAATCAGATGGTAGAGTCAGAATTTGGCGAAAAACAGAATGAGAACATGGATCTATCATGCCTTGTTACCACTGTGCAGGCTGGTGGTGGTGGTGTAATGGTGTGGGGGATGTTTTCTTGGCACACTTTAGGCCCCTTAGTGCCGATTGGGCATCGTTTAAATGCCACGGCCTACCTGAGCATTGTTTCTGACCATGTCCATCCCTTTATGACCACCACGTACCCATCCTCTGATGGCTACTTTCAGCAGGATAATGCACCATGTCACAAAGCTGGAATCATTTCAAATTGGTTGCTTGAACATGACAATGAGTTCACTGTACTAAAATGGCCCCCACAGTCACCAGATCTCAACCCAATAGAGCATCTTTGGGATGTGCTAGAACGGGAGCTTCGTGCCTTGGATGTGCATCCCACAGATCTCCATCAACTGCAATATGCTATCCTATCAATAATATGGGCCAACATTTCTAAAGAATGCTTTCAGCACCTTGTTGAATCAATGCCACGTAGAATTAAGGTCAAACACAGTATTTGTATGGTGTTCCTAATAATCCTTTAGGTGAGTGCATTTCTAATGCTGGGTCAAAAAGTGACAAACTCAACACGCTGGGTTGTAATTTAATCTACGCTGGGTTGTTTCAACACAAAATGTTGGGTTGCTTTCACCTCCTAAGACCTGGTGTGTCCACATACGTGGACATCACATTTTTTGTTGTTTGCACCATAATACTTAATTCTGTGTAACTGGAACCAATTACACTGCTTCATGTTCAAAGAAAAATATTTGGTTATATTTATTGGTTCTTCCTAACCCCCAAATTGCTGAAAGAAATCTAAAAAAAGACAAACCAAAGCTCGGGTCTTAGAAAGGTTAATCCATTGTTGTGTCAAAAAAATCCTTTTCTGGGTTATTTAACCCATCGGCTGGTTTTGTCTCTTTTTGACCCAACGCAGGGTTAAAAATAACTCAGAATTTTAAGGGTGTGTACAATTTTCATTCCATTGACTTTCTATTCATACGCATGCGAGTGCGTCAGACCAGAATCACAGGCTTATGCAAAATATTTCTCATTCTCCAAAGTTCAAGTTTGGTGAACTCGACCTGCAAATTCATTTCACCTCTAGGCTAGGTGTGTGACCAATAGATGATTGATACGTCACAACATGACCTTTTCAGGTGGAGGAAAAACAGCGTGAGCGCATCAGAATCCATGATGTGTGAATTAAAAAACAACACTTTAGCACGTGATATCTTTTAAGGTTGCTGCCCACATATGCATTATGCAAGGGTCTTATGCAATGGTATATATTAACCTTTTAAAAGGGTACTGTCCAGTGGCGCCGGTGCCGTCTTTTTTCGAGGGTGCACGATGCGAAGTTCGTCACAACATGTATGTAGCCCGTCATGTGTGTGGTTCATAATTTCAAAATATGTGTTCTGCGCTTTGAGAGATCCTGTGTGTATCACATGTCTTGCCTGCTGCAGACGCGTCTAAAGGGTTTATGATAAAAGAGACGCTCGCGTTTGCCAGATACTCACATAATCTAATCAGAGTTTACTGTTAAGGGAGTGTCTTGCGTGTATTTTGTGAACGTGAGCGTCTCTTTTATCATAAACGGTTTTGACGTGTGTGCAGCAGGCACTTATTTTGACAAAACCCGTGATGCATATGGTTCACATGATGCAACAAACACATATTTTGAAAACACAAGCAACACACATGCCACTCCAAACTCTTATTTTGAATTTGCGCCCCTCAGAAGAGCAGTCACAAGCCGCCACTGGTACCGTCCCAGTGACTGCTTTTGTACCATTTTTTTGTTCTGTGTATTATTGTAAAATACGTCCTTTATGTGAAATTTGAAGCATAATCCTAACGTGTTTTATTTTTTTTTTGTAGTAACCACTTATTATATGTGACCCTGGACCACAAAACCAGTCATATGGATAAACATTTTTTTATTGAAACTTACTGTGCGTTCACACCAGATGCGGGAGAGGTGGCAAAAATGTGCGTGTAGTTGGACGCTTGAACATTTTGAGTTTACTCCCTTCATTCTCACATGAAAGTCACGCGTAGTCATTCGAGACATTCATGCGTAAATTTGTGTCAAGGGAGGGGCTTATATAGATCAATTTGCATAAACTTACCAGATTGTTCGACCTCCTTACTCAGTTTCTTCCAAACAAGATCCTTTTAATTCCTGTAAAAGTTCGGAGATGACTCGTATAGCGATGATTTTCATCCTTTGTTGTTTTGTGTTTCTGCCTCCGCTCGATTCCTGTAATCATGTAACTGCTAGAGCAAGCTCCTGATTGGTTAACAGGGCGCACAAAATCCCCCAAGGTTCAGATTTTTCAACTCTTTTTCAACGGATCACGCGTAAACGCTCAATAGCCGTAAGATGCCTATTCGCATCTTTTAATTGACTTAACATGTAAATCACTCACGCTTGCCACCTCTTCCGTGTCTGGTGTGAACGCACCATTACCATTATATGAAAGTTGAATACATTTTGATTTGATAAATGTATGATTTATTATGATACAACTATTTGAAAATCTGGAATCTGAAGGTGCAAAAAAAATCTAGTTGTCCAAATGAAGTCCTTAGCAACTCAAATTATTAATGATTAATACAAGTTTTATATATTTATGGCAGGGAATTTACTAAATGTCTTTATAGAACATGATCTTTACATAATATCCTAATGATTTTGGCATAAAAATCGATACATTTGTCCCATACAATGGGATATTTATTTCACAGACCTGTAATGATGCAGGGTTCGAGACAGGTCCTGAGATCCATTATATGAAGGGTGGTAGAGGGCGTACATTCTCTTGGGAGGTGAACTGCAATGCGTAAATATTTGTTAGCATACACTCTTAAAAATAAAGGTTTTTCACAGTGATGCCATTGAAGAAACATTTTTCTTTCAATTCAGTCAAAGAACCATTTCTTACTTATCTTCAATATATATATTTTTTCACTACAAAATAACATTTTATAAAAAAGAAATGGTTCTTTATGGAACCATTCAGCCAAAAATGGTTCTTATATGGCATCACGAGGCACCTTAATTATTTAAAGTGTAGGACTGAATAAAAAATACAGGCATCTATTCTGAAAATAACAATCAAAGTATACGGCATGTTTTCGTGTTAACTGACCCTAAGTTCATCTCTTCTTCTGGTTTTCTGGGGTTGTAAAGGCTTGTCCCATCTACATAACCATGGCAACATGGCACCAGGTCAATTGAGTTTGCTGTAACCGCTGGTGGACAAGCCTAAAAAGACAAGATCAACGGTTATGAATAACATTCACATTTGTGCATTTGGCAGATGCTTTTATAAAAAGCGCCTTACAGTGCATTCAATCTCACATTTTTATCTCTTTTTGCATAACATGGACAGAACATCCCGAAAAAATTCACATTTTGCCTTGTTCGGACAAAAAAGTCACAGTCGTGGAGCAACACGAGAAGGGATTAATGATGGCAGGATGTTTATATTTGGGTGTTTGGAGTTGTCATTGAATGAAAAATGACCCATGCAAAAATAAGGCACACAGATGAAAATATGAGATGACTTTTATACGATTTTACAAATTATCAGAACGAGAGGTTCATTTTCACCTCTACGAACTAAGACTGTGAATGTCTATAATTTATGAATGAATGCCTGCGGCATTCTAACAATTATTATAATGGAGACGCCTCTCGAACAGGAAGGTTACTTGTTCGTAAGTGTTGATAACCGCATGGGAAAACTAGACTTTAGGTGATTTCTGCCTAATGGTCTTAAGGTTGGTGGATGTGTTTGGCGTGTATTACAGCACACAGCGGGACAGAGGAGTCAGTGGCGTGTATGACAACAGTGTTAGTGGGACGATACACAAACTGAATGCAGATGACAGCATTACTCTGTGGCACATTTCATTACTACCAAAGTCAATTGACACAAGCAGCGTGATATAGCACCCTGTGAATGATATACAGTACAGACACATCAAAATGTGAAACCCATTTCACATAGTGTTTTAACAGAAGTCACAAATGACATCTCCTTAACATCTAAATTAGTTCTTATAGGCAGTGCAAAAGTGTACTTTTTGGAAAGGTACCGTGCTGCCCCAGTGACAATTTATTTTTTTTACCTTATTTTCTACAAGACTTATATAAAGTTATTGTATATTAATTTTAACGTGCTAGACTTTTATGTTCACATTCATTTGTATTTGTCCTAAGGTTTTTTAACTTTTCGGTCAGCCGAACCCTCTTGGCTTTTAATTATTTAAATTATTTACTTAAAGTACCCCCTGAGATTTTAAAGAAATATTTTGCACATTTGCATAATTATCTTCAACACTAAAAAAATTATTCATTCAATTTACTCAATTTTTTTAAAGTAAGTGGTCGCAATCAATTTATTTAAGCTACATTTAAACAAAAAATTAGAAAAAACAAAACAAAACAAAAAAACTTTTGTTTAAATGTAGCTTAAATGAATTGATTGCAACTACTTACCTTAAAAAATTTAATGAACATTTTTTTCAGTGAAACACATTTATTTTTCATGTGTTTGAAAGTTTTTACATTATTATTTTACATGGGTAATGTTATTGTTACCTGTAATTGGACCGTCATGTGGTCATTTTCTTTTAGGCCTACATAAAACGTATATGTTCATTTTGTTGTGAAATCTCAGTTTTCTGATATAGCTATTGTACATGGTCACATGACATGCAGAATACACAATAAAATATGTATTTTTTGTAAGTGAGTGTTTTATTTATATTTTTTTATTTTAAAAATATTTATTTATATTTTATGATTTAATTGCAAGTAGTTTTTTGGGCCATTTTGCCTTGATTTGATAGATACAGTGTAAAATAAAATGCAGCATGAAGTCAAAACACCTTGTTTTTTTTTTTTTCATTTTTGTATTTAAAGTTTTGGCATGTGATAAGTTAACATAACTTATAAAATCAATTGTTTAACTTAATTTTTTAAGTTAAAGTAACATAAAAATATTGTAGAACACTCAAAAAAATGAAACACAGCTGTTGTTGGATCAAAGAATTTAAATGCGTTTGAATTATATAATATACTTAAGTTTGTGCTTTTAAATTAAAATCTTAGTTTGGACAAAATTAGAAAAAGTAATTTTCAAATTTACATAGTTTACTTCCATTAAATGAATGAAATAAAGTTGTGTTGGTTCTGCAGTACCGCACTTTGATCAGCAGGTGGCGCTGCACAAGCGCATGCGCAGATAGAACGCACATGGTTCACTCTTCTGATTACGGTCGGCCATTTTCTGCATTAACGTCTTATAAACAAAATTACTTTACAAGCGGAGAAAACGGAGAAAGTTCTGTCTTTATGTGGAGACACAGGTGAGATATTTTACTTATTTGCAATTATATTGAGATCATCAATAGATTAGAATTGTGAATTACAGATTACAGACCACTTATGCTGCGTTCCAGGCAACCCGTAACCCGTAACTCACGAGTTCAAAACCACGCCTCACGACTCTGAACTGGGAGTACATCGATCTAGTACGAGTTCACGGGTGGGAAGTCACGGGTTTGACTGCCGTTCCAGTGCACTTTCACCGGTAGAAGGTTGTAAAAACACGAGTTACGGGCTGCCTGGAACGCATAAGGTCGTGAGTCGTGGTTTTGAAGTCGTAACTCACGGGTTTAAAAACCTGCCTGGAACGCACCATTAATTACCAGATATATTACACGTGTGTAATTGACTTCGTTTTCAGATTATTATTAGTCACTCTGCATTGCTTTTTAATTCCTAAGTAATATTTTCCACGTTTTGCACTTTGATTTAATTTAAATTCTCCCATAAAAAGACAAATACTTGTATTAAATTGCTAATTAGGAGCATTTTCACAATGTATGAAGGTGTGTGCAAATAAATTCATTTTGTCCCATGGTTTAGTATTAGTTTCTCAATAATTCTTTTAAATTGTGGTCTTTGCATTTCTATTTGATTTCGAATCATAGAACTAAACACATTTAACACTTAAATACACATTTAACACTTAAATAAGTTGCCCATTAGTTAAGTAACTTGTTGGTAAGGTCATCCAAAACATTTATACTACAGTTTAGCAGTTGGTAGTGTTTAATTATATTTTTTATATACATGTAGTTGTATTTTATTCAATTTAATTGGTGACTAACATCCTTTTCCGCTTAACAGAGTTTGGAAGTTATGCCTCAGGAGTCCCACAAGTGGCTGTGCAGAGATTGTGGCTCATTTCACACATCCAGATCAACGCTTTTAAAACACTTCAGGTTAGTACATGGACACTATGGCCCCAGACAAGCATATCCATGTGCATATACTGACTGCCCATGCACTTTTAAAATATGGAATGCACTGCGGTCCCACTTAAGCAGATGCGAGCAGTGAGAAGCAACCACATAAATTGTCATGTTTGTGCTGCCACTGACATTCCTTCATTAAATGAGTACTGAACGAGAGGTAAATTTTGTATGTGATCTGTAAGTGTTTGTAAAGACATACTCTTAAGTGTTGTTGTATTATACTTGTAAGGAATGTCACACATATCACTAACTATTTTGATTTGTTCTTTTAAAACTGGTATTAGGTTTCTGCAGAATTCAGTAGGATTACAACAATCCCTTTGGTGTTCAAATTCATGGGTCAGCTCGATCATTTCTCAACTCAGCTTATCAGTGTTTTCAGAAAGAAAGGAGGAGCAGCAGGACAGAAGATCAACAACATCATGTCAGTTTTGGATCAGGTATGCTCTCTAAACTCATCATTTTAAATCTGGCAATATTTCTCCCAAATATAAGCTTTCAGTTATTATGCACTAAGCCTCATGTTATGATACCTCTTGTTTTTTTTCCTCTTAATTAGAACACTGAAGTTAATAATGGTTGCAGTAGGATAAATAATGGCTGAATATCTTTCTTCAGTGAAATGCATCTAACGCGTGGCATATCCGATCAGTTCAGATGCATAAGTCTTTAAAGAAAAACACAATATATCTTTTTGCAATGCGTGCAACTTAATCTCTGTACAGTGCATTGTGAATGTGTTAGCATGGTAAGTAAAATAAAATAAATGTGGCACAAAATAAAACGTGGAGATTTTTTTAAGCGAATAAAAAATGAGAACTATATTATATGGCGGAAGAGCTCCTAGTTTGCAGCACTTCGACTTCAGCACACAGTAACATCATCACTCCCCCTCTCACTGAGTTTGAATGAGAGGGGGAGTAGTCAAAGTGATGATGTTACTGCTCCAGAGGTCGAAGTGCTGCAAACTAAAGGGCGATTTATAGTCGTGCGTAGGTCCTACGGGGGAAGCAGCGACGGCGTAGGTTCCGCGTCGGTTTTCATTTATACGTGCAAAGACACGCGAAACCGCTGGTTGGCAGTAATCACGCGTGTAACCACAGTAGCAGCAGAAGTCGTCACAGAAGAAGAAGCTAAGCAAGTTAGCCCACAAACGAAGAAGAAATAGCAACTTGTTGTGTATAATTTGAGAAGACCAGCAATGATGGAAGTAAATAAACAGCGACTTATGTTGCAGTTTGAGTTAAATCACTCCTCAACTTGGCTCATCTTTGTTTTCACCGTCTCAAACGGAAATACCTATGACGCAGTTTTTTTACCTGACGGGAGGGGTTTTGGTGGACCAACCACAGCGCTTACGGTCCGCGTAGAGCCGACGCACTGTTAGGAATTTTGTGAGGTGCGCGTCAGGCTACGCAGAGCTACGCACAGGCTACGGATAGCCTACGCCGTAGCTACGCCGTAGGACCTACGCACGACTATAAATCGCCCTTAAGACCTCTTCCGCCATATAATATAGTTCTCATTTTTTATTCGCTTAAAAAAAATCTCCACGTTTTATTTTGTGCCACCATACTTACTCGTGTAACTACTCACGTAACAGTCTTTAAATAGGGAAAACATGGAAGTGTTTGGTCGCTTCTAAATTCATCCCTGTTTGGATCCTAAGGAATAAATGGGGCTAAGCTAAATGCTAACACATTCACAATGCACTGTACAGAGATTAAGTTGCATGCATTGCAAAAAATAGATAGGTATGTATTAATTTGTCTAAGTTGAGCTAATAACATAGTAAAATATTGAAAAACAGTGGTGTTTTCCTTTAAAACCCATCTCAGTCAAAATGAGATTATGATTTTTAGTAAATGCTCTTTACAAGAAGTATACGTTACTCAAATAATTTTGCTTAAAAACTTGCTAAATACCACAGTCTGAAATCTCAATTTGTAGACCAACACTAAACGCATGATATAAAATGCTCATTTAAAAGAAAAGAGAAAGTTGCATTTGAACCCTTCATATGTTCTGTAATGTAAAACGTTTTAATGTAAAGGCTTGCGTATAGCCTTTTACCATATTTTTCAGAAGCATCAGAGTCGGAATAACTCGGACATCAAAAATTATTGTGTATCTTTATTATAACAAAATTTTTGGTTTAGGGTCATTTTCTTTTGTTTTCAGAGATGAACCTTATAGAAATAACATTGTCAGATAATTTGTATATAGCAATCGTTTTTGCAAGTGTGAAAAAGCAACCTGCTAATAATGGTTTCTTGTTACACTGTTCAGGGTGTTTCCATCGAAAAAAGACGTGAATGCATCCTAAAAGCACTTGTTTATGTGAACGAAGACCCCTCAAACCTTGTGAAGGAGTACATGGTAATTTTAACCTGTTAAACATATCTCTAAAACCAATTTCCCCCTTTCCCCCAGATTTTATTTAATTATTTCTTTTTGTATTTGTTTTTTTAGGATGTTGAACATGAAGCCCAAACCATGATGCGCAACACCACCCTTGGGATCTACGTCATCAACCCTGAAGGGGCACATGCTACAGACCCTTACCAAGATGTTGGCATCATCATTGAAGGCATCAAAATACTTGAAAACCTTAACAATGTGGCACATGCGTGTTCTATGATGCTTGGTCTGATTTATGTATTCAACTTGGCCTACCCGCAAGATTTGAGGTACACTTTGAGATATTTTAAAAGCTTTTGATGGAGCTAGATGCCAACAAGCTGTCAAACAAGGTCCATGTCCTGAAAAATAAGCTTCTTTTCTAAGTACTAAGTTGAGGTCAGGATCAAGTGATGGTACTTATGTTTCTGCAATGTTACACTGCAAAAAATGATTTTCAAGAAAATTCTTAGTATTTTTGTCTTGTTTTCAGTAAAAATATTTACATTTTTTAAAATTAAGATGCTTTTTCTTGATGAGCAAAAGGATCCAAGAAAATAACTCTAGTTTTTAGATCAAAAAAATCTTATTAAATTTATTTTGTGCATAAAACAAGCAAAAAAACTGCCAATGGGGTAAGCTATTTTTTTAGATTTTTTTTCTTGAATTTACCGTTTAAGAAAAATGTTAAAGATTTTTTGCTTACCCCATTGGCAGTTTTTGTTTGCTTTTTTTATGCACAAAATAACTTTAATTTGATATTTTTGGTCTAAAAACTAGTTATTTTCTTGGGTCGTTTTGCTCATCAAGAAAAGCATCTTAATTTAATAATTTTTTGATATTTTTACTGAAAACAAGACAAAAATACTAAGAATTTTTTTTCTTAAATCATTTTTTTGCAGTGTATACTGTTGACTGTTACAGTACATTTGTTCCAGTACTGCCATGTTACACTTCTTTCAGAATTTATCTTTAGCATTGTTACTTTTCCCAATTTAAAGAGGCACAGACTGCAAGAGAGACTTTTCTGCCACTTAATTTCATTTTAAGCAATGTGCCATTTATTTCTGTATTTTATTGTATTTTTCTTTTAATAAGAAAATGGAAAGAAGTTTTAAAGATACAGATTTTGAACAAATAAATCTTGTTGGACATTTGTAAAAGATATGTTCTTAAATGCATTCAATATATTTATTGTATATTTTTTACCTAAAATAGTAAGAGAAAACAGTAAGACATTGTTTACAGAGTTCAGATTTTGCCTACATTTTTATTATTAAAAATGTGTAAAATTGTTTTACTTGCGATAAGAAGAGAAAACAGTGAGCCAATGTTCACAGGGTACATATTTTTCACATATTATTGTTAAAAATATGTTATGTATGTATGTGTAATTTGTTGAAATGCACTCACTTAATAAAGTAATGCAAAGCAAAAAACTGATTTTTATTTTGGTTGAATGTAAAAAAAATATATAGTTTAGTTGAACTTAATTAAGTTAATATTTAAAACAAAAACAAGGTAGTTAATTTAATTCAACTAAACAAGATTGCATTACGTTTATATAAAAAACTTAAGTTTACTGAAATAGATAATGTTACATAAATTCAACAAACTTTGTTAGGTGGAACCTGTTGACAAAAAAAAGTTAATTAAATCCAACATATTATTTTTTTGAGTGAAGAGGACAGGAAAGAACAGGCAGAGGGGTGCGGGATCGGTCAAGGACCTTGAGCCGGGAATAAAACTCGGGTGCCGAAAGTCTGCACCAACATCCCTAATGTTTGATTTTACTGGGGAAATTTCATATTCATAAAGTGAAATGGTCAGACTCCAAACCAAACTTCAATCATTTTAAAAATGAGCTTAAGAATTATTGTACAATGGTAAGAATTGTAAAAGTAAAAAATCAGAGCTTATAAGATTACAAGCAAATATGACATTGCTAGTTAAAGCCGGGGTGCATGATCTCTGAAGGCCAATGTTGACATTTGAAATAACTAAACAAACACGCCCCTACCCCAATAGAATCTGAACCTTCTTTTGATAGACCCGCCCCACACATACGCAACCCTGGCAACGATGTCGGTTAGTAGACACGCCCCTTACTGCTGATTGGCTACAAGTGTGTTATGGTACTCGGCCCATGTTTTTCAAAAATCGTGCACCCCGCCTTTAAATGACGCCCTTTTCTCCTTTTTTGGTTTGTTTATTTAATTTATTTATTATTAAATTAACTCTGGCTTGTTGATTGTGTAATAATTGTATACTTTTGTTTAATTGCAATGTTTCTTATTCTACTGTTGTATTATGGCAAATAAAACTCCCTGCAATTCCCTCCCAAACCATCAGGGGTAAGCAAACCCCAGTTTGGGAAACCCAGTCCCAAGGGAACACAAGGTTGATACTGAACTTAACATAACTGTGCAATGAAAGAGCAATAAAGCTTACAGGAACAGTTGTGTGAGAAGGTGTTGGGATATTTTATGCAACTCTGCGTTGTGTTATTGTGAGCCAAATTGTTCATTTCCATAGACATGTTTTTCTGGTGCCATGACCCTTTAAATCTAACAGTGGCATCCGGTAACTTCGCTTTCCAAGGACACAAATTCAGAATATGTGTTCGGAGTGTCATGTGTGTTGCTCGTCATTTTAAAATATGTGTTCGTTGCGTCATGTGAACCATATGCATCATGTGTCTTGTCAAAATACATGCCTGCTGCACACGCGTCGGCATGTGCAGAAGGCATGTATTTTGACAAAAGGTGTGTCAAAGGATTTATGATAAAAGAGACATGTTCACGAAATACTCGCAAGATACTAACTTATCACTGATTACGCATAAGATTAAGCGAGTATCTGGCAAACACAAGTGTTTCTTTTATCATAAACCCTTTCAAAGCGTCTAGAGCCGGCTCGCATTTTGACATCACGCTTGATGCACATATGTTTACATGATGCTTGAACACATACTATGAAATGACGGGCTACATACATTATTAGTGTAGAGGAGACAGAGTGATATAGCCAATCAGTATAGAGACAGAGCACAGTTATGCTAATTTGAAAACCACGCCCACCAGGGGGTAAACAATCCATCCGTCTCCATTGACTTTGTATTACTTGAGGCTGCTTCATTGTCATGTCTGGCCAATAACAAAAAACTGAAAAATGCCTAAAAGCTGCTGTGTGACAAGGTGTACAGCTAACAAGCTAAAAAAAAACAGAAATACGTTTTTATAAGCTGTCGACCGCAAAAAACAAGCGTTTAAAGACACAAAAGTGGATTGCCGACTACATTTCCCACCAGAGGGCGTAGTTCTAATGATATGAAAAGTTGCCTTTTTCCACTTTTGTGTCTTTAAACGCACATTTTTTGGGGTCAACAGCTTTGTCTTGGCTTGTTAGCTGTACATCCTATCACACAGCAGCTTTTGGGCATGATTCTTTTTTTTTGTTATAAGCCAGAAAGAGCAAGGAGGCAGCCTCTCACAATACAAAGTCAATGGAGACGGATGAATTGTTTTCCCCCCTGGTCGGCGTGGTTTTCAGGTTATGACGCGTTGCGCTCTGTCTCTATATGAGGGGATGATTAGTAGGCCAATGGGCAAGTTTGGCCACGATGCTGGCCGGGCACACCCCTACTCTTATTCGAAAGACATCCTGGCATTTTAAACAACCACAGAGAGTCAGTACCTCGGTTTAACGTCTCATCCAAAGGGTGGTGCTTTTTGACAATATAGTGTCCCCATCGTTAGGACCCACACAGACCACATCTTTACCAGCAACGACCTGGTTTAGCCAGGAGGTCTCCCATCCAAGTACTGACAAGGCTCAACCCTACTTAACTTCAGTGGGCAACCAGCTTGAGCTACAGGCTCATAATAAATTTGAGAAACTGACTGGTGATGGAGGGAAGCTTGACCTCTGTCACACATCTTTTGATAGCTGTTGTTAAATGAAAACACACCGACCTGTGTCTCTATGACCCGACGTTTGGATTTACGAGTCTCTGGACCCACTGATCTCCGCTGGCAGGGCAATGACGTCGGGCTGCAGTGAACACAACAATTGACTTTAATGTCAAATATTATTTGTCATTGTCATAAGATCCCCCCAAAATATAGACACTTTTTTTGCAGGCTTGTGTTTAAGGATTAGTTCAGACAATAAGAAACATTTTTGACATTATTCTTACCCTTATTACATTACAACTCTGTATTAACTCTTTCCCCGCTCAATTAAGAGAAAACGCTTCCCCGCCAATGACGAGATTTTCCGTCTTTCCGCAACACCGCTATTATCCACCAGGTGGCGCCCTTCCGCAACTTTTTAAACCCGGAAGTATTGCCCTATGGCAAGCTGCTGCATGTCCGTGTCTGTTTTAAAGATCGCTCTGAATGGGATCTGCATGAAAAGTCCGTCACAAAAATGGAATTATCTCTGCTTTTTGCTCAAAATATGGTGTTTTTGCAAAAACCTACCCATATTCAAAAGCTGATTGCAAAAGAACTACTGAAGGTAGGATGAAACGTTTTTTTTTTTGTTTGAAAGCAGAGGGTCTGTTCTTTCATTTGGTATTTTGTATGTTTATATATTTAAAGAAGAACATTTTCTGGAAGGCATTAAACTTTGGTGAAAATCATGAAAAACGCTGGCGCTGGCTGGCAACTTTTTTTTAAAACGCTGGCGGTGAAAGAGTTAAAGGGGACATTTCATGAAAATCTGACTTTTTCCATGTTTAAGTGCTATAATTGGGTCTCCAGTGCTTCTATCAACATAGAAAATGCGAAAAAGATCAACCCAGTAACTAAGTTTTGGTAAAGCATTCTCTGCAACCATGTGGAAAAAATATCTCATTGAAATTTGACTCCTCTTGTGATGTCAGAAGGGGAAAATACCACCCCTTTAATCTGCACTATCCAACCATGACCCTGCCATTTAGTGCAGACATTAGCTCATTGCATTTAAAACGACACCCAAAAAGGCACATTTTTGCTCAAACCTGGCAATTTTAACATGCTATAAAAAAATCTATATCTTGAGCTAGAACTTCACATACGCACTCTGGAAAAACTAAAAATGTTTTAACAGTTTATAAAAGTCTTGTGAAATGTCTTCTTTAATATTTTTTTGTCTTTTGTGATTTTCAAGAAAAAAAATTCTTAGTATTTTTTTCTTGTTTTCAGTGAAAATCTAATAAAAATTCTTAAATTAAGATGCTTTTTCTTGATGAGCAAAACGACCCAAGAAAATAATTCTAGTTTTTGGACCAAAAATATCAAATTTAAGTGATTTTGTTCACAAAACATGCAAAAATCTGCCAATGGGGTAAGCAAATTTTTCTTGAATTTTTCTTGAATTTAGTGTTTGAGAAAAATGTTCAAGATTTTTTTGCTTACCCCACTGGCAGATTTTTTATGCTTGTTTTATGCACAAATTTTGATATTTTTGGTCTAAAAATTAGACTTATTTTCTTGGGTCGTTTTGCTCATCAAGAAAAAAGCATCTTAATTTAAGAATTATTTTTAGATATTTTTACTGAAAACAAGACAAAAATACTAAGAATTTTTTTCTTGAAAATCATTTTTCCAGTGAAGGCAAAATATAATTTTGGTTAAGAACACTGCAAAAAAAAAATTATTTTCAAGAAAACATTTTCTTAGTACTTTTGTCTTGTTTTCAGTAAAAATATCTAAAAATTCTTAAATTAAGATGCTTTTTCTTGATGAGGAAAACGACTCAAGAAAATAAGTCTAGTTTTTAGACCAAACATATCAAATTTAAGTGATTTTGTGCATAAAACAAGCAAAAAAATCTGCCAATGGGGTAAGCAAAAAATCTTGAACATTTTTCATAAACACTAAATTCAAGAAAAAATCAAGAAAAATTAGCTTACCCCATTATTTTGCTTGTTTTATCCACAAAATCACTTACATTTTATATTGTTGGTCTAAAAACTAGACTTATTTTCTTGGGTCGTTTTGCTCATCAAGAAAAAGCATCTTAATTTAAGAATTATTTTTACTGAAAACAAGACAAAAATACTAAGAATTTTTTCTTGAAAATCATTTTTTCCAGTGTAGGCAAAAGATAATTTTGGTTAAGAACACTGCAAAAAAAATTATTTTCAAGAAAACATTTTCTTAGTACTTTTGTCTTGTTTTCAGTAAAAATATCTAAAAATTCTTAAATTAAGATGCTTATTCTTGATGAGGAAAACAACCCAAGAAAATAAGTCTAGTTTTTAGACCAAAAATATCAAATTTAAGTGATTTTGTGCATAAAACAAGCAAAAAAATCTGCCAATGGGGTAAGCAAAAAATCTTGAACTTTTTTCATAAACACTAAATTCAAGAAAAATTCAAGAAAAATTAGCTTACCCCATTATGTTGCTTGTTTTATCCACAAAATCACTTACATTTTATATTTTTGGTCTAAAAACTAGACTTATTTTCTTGGGTCGTTTTGCTCATCACGAAAAAGCATCTTAATTTAAGAATTATTTTTAAATATTTTTACTGAAAACAAGACAAAAATATTAAGAATTTTTTTCTTGAAAATCATTTTTTCCAGTGTAGGCAAAAGATAATTTTGGTTAAGAACACTGCAAAAAAAATTATTTTCAAGAAAACATTTTCTTAGTCCTTTTGTCTTGTTTTCAGTAAAAATATCTAAAAATTCTTAAATTAAGATGCATTTTCTTGATGAGCAAAATGACCCAAGAAAATAAGTCTAGTTTTTAGACCAAAAATATCACATTTAAGTGATTTTGTGTATAAAACAAGCAAAAAAATCTGCCAATGCGGTAAGCAAAAAAATCGTGAAAATTTTTCTTAAACATTAAATACAAGAAAAATTCAAGAAAAATTTGCTAACCCCATTATTTTTCTTGTTTTATACACAAAATCACTTAAATTTTATATGTTTGGTCTAAAAACTAGACTTATTTTCTTGGGTTATTTTGCTCATCAAGAAAAAGCATCTTAATTTAAGAATTTTTTGATATTTTTACTGAAAACAAGACAAAAATGCTAAGAATTTTTTTCTTGAAAATCATTTTTTGCAGTGCAGTAAAACTTGATTAAGAATAATATCAAAGTTTTGGAAAGCAGCTCAAATATTGACAGAAGAAAGAAAATAAAAAGTTTTTAGGTGAGTAAATTATTAATGTCAGATCTATTTTTAATTTTTGGTGAATTAAAAACTAAAAGAAGTGTGGTCCTTTCTCTGACCTTTTCCTGTGAGTGATGCTGATAGGCTGTTCGGCGATGTAAGGAGATTTGTCAGATGACAGAGGAGGAGGAGCCCGCACTTGAAGACCGAAGAGACACTTTTTTTTCTTTATTTCCTTCCCCGAGACAAACCTTCACGACAGATCAACATCTCAAACGGCTTGTTGTTACGCAGTAATATTCAGCATCTGTTTTGAGGGCTCTGTGACAGATCTTACGCGGTTACATGACAACTAAAACACATAATTCTGTTATAATGGCATCAAACCGTGACAGAAAGAAAATGGGATTTGAATCTTTTATTTTGAACCATCAAAATACTATTTGCAGAGAGTAAAATAAAACCTTACAGTAATGGTTTTACAAACAATATTGTGATCTACTCCTATGGGCTGCCACATAGGAATCGTGCAGAACGATAGTTTTCATGGCCAACATAATCCGTTTCTCACCTGTCTTTGTGGGAATTTAAAGCGTTGAGCAGGTTTTGGCAGCGGTCCTGCCTCGGTGTGTCTGATAGCTGAAAGATCAAAATACAGAGCTGAATGGGAAGCAGCGTTTAAGAAATGCATTTGAAATATATACAACCACAAATCACTTGTCATAAATCTTTCCTATTTCTTTTAAACCACTCCCCTACACCTCTTGGCTCTGCTTTGTTGTGCAACGCCCAATTTTCCCATAAAATCAAATCAAATCCACCCGTACACTTAAATATCCCGAATACGCCGGATTACAGAGGTAAACAGGTCGCGAGCAGCATTACGTGTCGACTTTAAATCAGGCTGTATTGGTGCAATTGACTGTAACGTTCTCATACCGTGCCGAGAAGCAAAGAATCCCAGTTTTCATTTGTAAAGGACATGATTTCGTGATCGAAATCAAAATACTTTCTCTTGCAGCACAGGGAGAGATGATACAGCACCAAATGAGCCAAATCTGCCCTGCATTACGACAAAATGAGTATCATCAGACATTATACTCACTTCTTTACGTATCGCTTATGTGGTTTGTATTCGGGACAGAAACGCTCTTACCAGGTCATAGGAAGCCTCTGAATGGTCTCCGGACCGTTTGTGCACACCGAGCACTGAAACTGATAAAAGCTGATGGGAAGAAGGAGATGAACAGGTTTAGGCAGAATTAACTTAGCAACGGCATGTGCTTAACAACCACGTCAACCTCACCGGTCTCCATAGAGAAGAGGTTTGCTCAGGCACTGAGTGCACGCTTCATGAAACCACTGCCCACAGCTTTCACACTGCAACATCTTCAGATTCCACCTGACAAACATAACACGCTTCAGTTTAGACACACGCTTCACAATGCAAATCACAACAGACGTTTCATTTCACACATGGACAATTACTTATATATAATGACAAATACTGCACTTGCAAACAATGCAAAGCATGTACCTATACATTCTGTACACTATCAGTTATTAGTTTTGACCAATGTTGGGTAATTAATTACTAGTAGTTACTAACAATTACTAGTGAGAATCCGAGGTGGGTAGTAACCATTTACATTTACTTCGTTACATTTACCAGAGTAAATTTTTTGGGTAACTAGTACTTTTAGGTGCAGTTTCCCGGACAGGGATTATCTTAAACCAGGACTAGGACTTAGTTTAATTAGGAAATATAACTAGTTTTAATGTTTACTAAAAACTTACTAGTGTGCATTTTGAGGCAAAGCAAAGGGCACTGATGTATTTTAAGATATGTCAGTGCAAGTTATTTTCGTCTAGGACTAGTGTAATCCCTGTCTGGGAAACCGCCCCTTAAGGGGATCGCACACCGGCCGTGCAGCTCAGCGCCGCGCAGCGTCGCGCCTAGCAGAACTCGGAGGTATTTTTAATGATTTGGGACAAATATGATGTTATTTAATGTTAAACTATGTGAGTGGCACTGTGTGGCGCGACAGGGATTTGAACAACTTCCTGAGTCACAGCTGGTGGGCGCGGACAGGCGCCACCTGGCGGCGCCGGTGTGCGTATACTCATAGAAAACAATGTGTTCAGTTGATTTAGAACGGCGCGGCGCTGCGCGGCGCTGAGCAGCGTGGCCGGTGTGCAATCCCCTTAAGAGTATATTTTTAAGGATGGGTACTTTTACTATTACTCAAGTACATTTCTAGTGAAAAACTTTACTTTTACTTCACTACATTCGGTAGCGTTACTCCATTACTGTCAAATGGTTATTATTAATGAATATATATATATATATATATATATATATATATATATATATATTTAAAAAAAAAGTTTATATGGCTTGTTCGAAAGTCTTGCGAGACGTTGGAGATGGCTGAAGCAGAGGACGTGTGCGAGGTATCGGAGGCAGATCACGTGTGGCCTTAATTAAATTACAGTAACTAATTATTTAGTAACTAGTTACACCCACAGGCTTCTGCTTCAATGCTTATTAATATATTCATATAATGCATACATTTGATCAAGTCTAGTTTCATAAAAGAAGGGCTGCAACTTACGATTATTTCTATAATCGATTAATCAGACACTTATTTTTTTCAGATTAATCTAATAAAAACCTAAACATGCACTCAATTAGATTTTTCAATTATTATAGCTAAAAAAATTCCTAAATTAGAGTATTCATGTGTGAAAGTGTACTTTAACTCTTTCCCCGCCATTGACGAGTTATCTGGCGCTCTTCCGCAACTTATAAAACCCGGAAGTATTGCCCAAGGGCAAACAGCTGTATGTCCGTGTATGTTTTAAAGATCGCTCTGCATCTGATCTCTATCAAAAATCCTTTACAAAAATGGAATTATCTCAGCTTTTTGCTCAAAATTTGGTGTTTTTGATGAAACCTACACATATTTGAGAGGTGATAAAAACAGAACACATGAAGGTAGGATGAAACTGATTTTTTAGTTTGAAAGCAGAGGGTCTGTTCTTTTATTTCATTTATTGTATGTTTATATATTTAAAAAGGAGCATTTTCTGGAAGGCATTAAACTTTTGTGAAAATCATGAAAAATGCTGCCGGCAAAAGAGTTAAAAACTGCAAAAGCCTCACATCGTGTTATACTAATATTATCACATATAAAATATTATTTTATATTTTAAGCCTTAAAGGGGCCATGGCATAAAAATCAGACTTTTTTCATGTTTAAGTGCTATTATTGGGTCACCAGTGCTTCTATCAACCTAGAAAATGTCAAAAAGATCAACCCAGTAACTTAGTTTTGGTAAACCATTCTCTACAAGTACTGTATGTGAAAAATTAGGTCATTGAAATTTGGCTCTCCTTATGATGTCATAAGGAGCTTTTATTATACTAATAGCAACCCTTAATCTGCACTATCCAAACACAGCACAGCCATTTATAGCAGAGAGAAAGAGAGCGAGAGAAAATAATTGACAGCACCATTGAGTTTCAATTGCTCAATTGAATTGTTTCAATTTTACTGATTTTATCAATTAGTTGTTCCAGCCCTATAAAAGTAAAATAAATTTCCATTTCAAAAGTTAAAAAAGACATAGCGAACGCGTTTGATTATGAAAGTTAGCCATGGTTTTAAAACTAATGAAACAAAAAAACTCTAGTTAATCCATGGCTACCACAAATCAAACATGACATTGTTCAGTAACCATAATTTACCCATAGTTTGTGTAGCAAAACCATAGATTTTCAGGTGGTAATAATATGCCAAAAAACACGGTTCCTACACATTTTCTATAGTAAAACCATGGTTTATTTTTTTTTAAAGGTGCATTTACAAATGTGGGAGATGCTTTAATCCAAAGTGACAGTGCAAGATCAATGTGAGCTCACAAAGTTCCGTGGGATTGTCAGGGAATTTTTTGCTAATTTTCCGTGGCATTCTCACGGATCTCCGTATTTTTCTGTGGCCCTGCTACAGGTCTTTTTCCGTGGCATTCTCACGGATTGGTTACTCAACTGCTTTTTTCCTATTTTCAAACCATTTTCGCTTCGTTTTAGGGTTAGATTTGGTGTTTGCGTTAGTAAGTCACTTTAACTATTGGTTTATACAATTTTTTCTGATTTATTCTTTTATATTTTCTAAACTTTAAACAATTGTCTCCTGGCGTTGGGGTTAGAGTTGGGTTTGGGTAAGGATGCCATTTCATATAAATCTAACCCTAAACCGAAGCAAAAATGGTAAGAAAATAGGACAAAACAGTTTAGTAAACAATCCGTGAGAATGCCACGGAAAAAGACAGTCCGTAGCAGGGCCACGGAAAAATGCGGAGATCCGTGAGAATGCTACGGAAAAATGAGCAAAAAATCCCACGGAAATTCGTGAGATCAGGCTGTGCAAGATATATCGAATTTGCGCTGCTAATGCAATGCTCTACCGCTGCTAACACAATGCTCTACCACTGAGCTATTTAGAGCGGGTATGTGACACCAGTAGAGTACACTACTGTTTGAAAATGTATGGATGCATACTGCATACTAATTTATAACCAGCGTTTAAAATACATGCTGCATGCTTATATACTGTACAGTAGGCAGTACTTTAGTATTAATTATAAACATACACACTTAAATGGGACATTTCACAAGACTTTTTTAAGATGTAAAATAAATCTTTGGTGTCCACAGAGTACGTATATGAAGTTTTAGCTCAAAATACCCCATAGGTAATTTATTATAATATAACATGTTAAAATTGCCACTAGGGGTGAGCAAAAATGTGCAGTTTTTGGGTGTGTCATTTAAAATGCAAATGAGCTGATCTATGCACTAAATGGCAGTGCTGTGGTTGGGTAGTGCAGATTAAGGGGCGGAATTATCCCCTTCTGACATCACAAGGGGAGCCAAATTTCAATGACCTATTTTTTCACATGTTTGCACAAAATAGTTTACCAAAACTAAGTTACATTTTCTAGGTTGATAGAAGCACTGAGGACCCAATTATAGCATTAAACATGAAAAAAGTCAGATTTCCATGATATGTCCCCTTTAAAGGTAAAGGTGCTACACAATGACATAGGAAAAGCAGATGTATGGTTACATAAATGGTCCCTTCCTGTTTCACAAATGGTTCTTTGTAGTGGAAAAAGTTTCTTTAGACTATAAGAAGATAAAATAAGAAATTGTGGTAACGCTTTAGATTACAGCCCGGAAAGTACTACGTAAGTACAGCGAATTTACAGCGTATGTTTCTGTAATTATAATATACTTGTGAAGTACATACGTGTAATTATAAGGGAACAATTTATAATATTTGGGGAACAAAGGGGAACAACCAGGAAAAATACAAATAATATACTGTATGCAGTAAGTATTTTAGATTACTAAACAAAACTTAAAATTCAGTTAATGTGTTTATGCTATTTATTAGTACGATACAATTTATTTTGAATTTTCAATAAAGGTTACTTATCCTTAAGAAAGAAAAAGTGTTCAGGAATTTGTTGGGTCATCAAGCAAAATTAAAAATAGGCAAGGCAACTTTGGTGAAAACAAAGCAAGCAAAACTAGAACTACACTCTTAGAACGAATGTGTTAAAAACAACACATTAGTATTGATTTTGGGACGACACACTAAATGCGTTGTCCCAAAATCCACCCATCTCTGTGTTATTATGGAAACAACACATTTTGTGTTACTTTTAACACAACTTGTGTTATATTTTAACACAAAATCAACACAAAATGATATATAATCTGTTAAAATTACACATAATGTGTTAAAAACTTAACACACAAGGATGTGAAAAAAATTAACACATCCTTTCTAAGAGTGTTTTTTTCTGTAGTTACTGTTTTGCATTGTTACAGTCTAAGTCAAAAAATGTTACCCCCTTGTTTCACGTAGTTACAGAGTAAGTACAGAATCTGCGGGCTGTAAATTAAAGTGGCACTTGTTACCCCCTTGTTTCACGTAGTTAAAGAGTAAATACAACATCTGCAAGCTGTAAATTAAAGTGGCACTTGTTACCCCTTTGTTCCGAAAATATTATAAATTGTTCCCTTAAAATTACATGTATGTACTTTATAAGTACACTACAATTACAGAAATGTATGCTATAAATTCGCTGTACTTACGCAGTACTTTACTGCATATATTATTTGTATTTTTCCTGGTTGTTACCCCTTTATTCCCCAAATATTAAAAATTGTTCCCTTATAATTACACGTACGTACTTCATAAGTAAACTATAATTACAGAAACATACGCTGTAAATTCGCTGTACTTACCCAGTACTTTCCGGGCTGTAATCTAAAGCGTTACCGAAATTGTATTTGTTAAAAACCTTTGACTTGAAGGGATAGTTCACCCAAAAAACGACAATTCTGTCATCATTTTCTCACCCTCATATTTTACTAAACCTGTATGTTTCAAAATATATTTTGATAAATTATGGTAAGCACACATCTGATTGTAACCACTGACTTCCATAGTAGGAAGGCAAATATTATGGAAGTATTGTGATAAATGATGAAGAAGATATTTTGATAAATGATGGTAAGCAAACAGTTGACGGTACCCATTGAATTCCATCGTATTAGTTTTTCCTACTATCATAATCATTTATGATTACCATCATTTATCAAAATATCTTCTTTTGTGTTCAACAAATAAAAAAAGAAAGAAACTCGTACAGTTTTAGAACAAAATGAGGATAAAAAATGATGACAGAATTTTCATTTTTGGGTGAACTATCACTTTAAACCAAAAAATGGTTCTTCTAAAGCATCACTGTGAAGAACCATCAGTAGCACTTTTATTTTCAAAGGTGAAATTCTTAAGATTTGGACTCACTCTCCCGGTCCGGCGCAATAACAGTAACACTGCTGCTGATTGGTCAAATGTTGCGGGTCCCAGTCTAAAGATGACAGCTGATAGGGCAGCCTCAATTTCATGATCTGCATGAGTCGTGCGAAGCGTCCCCGTTTTAATGCACCCCCTCTCTAGGACAAAACACACCCGTCATTACAATGTATCACATACGACGCACGCTCATGTCATGTAAGCACGTTAAACAGCAATTTTGTCTGAAGACTGTGTTTGCAGAAGAGCATTTAAAGGAAAGTCATTAACATTTCCTGCTGTGGTGGCAGGTGGATATGATTTTATCTTCAAATCGGTATGCCAGGCCTGTGAAATGAGCGTGCCGACAGATGGATTAAAGCGCAGGCCCATTTAACGCGACTCTACCGTCACCGTCACCTGCAGAGTGCTGCAATGCAATAAACAGGCAGTCGAGTGCAGTTAAGCATGGATACCCTTTACATCTCAGAGGAAAATGAATGCCTTGCGTTAGGTGGCGTGTGATTTGAAATGCATTCAGGATTCAAACGCTCTCCGTGATTTAAAATGCAATGTATCGTTATTTATGTAAGCAAAGTAAGACCTTAGTTGCTACGGCGAAGACACACTGGCGACATATCCAACTGTTGGGGTCAATTTCAGGGTCGATGATGGGTGTGTGGCACTCTGGATGATAACCTGTAACATAAACAAAAAATCTAAGCAAAAATAAGTGCATTTGTTTGGGAAGATTCAGTAGTGTGGCTAAAATAAAGTGCAAAGTAAAATGAAAACTGGATCCAAATCTAAGCCGTGTCATTTGATGAATTACCGTGGTGACATTTGAGGCAGTTTATGAGAGGTTCTTTAAGGGGCGGAGCATCACAGATACAGCACACCTCCTCTCCCTTTGAAGAGACTGACAAGAAGAAACAATACTTTAGATTTCCACATTTTACATTTATGCATTTGGGAAATTATTTTATCCAAAATTTACAATGGATTTTAGCGTTTTGTTTATTCCTTGGCATTGCAAGCATCACGCTCTGCCAGATGTGCAACAGGAACATCACTTTGCTTTACAGTTCTTTACTTTAGACGTAAAGAAAAAAACTATTTTTTCTCTCTTAATAAAAAATAAATAAAATACAACTCAATTTTAGAACTTAAATTAAAGATTTTTAATAACTAGTTTGATGTTAAAATAAATATTTTGTTCTATTTTTCTTTAATACGCAGAGACTGTAACTAATGCATTTGTATGTGGATTCACGTACACACTGTGGCACTATCAAAACATTGCTCTGTTTGTTCGAGCATACAGACCGGCCTGCTAAAGCAACATTGGTTTAACCAATAGCGTACTGCGTTAGCATATTTTAGCAAAGGTTGTGGGATTGATTCCCAGGGAACACACATACTGATAAAATGTATAGCTTGAAGTCATTTTAAAGTGTCTGTCACATGCAAAATTGTGAATTTGACACATGCCTTCAACCCTGCTTTGAGAGTTGACAACATTTTTCCTGACAATTCAGCCCCCCCCCAAAAAATTTATTTTATTATATACTTTTGGAGATGGTCAAAATATGTACCTGTCACTGGGATTGAACCCTTTCAAAAAGTGCAGCTTTGCACCTAAAGCCAGGGTTCCCAAACCTTTTCAAGTCCAATACCCTCAAATTCAAGGACTAAATGTGGGACACATTTCAAGTGAGAGCAAGGTTACATCGTGTTACCTTTTAAGATATATTGTTACAGTTCCCTTTCGAGGGAACTCGCGCTGCATCACTGCGGTGACACTTTGGGAAAGGGAAAGTGCGTCTGAATGTGTATATAAAAATTCAACCAATGGTGAGGTTAAACGACAAAGACGGGGTGACACGGGAGTCAGGAAGTATATCGCTATCTGAAATATCGCCAAAGACGGCGTTACAGGGATGCAGGAAGTATGGCAAGGGAGACGCAGCGTCTCGTTCCCTTCTCAGGGAACAACAGTTACATACGTAACCCGAGACGTTTTCGTGTGTCAAACACAACTATGCAATAAAGCATTTTGGTATGAATCAACATTCGCATATATAGAAGATATAAGCATTTAAAGCGAATAGTTCAGCACGTGTGCTTAAAAGGCTAGAATTTTTATGATATTATCCTACACTACACAGGGAATAATATGGATTTTTTTCCAGAAAACTTCTTGCATAAAATAGATTCAAGCACTTTCAATGACCTGTATTTATGTATGTATATTTTCAAAAACTTCCCTTGAATTATTTCCCCCAGATTCACAAACTTTCAAGAATTTCAAGGACCCGTGGGAACCCTATAAAATTCATATTAGTTCCTAAAAGGAATACACATTTGTACCCGATGTATACATATATAATGGATCATATTTGGACCTTTGGGTACTGGGTACTGCCTCAGTGACAGCTGAGGTACATATTTTGACAATTTCTTCCAACAGTTTAATGCATACATTAAATTATTTACTGTATGGCATTTGCTATATTACCATATTTATGCTGATGTTAATAAATGTAATAAAAAGCAGAAGTAAGACTGATTTATAAAAATGATGTCACAAACAAGTAATCCTAATGGTGGTAAAATAAGTTTTGATTATGCGAGCATATTGCAAACTTTTATCTTCTTTATTTACTTGGGCGTGCTGAATAACGTTTACATCTGAACCCCTATAGGAGAATTTACTTACAAGAGTGGATATCTTTTCTGAGGACCCAGAATTCAGAGTTATCTTCGAATCTGACCAAACAGCTCTGCTTCACGCTGTCTACCTGCAATAAAACACCTGCACTTTCAGCAGCGAATTTACACGAGCACAACAAGTCAGTACAAAACTTTTTACAAAATCATCCCGTTCCCCTGGCTTCAAGTCTCCCTCTCTTTCTCTCTCCCAAGCAAACTTGGAGAAACAGCAGCAGAACTTACTCGCTTGACATTACCAAGGTACAAAAGTCCATCACTCCATCTGGCTAAAACATCCTCTCCTTCACTAACTCCCCCCATCCTGAAGAACGTGGGAAAAGAGGGCAAAAGCATGTCAAAAACATACTGTCCAATTAGTGAGCCAGTAAAATGCGTCTCCATGCGAGCAAACAGCAGCCTGAAGGGTTAAACTCCGTGCATAGCGACAGTGTACAGTAGAGTATATAAATGATGAAGAGTCGATGCACACTGCAATGCCACACATGATCAAAAACACTGGATGCCTTATGCAACAGACCATAATATATGCAGATGATGGAACAATGCATGATGGGGAACTATTACTAACAAGATCCAATTGCAGATTGCACGCAAAACGCATGCAAACATTTGCATAAACATAACTCATCAGAACCGACACATATGATGGCATGCACATGCACGTATCAATTAACAAGCATGACAGCTCAAACACGGAGAGCAAAGCGCGCGCATGTACCTGCGTTAAAGTGTTCGGCTCTGTTTGGGTCACAGAGACGGGTTAGAGATATCAGCCGCACATGAAACGTCTGATGCCCGGTGTTTTTTTGCGTCTTAATCACTGTCCCGAATAATCGGCGCGTTTGGAGAGTCGCGGTGGATCAAACGCGCGTCACTCAAGCAGTCAGTGCGCAACCGTCTGTCCGTCCGTCCGTCTTCAGCTTCATGTTCCCGTTTCTCTTTATCGAAGTGGATGCACGTTTGTCAGGAGAGCAGAATCAGCATCATCAACCCGAGCAGGACGCCATCATCATCTCTGCCTCGCTCTCCTCCGACTTGTTGTGACGCAGACATAAAACACAGGGAGATGGAGAGGGAGGGAGATCCGGAGAACACCTTCGCATCTGTACGACTGACCGACATCTCACATGGATGCATGCGCGACCGGATCGAACCCCAACGCGACCGAACGCCCTGCGCGCAACGGGTCCGGCACACAACGCGCGGCGCGCAGGCAGCGACTCATTAGGAAAAGTTTGGGAGTGCTAATTAATGTCCAGCAGAGGTGCGCCTTGGACTTTGGGAGAAAAGTTTGTTAATGCCCTTGGGTACCGGTAAAACACGTTTCTACAAAAAAAGTAAAGAGAAAGGGAGGAACAAATATAAATTAAAATATAAATCTATTTATTAGCCTACAATTTATGATCGATGACGTCTTATTATCATTCTTAATTATGATAAGAGGTTTTCTATGCAAGTACAAAATGGCGTAGGCTATATATTAAATTAACACTTTTATTACATTTGCATGTTTTAAATCTATTTCTAAAGCTTTTCAAATTTTGCAAAGACAATTTTGTCTGGGAATGGGAAGTCAGGAAATAAATTAAACAAACTGATACTATTCTGAAAGGTTACACTGGTAAAATGTGATCCCATATTATTATTTTTATTATTTGTTTGATAATGGCTGTACATTATGTGTCCAATAGTTTCTTATTTTAAATACAAATATTTTAGCATGTCAAACACAGAGGGCTAATAAAAATAACTGCGGTTAAAAAAATGAAACATGAAATAAAACGCAATTGAACAACAAACCCTATTTTATCAAACACAGCTGTGTAATATTGTGATAATAGCAGGAATGTTCAAAATGGCCTCTGGCGAGTCTTTGAAATACAGTTCTCTAAAAGTCCGGCAGAGGGCGCAATGATCACAAGCTTTTCTCCAGTGACAACTAGATCTTTAATTTGGGATTTTATTTAGTAGTTCTTACAAATTCTTTGTAACTTTCTATTTCTTTAAACAGAAATGCAGAGGTTATGGGCTGCAAACATTCTGCATTACAAAGCCATCTAGAGAATCAGCCTGTAGATCATAAAACTGTAGATAAATTATTCATAAGCAGCAAACCATTTTAGTCAGCCCAATCCAAAGACCTGGATGCACAGCTCACATTAACATGGCTTTTATTTACCACAACAACCTATTAATAAACACAACAATCTCCCTCAGGCATATTATTACAGCAAACAGAGGTGCAGAGGCATTACATAACCCACAGCATTTTCCTTTATGACAGATGGATAGTTTTATAACAAGGAAGAGAACACAATATGTTGTACTTTGAATATGCTGTAGTGTTGTAAATAATAATGAGGAAATATTATGCATAACATAAGTTTTATAACACAATTCACATTTGACCATGACTGAAAAATATAAGCGGACAATGTTTGTTTTTCAGATAAAGTGAAGAAATATGCAATCTGTCGTTAAATGTCTTTCCTGCACGGCCCTGTCATAAAAATATTGCAAGGTCAGAGCTGAGTCCACAGCTGGCAACACTGTTCAAGGATTAGTTTTAAATAATCACCCTGCCCGGTTATTCGAAAACATAAATCATTTACATCAAACACTTCAACAGCATTGGCCACTTAAAATTCAGGCCGTGAAACAACGCCGGGTAATAAAATACAACCTTGAAAATGTGAGAAGGCGCGAACGCGCACACGTTTCTCTAGCTAAGTGGGTGCTCCCCATTGACATTTATTGTATATATATCAAGCTAATTGTAAATGAATACTTGTCAGATAACAAAGACAATAACTTTATCATCTGGTCAAAAAGTGTTAGGTTAAAAATTAAGTGAATATAGGTATCCTTTCTTTGGGGATCAAAGTTTTATTTCATTCATTGATTTACATTTTTTTAAATGATTTTAGAGTATGATAAACATAAATAACAACAAAAAAGATGAATTTGGAATTTCACATTTTAATGATGCCCCAAAAAGGTTTGTTGAGGCCCCCATTTGGCCCCTCAGTCTATATACATTCAATCTATTAATTTGCATGTACTCAGTCTATACATTCAATCTACAGTATGCATTCAATCTATACATTTCAACCAGCATGTTTTAGGGCATACATGCATATATTTATGTTAATTATACAGTTATACTCATTTGTATTACTCGCGCTTTTCTCCCAGTGCGTCAAGCCAATGGCCGAACGCGCTGAATGTGACAGCAGGAACTGCGCGCAGTGCGCCGCCCGTGTCGCGCCGCGCGTCACCAGCGCAGATCTGAGCAACGCGCACATCTCGCTCGCAGCTGTCTTCATCGGGCCGATAAGCTTTGACGGGTGAAGCCGGAGGGGTGAGATATGACGGAACAGAAACTCTAACTTCAAAGGAATATAACCGCAGAACGCATCGACATGATACGCGGCTCATAACAGGTATTTTGCGCTTTGGTCCGGCAAATGTTTCCGCCTGTATTTCTGCTTACCAATGTTTGTCTTCTAATGCGAGCTGTCATGTGAGCGGCGTTGGCAACTGTAAGTTTATGGGAATAGAAACAAAAGTGACATTAATGATGCTTACTGGATACCATGACTGGTGATTATATAAAAATGTTACGCTTGGAGACTTCCCATTTACAGCAAACAGAAAATAACACAGCTGGAGTCTTTATAGATGGGTTTGGGTCTAATGAAAAGAAGCTTTATTTGACTGTTTAGCATGAAGTAACTGCCAGGAGCTTTTTGCACACTCATGTTCACAAATAAATGTTTATTATTTAACCAATGAATAGACATATTCAAAACAGTATGACACGTATGTATATAATGTTCATAACCATAAGCTCTAAAAGTGTGTTTGGTAACAATAACACAGGGTTTAATGTTGATCTCTTTCTCTCTGATCTCTCGCTCCATCCTCTCTTCCTGAAAAAGATCTCTATCAACAGGCTAATGTAAATACCAGTTAGAGGCAGGGGAGGGAGGGGCCAGAATTCAAATCTAAAGTTGTCTCTTGGAAAAGGGAAATGTAAATGATAAAAACAAATGATCTACCAGCACAAACGACTCTATGTTGATCTCCAAAGATCTCTTTTTGTCTTTGGCACAGCAACGCCGTCATGCTCCCTCGTAGTATGAAAACAGCTGGCGTGGATCTGCCAGGAGTGAGTTCGAGAGATGTGCCACTCATTGGATATCGGCCCTTACAGCCAGAGGCCAACAACGACCCTCCTGATCAGCTCTGGAAGGAGAATGAAAACAGAGAGGCGGACCCAACACAGGTCAGTTGATGACATCACAATGATCTCATTAACACCATTATTATCAGTTCACACACAGTACTGCACTTGTGAGTCTTACATAAGAATTATTTCAATAGGATAAGCATGACCTAGCCTACTTTTTGTTTCTGCATTGTATTGCATTGTTTTGTAACACATCATCCACGTCAGTGGCGGAAAAAGTCAGACAAAAACTTTTATGTTAAGCAGCAGCATTTTCCCTTTATAGGGGTGAGGAATTTCCCTAAAACTGAACTCTGTTTCTGTTAAACTCTGTTATTAAGGTAGAGTAACAGTGTTGACAGTCATGTACAGTATGTGTGTGTGTTTCTAAATGTATGACTGCCAGTTCTGTTGCATGGTCAACGGTTACTCTTCCTTGGTAACAGAGTTTAACAGTAACAGAACTGACACTAATTCGAACAGGAAATCAGGATTTCAGCAACATAAGACACTTTTTACAAAAATATTATATTGTTATGGCCTTCAATCCATGATAACGAGTACCGAAGTATTAAAATACTAAACATATATCCATTTGAAAGAGCAGAAAATACTTTGGACACCAAATGTACCTGCAATTATATAATCAGGCAAAAGTAGTTGTTTTGAATATACAAGCAATTCGGACAACAGGAAATCGTGATTTTCAGCAACATAAAGGGGGTCGCACATCGGATGCGCAGTGCAGCGTCGTTAAAAAAAAATCGAACACATTGTTTTCTATGAGTATACGCACACCGGTGCCGACAGGTGGCGCCTGTCCGCGGCGCCCAGCTTTGACTCAAGGGGGTTGCAAACCGGACGCGCAGCTCAGCACCACTTAGCACCGCGCAGCGCCGTTCTAAAAAAATACGAACACATTGTTTTCTATGAGTATACGCACACCGGTGCCGACAGGTAGCGCCTGTTCGCAGTGCCCAGCTTTGATGAAGGGAGTCGCACACCGGACGCGCAGCGCTGTTAAAAAAAAATCAAACACATTGTTTTCTATGAGTATACGCACACCGGTGCCGACAGGTAGCGCCTGTTTGCGGTGCCCAGCTTTGATAAAGGGGGTCGCACATTGGACGCGCAGCTCAGCGCAGCGCCGTAAAAAAAATCAAACACATTGTTTTCTATGAGTATACGCATACCGGCGCCGACAGGTGGCGCCTGTCCGCGGCGCCCAGCTTTGACTCAAGGGGGTTGCACACCAGACACAACTCAGCACAACTCAGCACCGCGCCGTTCTAAAAAAAATCAAACACATTGTTTTCTATGAGTATACACACAACGGCGCCAACAGGTGGCGCCAGTTTTGACTCAAGGGGTCGCACACCAGACACAGAGGTATCGTAAACCGGAAGTCCACATTAAATAGCGCGAGCTTAGTCAGATAGCGTCTACTTCAAAAATGCAAAATATACGTTAGCAGCCAATGTTAATCGTTAATGATTTGGGACAAATATGATGTTATTTAATGTTAAACTATGTGAGTGGCGCGGCAGGGATTTGAGCAACTTCCTGAGTCAAAGCTGGCCGCGGACAGGCACCACCTGTTGGCGCCGGTGTGCGTATACTCATAGAAAACAATGTGTTTGTTTTTTTAGAACGGCGCGGCACGGCGCTGCACGTCCGGTGTGCGACCCCCTCAAGGAAGTTGCTTAAATCCCAGTTGGGCCACAGAGCACCACTCACATAGTTGAACATTAAATAACATCATATTTGTCCCAAATCATTAACGATTAACATTGGCTGCTGACGTATATTTTGCGTTTTGAAGTAGACGCTATCTGACCAAGCTAGCGCTATTTAACATGGACTTCCAGTTTACGATACCTCCGAGTTGTCCTAGACGCGACTCGTGGCGCTGGGCTGCACGTCCGGTGTGCGACCCCCTTAAGAGACTTTTTAAAGAAAATATTATATTGTTATTGCTTGCAATCCATAATAACGAGTACCAAATTATTAAAATACTAAAAAATATCCATTTGAATGAGCAGAAATGACTTTGGACACCAAATGTACCTGCAATTATATAATCAGGCAAAAGTAGTTGTCTATGAATATACAAGCTATCACAACACGGTAAACAGTTGTTTCCTGCAGTGCATTTTAAGGAATTTGTTGATGTCTGTGTGTTAGATCAGAACTCAATGTTTTTAAGATTGTATTTACTAATTGTAGCCTCTGAAACATTAGATAAAAATCTATATAGCCTAATAAATGATAAGCCTATATACACAACAGACATACTGTGCATACTTTCTCTAGAATATTTATTTCAGCCCGGGTTAAAATGTAACTATAATCCCTCTACTGTATATCAGTGTTTCTCAACCAGGGAGGCCCCCAACACACTTAAAGGGGGCCTAAAGATGACTTAAAATTATTCAAAATAAGACAAAACAAGCCTTAAGCAACTTAAAATCAAGATATTTCTCAGCGTTTGGTTATTTTTGTGATGAATATACATCTGTCTAGTTGTAGTCAATTTAATTTAAGAGAAATTATCAATGGCGGGCCTTTAAATTTTGTACTGGCTGCACCAACAATAACTGCATTTTAACCAGGGTGTAATTCAGAAATCACATATCATTCTTGGGCCTGGTCTTGCTCATTGTGTCGATCTCTAGTTCCTGGAGATTCATTTGTGTTTGATCCTGAAGAACCAGACTTCTCACGCAAACTTGTCTGCCACCATATAAGCTTTGTGTCACGCCAGCTGCTTTGTGTCGTATTAGGTCTCACTTTTGGATGAAAAGTTGAAATAGGAGACTCTGTGTCATCATGACACCTATCACCCGGTGATTTAATCCAAAGAGCGAAGGCCTCGTCCTCATGAGAAATATCATTGTACTGATACTGTTGGCTGTTTCTCAAAAGTGCTGCAGGGGCTCTCAGTGTGAATATAGCAAGCTGCCAATTTTGGTTTAAAGAGGATTTGTTACGTAAACTTTAGCAGCATCAAGAGGGTGAGCTGAAAATGAATTAAGTGTAAAAAACGTGTTTAAAAATTCTTGTGGTTGGCCTGGTTTGTGTTGGTTGTAGTTTTAACCGTTTTGTTTTAAAGTGGGTGGTACGGTTCTTATCAGCTCGATGCAAAAGGGTGTTGAGCTTCTGCTCGTGACTCCACCTGGTGCTTTCACATGCCCTGTGTTTATATACACACTATATGGACAAACGTTTTGGGACGCCCTATGAACAGGTTTGACTTCTTTGATAATTTAGTAAGCACAAATCTTAATCCTATAGCATATTGTGTGCTTCTAATTTTATAGCAACAATTTGGACAGAGCACCTTTTTTATTTCAACATGACAATGGATCTATGTACAAAGCAATGTTTAAAAGAAATGATTGATTCAGTCTGGTGTGGAAGAACTTGACGGTACTGTACAAAGCCCAGACCTGAACCCAGCTGAACATTTAGCACAGAAAATGTCCTTTCCACATCTATTGCAACAAAGATGTAAATAAAATTCTTTAAAATTGTATTGTATGGTATAGCATTAAAGTATTAGTCCATTTTTTTTTAAAGAAAATCCAGATAATTTACTCACCACCATGTCTTCCAAATTGTTGATGTCTTTCTTTGTTCAGTCAAGAAGAAATAATGTTTTTTTTTGAGGAAAACATTCCAGGATTTTTCTAATTTTAATGGACTTTAATGGACCCCAACACTTAACAGTTTTAATGCAGTTTAAAATTGCAGTTTCAAAGGACTCTAAACGATCTCAAACGAGGCGTAAGGGTCTTATCTAGTGAAACGATTGTTATTGTGACAAGAAAAAAATAAAAAATATTTACTTTTAAACCTCAACTTCTCGTCTTCCTCTGGCTGTGTGACTAGCCAGCGCGACCTCACGTAATTGCGTAATGACATTGAAACGTCACGTGTTATATATATATATTAAACCATTTTAAACAATAAACTGACACAAAGACATTAATTAGTATCATTCGACATACAACAACGTCGGAACGGTCCTCTTTCTCCACACTTGTAAACACTGGAGCGTAGTTTCGCATACGTCATGATATAAATTTTGTATAAAAGTGCATATTTTTTATTTTTCTTGCCAAAAATGACAATCGTTTCACTAGATAAGACCCTTATGCCTCGTTTGGGATTGTTTAGAGTCCTTTGAAACTGCAATTTGAAACTGCATTAAAACTGTTAAGTGTTGGGGTCCATTAAAGTCCATTAAAATGAGAAAAATCGTGGATGTTTTCCTCAAAAAACATAATTTCTTCTCGACTGAACAAAGAAAGACATCAAGATTTTGAATGACATGGTGGTGAGTAAATATTCTGGATTTTTTTAAAGAAATTTGACTAATCCTTTAATATTTGTTTTATATTTATTTAATATTTATTTATTCTTAAAGGGACAGTTCACCCCAAAATGAAAATTCTGACATCATTTACTCCCCCTCAGTGTCCTGCTGAACATAAATGAAGATATATTATATATGTATATAAAAAATCTTAATAACCAAACAGATCTGGGGCACCACTGACTTCCATTGTATTCCTTTTTCTTAGTATGGAAGTCAATGGTGCCCCAGATGTGTTTGGTTACAAACATTTATCAAAATATCTTTATTTTTGTTGTTCAGCAGAACAAAGTAATTTGTACAGGTGGGAACAAATTGAGGGTCAGTAAATGATGTCAGAGTTTTCATTTTTGGATGTACTATCCCTTTAATGCCATGTCCACTTTTGTACCCAATGAGTGCAGACTTTAAATGTACATATTGGTAGTTCAAAGATATGTATTGCTACCTAAAAGGCACATATTTGTACCCAAATGGTACATGTTAGGACCTTTTTAAAGCTATCCTGCCCCAGTGACAGCTTTTGTACCTTCCTTTTTGACAGTGTATAGATTAACGTTTGTAAAGTTTTTGGACTATGGAAGAAAACCATATACTGTAGCACCCAGATTGACACAGGAAGAACATTTAAACTTCACACAAAAAGACCTATTGACCCATGAGGGCTTGAACCGGGGACCTTCTTGCTTTGAAACAACAGTGCTCTGTATGTTTCTTTATTACATCTTTATTAGAAGGGGTGTCCCTATACTTTTGTCTACATAGAGTAGTGTATACTCTTTATGGAACCATACAGCCCGGCAATCTTGTTTTAACTTTTAAAACTTGCTTTGCTTACATCAGATCAGTTACATAAACTAAATTTATAGACCACTTATCTAAATATGGCAGTGGGGTGCTCCCTCAATGACGTGGTGCTGTGGCTCTTTTCTTAAATCTTGTTTCTACATCCTGAGGGTTGCGAAACAGCCAAGGCTAGACTCATTCAACACTTCTAAAAACAGAAGCCCTGCTCGATCAAACAGTTTACTGTAGTAACTTCCCTCCTGTTCGGGTCACGTGACCAGCTCACATCCCGTTGGTAAATAATGCAAGAGTCCACTGAAACACACAGGGCCTTTTGTTGAGATTTGCTCGTATGACACAAGCCGGGCACGAGAAGACTCGACAGGAGGAAACGAGATCCCATCGCTCTTGATTCTTTAATGACTGGGACAGGATGCATATGTGTAACCCGGTTGGTCTGCATGGGCTCTTTGGCAATGTTCAATTCATACATTTCTGTTTATAACTATGTGCATCAAACCCATGAGCTTCTGTATTGCTAACACACTGAGCTACAGGAACACCACCACTCTCAGCGTGCATCTCTTGTGACCACTCGGGATCAGATATCAAGGGTGGGTCTTCAAAAACAAGATAGAAAGTTCGAAACATCATAGTATGATAATACCAGGGTTCATTGTGTTTCCAGAATAAAGCACCATGGCCCACATGCAGTGCTTTGTGTCGGCAGCTCCATTAAACGTAAGACCAAATCTCTCAACAGCACGGATAACATAACTGACTGTTTTCCATTAAACTTCACTGGGGTTGTCAGTGGTGAGCGTTCGGTGGTGGTCACGGTATGACTTTGATTGGCAGGGAAAGAAGAAAAGTTGGTCGATGCTGTAATAGATGAGAAAAGAGGAAAGAGAATGGGGGTGGAGGGAAGGCGAGAGGACGTATTCATGGAGAGAAGGATTCAAACAATAGATCTCTGTAAATAGCTCCCTTGTGATGTATTTATGATGCGTTTCAATGAGAACACAGTCACAGTCAGCAGGGACATATCATTGTTTGGTAGCCGTACATGTAGACTCGAAAATATGCTGCCCATGGTTGGAACAAATATGGAAAAAACTTGCGTTGGGTTATAATTATACTGTAGGTTGACCCAAATATAAAACAACCAAGCGTATTTTAGGGCATACAGTACTCACATTGTACTTGTACCCAACCCAAACGCGATCGTCACCCCTCCCCACACTGAAAAAAATGACTTTTTTAGTTAGTATATCTAACATATATCTTAAAATTTTCAAGCCAAGATGCATTTTCTTGATGAGCAAAATAATCTAAGAAAATAAGTCTAGTTTTAAGACAAAAGAAATCAAATTTAAGTGAATTAAACAAGCAAAAAAAATCTGCCAATGGGGTAAGCAAAAAAATCCACAAATTCACTTAAATTTGTTACATTTTGTCTAAAAACTAGATTTATTTTCTTAGGTCATTTTGCTCATCAAGAAAAAACATCTTGATTTAAGATTTTTTTTATATTTGTACTGAAAACAAGACAAAAATACTAAGTAAGAAAGTCTAAATATTTTATAATATATTTTATAAAAATATTTTATAAGAACTAAATATTTTAATGCAAAAAACATTATTACATATTTAAAAAAAGCTAAGTTATATAGTTGTATTTTAAAGCTTGTGTTACAATTTCCCTCGATCTAAAAACATTATTTACTGTTACCCAGCAAAATAAATTCTATTTAAATGTGTACTTCACTTTATTAAAAATTTATAATAAAATAAAATAATCGCGCTTATTACACGACAAAAAAATCTGCCATTGGGGTAAGTAAAAAAAATTGTGAAAATTTTTCTTAAACACTAAATTCAAGAAAAATTTAAGAAAAAATTGCTTACCCCATTGGTAGATTTTTTGCTTGTTTTATGCACAACATCACTTAAATTTTATATTTTTGGTCTAAAAACAGAGCTTATTACTCACTTAGGTCATTTTGCTCATCAAGAAAAAGCATCTTAATTTAAGAATTTTTAGATATTTTTACTGGAAAGAAGACAAAAATACTAAGAAATGTTTTTCTTGAAAATAATTTTTTGTAGTGCACACTATTTGGTTTAATCATATGTAAATATAATGTGATTAAAATACATGTTTATATAAAAATTTTTGTACTAATACGGCCATTCCCAAACTGTGGTCCGCGGACCACTAGTGGTCCGTGAGGGTACTGCAGGTGGTCCGTGTAAAGTCAAAATTAAATATAAAATAATAAAAACATTTAAGAAAAATATATATTTTTAAAGAATATGTTTTAAGAATCTGTTGTACTGATGTGATGACCAGTTAAAGTTTTAGTGCTAGTAAACCTATTTAGAGGTGCAGATAAATTCAGGACATATTTTATTATGAGTATTATAAGGTGGTCCGCAAAAATTCTTGATTACAAATAGTGGTCCACACACACAGTTTGAAAACCCCTGAACTAATAAACTGTAGCTGTCAAAACGATTTATTCGTTTTGAGAGGTTGTTATCTGGGAATAACAAACCTGCAAATTTCGCGACTGGCCAATCAGAATTAAGCATTCCAATGAGCCGTGTATTAACCAACAATACACAATAATTGTTTATCATTTATTAATCTTAGTACATGATAATTTTAAACATTTACTAATAACTTTTTAAGATTAAAAGTTCTGTTATCTGTTAACATTGGTTAAAGGCGGGGTGCATGATCTCTGAAATTCAATGTTGACATTTGAAATCACCTAAACAAGCACGGCCCTACACCAATAGAATCTGGACCTTCTTTTGATAGACCCGCCCCACACATACGCAACCCAGGCAACGATGTTGGTTAGTAGACACACCCCCTAGCATTAACTAACATTAATAAATGCTGAAAAACTATATTGCTCATTATAAGTTTATGTTAGCTAATCCATTACTAATGTTAACAAGTACAATCTTTTTGTAAAGTTTTACCAGTAATTAATGTTTTATAACTGCACCCTGCTGTGTTCTCTACTAAGGGACAAAGAAGATAGTAAACACACACAGGTGAATGTAGCAGATATTGTCTTCTATAGAAGTTCCCTTTTTGTTTACACTCCCCTGAGACGGTTAACTGTGAATACAGAGACCAAATGCATTCGACTAGATTGAGAGAATGGGGGGAGTGGGGGTGGATCAGGGGGTCAGGAAAAGCAATATGGTGTGACAGCATGTCCTGTTTCCTGTGTTTGTCCACACTGCACTTCCTGCTGTGCAGATTGTTTAGCTGAAAGGCAAAAGTCAAAGTTTCCGAAAGTACTCAAGAGTCAGGGTGAATTTCATCACACCAACAGCTGTCTGCATGTATGATCTGAATTAAATCATTCCAGATTTGACTCATGTGAGGTTTGGTAACATAGAGTTTTGAATATTGCATTACATCATCATAACACAAGAGCAGGACTTGGGGGGTGTGCACACCATGCCGTCATATGTTTTCAATTGTTTCCAATTGAAGCGCTGCGCTTTTAAAGGTCCCGTTCTTTCTGTGTTTTTGAAGCTTTGATTGTGTTTACAGTGCGCAATATAACATGAGTATTTTTCACACAATTTACTTATCTGTATAGCGCTGTTTTCACTGTCCTCAAAACAGTCTGATGTCTTCTTTGTTCTATGAAGTTCATCCTTCAGAAATATGTATCGAGTTCTGATTGTGCAGTTTGTTTAGTGTGTTGTGATTCGATAGCAGCTTAGCTTATTGTTAGCTTAGCTTAGCTCGCCGTTAGCTTAGCTGGCGACTGACGTATTCCTGTGGGCGGAGTTTAGCCAAAAACTGTTCTACTGACATCATTAAGTAGAGGGCTGTAGTCCAAACCGGCCGTTCGCTGTAGGCTTCGAAAGGCGAATTCTGTTAAAGAAAATATAGACGGTTTCATCGGACGCACGTGATACACGTCTGGATCCGAACTTTACTTCCGGTTTCGTTTTTTGAATGGGCTGACTAGTTGCTAAACTGATTTCTTGAACAAATGTCTCGTTGAAAATAACAAATGTTTTGGTTTCCTAGGTAATCTTTGTGTTGTTTTTTTGCTTGTTATATAAATAAACTACGTTTAAAGTACTTTGTTGTTATTTATTATTAGCGGAGTTTACCGGAAATTACGCGCAGACCACGACAGCCGCTGTTTTATGTTGCTACTGCTGAAACCGTCTATATCGCCTGGCAGTGAACTTTGAGCTTTATCATTTTACAGATATTATTTATGCTATTATAGCAACATTACACACTAACTAGGGTTTTAAAAATGGAATCAAAAAGAACGTGACCTTTAAACTTTGGATGTAACGCTCAGCTTGTCAATGTCACTTCTAACTTGGCCGTCCAATCACAGTGAAGGACGGGCAGGATAAATATCACAACTACCAACCGGCGCATCGTTCCATGACTCATAAACCACTGAGAAGTAAAACAACCAAAACGCTCAGCTGAAAAAAGCTGGCAAGCGCCTACAGTCGGCGTGCGTTTAAACATTTTGGTGTACACGCCCCTAAGGCTGTATCATTATTGCTGTCCATCACTCTGAAAAAAGGTACAAAAGCTGTCACTGGGGCGGTAGCCTTTCAAAAAGTATACAAAAAAGGAAAATTTTGGTATGAAATATATATCAGTACCTAAATTAAGATATAAGGTACCCTGTGTCAAATCCCACTGACAGCTTTTGTATATTATTGTGTATACTTTTAGTTGTATAGTATTTTTATAAATGCCCACACTTTAATAAAGCTGGGTTGTTTCAACTCATGGTTGAGTAAATATGGACAAACCCAACTCTTGTTTAAACTAACCATTGGGTCAAATGTCCGTATTTGACCCAACCATCAGTTGGGTTAGTATATATTTACTTAAGCATGTACTGAAACAACCCAGCATTTTTTAAAGTGTAAATTAAATTTTTTGGTATGTACAGTAAGTTGGGCTGACAGATAGGAGTGATATCGTAAACTCTGCGGCTTAGCAGCAACCCACAACATCCTAGGGATTGTATAGCAATGTGCTAACAACTAGTCAGAAAACTATTGATATGCATATCAATGCCATAGTAACCACCAAAAACACCCTAGCAACTGCATGGCAATGACAGGGCGACTGCCCTAGAAAGTTGTGCTAGGCAAGCAGGACTCGGATTTACACAATCAATAAATGTGAAGTGGAGAATAAATCCAAGAATTTAAACGCAATACAAATCTGATACTAAGGATGAACCCGAGGAGGTTTGTGTAGACCCAGTTTCAATTCTGCTTAGGCTACTATAATTGTTTCTGGTTTACCTGCGGCTCGTACAGTCGGCTATTTTTACTTTCTGAAATGTGGAACTCAGCTGTTCCATTTAAAACTATAAGAATGCAAACAGGTTTCTTCAGCAGGTTCATTCACAACACACGCTGTACATACAAGATCAAGTAACCACAGCCCAAACACCTGTACTGCCCATCCCTATCTGTCTGTGTGTCAATATGTGCTCCAATATTCCTGTCAGATAAACAGGTGATGGATGTAGTCGTACAGTATAGCTGATACAGGCAACTGACTTTCTAGAAATATTTTGTATAATAAACCGTAAAATTACAGTACGTCTGTGTTACATGGAAATAAGCAGGAGATTTGAATGGACGGTCGATGCTGTTGAAATTCAAAGCCAATACAATCAAGTCTATTTGTTTACTATAGGGCTTTATTCAGTTTTTCATACAGTAAGCCATCAAACGGGTTTGTCAGCCGAACAAATATGCGTGAATGAATGACGTCTACAGGTCAAATTTTACCCCCACATCTAACAAATCAAAAATAGGAACTTTCATTTTAGCAACAAGGTCTATTTTTAGGACTATTGTGATTTTTCGTACAGTGACGTGGCTTGCATGACAGTTTAGCATATTTTCCAAGGAAATGATTTGTTTAATTCCTATCAATCTCATGTTCATAATGATGCCCCTTCATTAGTTTATTACTGCAATACAACAATTTTGTATTGTTTTACTTAACTACTTCATACTATTTTACAGTAATGCAACTTACTATTTAACTAAGAAGAAATTAAAGGCAGGGTGCATGATCTCTGAAAGCCAATGTTGACATTTGATATCACCTAAACAAACACGCCCCTCCCCCAATAGAATCTAAATCTTTTTTGATAGACCCGCCCACACATACACAACCCAGGCAATGATGTCGGATAGTAGACACGCCCCTTACTGATGATTGTCTACAAGTGTGTTTTTTAAAAAAAAAATCATGCACCCCACCTTTAAGTTTAATAAACAAACAATATAAATGTAATTATAAACAATATAAAAAAACATAAACAATGTAACAGTTACCTCACTAATTACGTTAACTCATTCCCTGACAGCCTTTTTTTAAAAGTTTTTTTAAAAAGATTTTTACAAAAGTTTTAAAAAATGCCTACCAGTAAAATTTTCTTCTATAAATATATAAACATACAATTTATCAAATAAAAGAACAGACCCTCTGCTTTCGAACAAACAAACAAAACGGAAACAAAACATTTTCATCCTATTTTTATTAGTTCTCTTTTTTAACCAAATTTTGAGTAAAAAGCTGAAATAATTGGATTTTTGTGAAGGAATTTTGTTAGAGATCAGATTCAGAACGATTATCAAAATATATACTGAGTTTAAAATGAATTAAATTAGGTTTTGCTTCAGTTTTTTATAAATTGGTTAAGAGCGCCATCTAGTGGATAATATAAGAATTACAGATTACCTTAAAAACTCGTAAGGAAAGCGTCATTGGCAGGGAAATGTTTTCTCTTATTTGACGAGATAATAATACATCTCAAAAAAGTCTTAAAAATAAACAAAATTTTCTTTAAACAAAATGTACAATTGTTATAAAAAGTTAAATAGTCTCAAAAATAAACATAATTTTATTAAAACAAAATGTAAAATTGTCAAAAAAAGTTAAATAGACTCAAAATAAACATAATTGTCTTCATACAAAATGTAAATGCGTCCAAAAAGTTAAATAGTCTCAAAATAAACATAATTTTCTTTAAACAAAATGTTAAATTGCCAAAAAAGTAAAATAGTCTTAAAATAAACTTAATTTTCTTTAAACAAAATGTAAAATTATCAAAGACGTAAAATAGTCTCAAAATAAACATCTTCTTTAAAACAAAATGTAAAATTGTCAAAAAAAAGTTATAGTCTAAAAAATAAACTAAATTTTCTTTAAACAAAATGTAAAATTGTTAAAAAAAGTTATATAGTCTTTTAATAAACATAATTTTCTTCAAACAAAATGTTAAATTGCCAAAAAAAGTGAAATAGTCTCAAAATAAACTTAATTTTCTCTAAACAAAATGTAAAATTATCAAAAAAGTAAAATAGTCTCAAAATAAACATAATTTTCTTTAAACACAATTTAAAATTGTCAAACAAAAAGTAAAATAGTCTCAAAATAAACATAATTGTCTTTATACAAAATGTAAAATTGTCAAAAAAAGTTAAATAGTCCTAAAATAAACATAATTGTCTTTATACAAAATGTAAAATTGTCAAAAAAAGTTAAATAGTCTCAAAATAAACATCTTCTTTAAAAAAAAAAATGTGAAATTGTCAAAAAAAGTTATAGTCCAAAGAATTAACTAAATTTTCTTTAAACAAAATGTAAAATTGTTAAAAAAGTTATATAGTCTCTTAATAAACATAATTTTCTTTAAACAAAATGTTAAATTGCCAAAAAAAGTGAAATAGTCTCAAAATAAACTTAATTTTCTCTAAACAAAATGTAAAATTATCAAAAAAGTTAAATAGTCTCAAAATAAACATAAATGTCTTTATACAAAATGTAAAATTGTCAAAAAAAGTTAAATAGTCCTAAAATAAACATAATTGTCTTTATACAAAATGTAAAATTGTCAAAAAAAGTTAAATAGTCTCAAAATAAACATCTTCTTTAAAAAAAAAAAGTGAAATAGTCAAAAAAAGTTATAGTCCAAAGAATTAACTAAATTTTCTTTAAACAAAATGTAAAATTGTTAAAAAAATTATATAGTTTCTTAATAAACATAATTTTCTTTAAACAAAATGTTAAATTGCCAAAAAAAGTGAAATAGTCTCAAAATAAACTTAATTTTCTCTAAACAAAATGTAAAATTATCAAAAAAGTTAAATAGTCTCAAAATAAACATAAATGTCTTTATACAAAATGTAAAATTGTCAAAAAAAGTTAAATAGTCCTAAAATAAACATAATTGTCTTTATACAAAATGTAAAATTGTCAAAAAAAGTTAAATAGTCTCAAAATAAACATCTTCTTTAAAAAAAATGTGAAATTGTCAAAAAAAGTTATAGTCCAAAGAATTAACTAAATTTTCTTTAAACAAAATGTAAAATTGTTAAAAAAATTATATAGTCTCTTAATAAACATAATTTTCTTTAAACAAAATGTTAAATTGCCAAAAAAAAGTGAAATAGTCTCAAAATAAACTTAATTTTCTTTAAACAAAATGTAAAATTATCAAAGACTTAAAATAGTCTCAAAATAAACTTAATTGTCTTTATACAAAATGTCATTTCATTTATTTGTTTTGATTTTGGGGTGACAGATGCACTTCTTTATAAACAGGTAAGTGATTGAGAAAGAGAGAGACTAGTGTGTATGTGTCTGTAATAGGAGTGTCGTTGTGACGTGTTTGTGTGTGTGTAGAGGGGGTTGTCCTTGCGAGAAGCTCAGGTGTGTTTACACGGCTATGTAACAGAGCAAGATTTAAACAGGGACGATACAGACAGAAAGAAAAGCTCACTGAATGACATTACCAGCCTTTTGAAAGCTGCAAATAAAGAGCAGATTTCACAGAACAGATGAAAAGGCCCGAAGGAGACGTTGGTTTTCTCCAGCAAACTGTGAGGATTTCCAGGAAGTTAGCAAACCTTTTCCTGCCTGGACTCGTTGAGTTGAAGGTAGCATTATATGATCTGCGTTTGTTCACATACAAGACTTTATTTCCTGATAGGAACCTGTAAGGTTTGAATGTTTGGTTTTATTAAAGCTAATGGATTTATGGTTTTGTTGACCTTGCTCAAAAACATAAAATTACCTGTAATTTGGACATAGATCTCAGTTAAGCGATCAAATATTATGCGTCAGACTTCAGCGGAAACCATGTTGAAATTTCAGATGCTTAGTAATAATCATGTCACTGTTTTGTCATTCAGATAGCACATCTAGCCTGTTTACTTCTGCACTAGTTGCATTAATGAAAAGCATTGGGTTAAAGACTTCGCTGTACTGTAAGTGGATTTGTTCATTGTGTTTGTTGCTAACTATGAAGACTTGTTGGGTTTAAGGGTTTAAATGTCAAGCCCAACACAACTGTTATTGTGTTTGTTTACTTCCCTGTAAGTTCAGACATTGTTGTATGACAGAAAGCATTTCTTGTGTGCATGTAGACTAATATCTTCTGTGGTTAATGATCTGATGCTCTGATCAAAGAGATTAAATGCACTCGTACAACCTCCGTGTAAATGTAGCTCAACTGGTAGAGCATTGCATTAGGAGCATAAAAGTTCAAAAAAGGTTTGATCCAACATAAACCTTAGATTCATAAATGTAAATGATATTTTATCTGTTCTGATAGGGGGAGCCGTCGCCGATGAAGACAACCTGGTACTGTCCACTTGACCTGGTAAGGACCGCCTCATGCACATTGCACCCACAACGGGCAAAACCTACAGATCTAATCTTATTGCTTAACACAGTTTCCACCCGATTGATTCGGATAACGCGTCAGCTTCTTACTTTTCTGTCTCTGTGGTTCAGTCCACTGTGTCCGAACTGGAGGAAGATGGTGTTATCTACACAGTGTTGGTAAAGCCACATGGGACGCCCAACAGTCTGCAGGTAAAACTCATCTCTCTTAGAAAACTCTGGCTGCTCAACGCTCTGGATTTTTTAAATATTTTTGTACCTCTCTTCCCAGTACAAAGCATCCCGCTCCCAACACATCAAAGCAGGGACGGAGGAGAAGCTGGTCCTCCATCTTCTTCACTCCTTCTCCATGGGCGACTCCTCCTTCATCTCCATCTTCCTCTCCACCTATCGCACCTTCACCTCAACCCAGAGAGTGTTGGAGATCCTGACTGGCAGGTCAACAATCTCAAACTTATTGTGGAGAAACAGAATAGTTAACAATTTTATTTCAGCATTTTGCGGTCGAATAACTGTATACAGTAATTGACTTTTGCCACAGGCAGCTTGTTCCCCAGAACTAGTTTCATGTCTCTTGCATCACCCGGGGTTAAATTTAAATATTGCCTCACTATATTTAGTCAGTCATACTGTGCTAGACATGACTTGCTAACAAGCTAAATCTACTGCCAACAATGAACTGTATGTATAGTTAAAGCTGCAAACTGTAACTTTGGCCTTTCTATCACCATCTCTGTGTTAATTTGTATTCATTTGTACGACCACCCTTGTACATTTTTGTTGATTTGCTGTCGCTCCTGTTGGGGATATAAGGGTCATTATTGTTTTTTGTATTTTTTTTTTAAAGGAAAACACCACCGTTTTTCAATATTTTATTATGTTCTTACCTCAACTTAGATGAATTAATACATACCTTTATTCAATGCATGCACTTAATCTTTGTACAGTTCTTTGTGAATGTGTTAGCATTTAGCCTAGCCCTATTCATTCCTATGGATCCAAACAAAAGTTTTCTTTTGTGCCACCATACTTACTCGTGTAACTACTCATGTAACTGGGAAATAGGGAAAACATGGAAGTGTTTGGTGGCTTTTAAATTCATCCCTGTTTGGATCCTAAGGAACGAATGGGGCTAGGCTAAATGCTAACACATTCACAAAGCGCTATACAAAGATTAAAAGTGCACGCATTGAAAAAAGATAGGTATGTATTAATTCATCTAAGTTGAGGTAAAAACAGTAAAATATTGAAAATGGTGGTGTTTTCCTTTAAATATGATAATCTACGTTTTTGTACGATTCACTACGCAAGAATTCATACAAATTAGCAAACTCGTACAATATGTTTGAATTCCCTTGAGATCAGGTTGTTCATTATCTCTTTCGATTTGTATTTTCTAGATTGGAAAATGCTCCAGGAGAAAGCAAAAGTAGCACCCGTCAGCAGTTCAACAAGTATGTTTTAAACAGTTTTCTCATTCATATCATTAAAGTTGGAGTGTTTATGGACTCTTGACTGTGTTCAGGGCCGTGTGTACAGTGTTCAGCACATGGTTGAGTGATTATCCTGAGGATTTCCGTTCTTTGAGCGATCCCTCCTCTCTCCTGCGTTTGGCCTCCCTTCTTCCAACAGACCCCTCGGGGGCCGAAATCAAAGACAGACTGCTGAAGATAGCAGAGGAGCTGAGCGAGAAAGCCCTCCTGTCTGGATCTCTATCAGGTCAGGATATTTCTGCGTGACAAATGCCGAATTTAGCTGTTGTTCCATATTTGCATCAATACAGTGCTGTTTATAGCATCACACGCTAGTCAATAAACCACCACATGTGATAAAACAAAATAGGCACATAGGGATTTACCTGTGGCTTAATGCCAAGAATGTGTCGTTAAATAAAGTTACAGCAATAAGGAAAAACTATTTAAAGGCGAGGTGCATGGTCTCTGAAAGCCAATGTTAATATTTTAAATTACTTAAACAAACACTCCCTACCCCCATAGAATCTGGACCTTCTGTTAATAGACCCGCCCACACATACGCAAACCAGGCAATGATGTTGGTTAGTAGACACGCCCCTTATTGCTGATTGGCAACAAGTATGTTTTGGTACTGGACCTACCTGGCAGTTATAGATAGACTGGTGGTGACCATCACTTGCATGGTTGGCGGATAATTTCAAAGTAAAGGAGTTACAATATCATTCATTGTTATGTATTTATCTCCTACAGACCCTTCAAAAGGTGTGACGTCCCCTTCTCCCGATCCCTCAGACTTTGATGCCACCAGCATTCTGGGGTTTCCATCCAGTGTGATCGCAGAACAGCTGACCAGAATCGAGACGGTAAGATCTGTACTGTTCTGTATGGATCTAGCGGTCTGTTTCACTGATGTACAGAGTATTTTATATGAATGCTGATTAGTATAATAAATAAAAATAAATAAAGCATGCTTTGAGGGAGAATTTTTGAAGGTATAGTTCACATTTAAAAGAAATCCCTTTGCTTTGAGAACCACTGGAATACACTGCAAAAAATGATTTTCAAGAAAAAAATTCTTAGTAATTTTGTCTTGTTTTCAGTAAAAATATCTAAAAATTCTTAAATTAAGATGCTTTTTCTTGATGAGCAAAATATCAAATTTAAGTGATTTTGTGCATAAAACAAGCATAAAAAAATCTGCCAATGGGGTAAGAAAAACAATCTTGAAATTTTTTCCTAAACACTTAATTCAAGAAAAATTTGCTTACCCCATTGGCAGATTTTTTTGCTTGTTTTATGCACAAAATCACTTAAATTTGATATTTTTGTCCAAAAACTAGACTTATTTTCTTGGGTCGTTTTGCTCATCAAGAAAAAGCATCTTAATTTAAGAATTTTTAGATATTTTACTGAATACAAGACAAAAATACTACGATTTTTTTTCTTGATAATCATAAAAAAAAATTCATAAACAAGCAAAAAAATCTTGAACATTTTCCTTAAACACTAAATTCAAGAAATATTTGCTTACCCCGTTGGCAGATTGTTTTATGCACAAAATCACTTAAATTTGGTGTTTTTGGTTTTAAAACTAGACTTATTTTCTTGGGTCGTTTTGCTCATCATTTATTTTTACTGAAAACAAGACAAAAATACTAAGAATTTTTTTCTTGAAAATCATTTTTTCAAAAAGTGACTTTCTTACTTAGTATTTTTGTCTTATTTTCATTAGAAATATATTTTTTTTTAAATAAAAATGTATTTTCTTGATGAGCAAATGACCTAAAAAATAAGTCTAGATTTTAGACAAAACATCAAATTTAAGCGAATTTGTGCCATGGAATAAGATTTTTTTTGCAAATTTTTTCTTGTATTAAGTAAATTCAAGAAAAAAATTCTAATTCCATTGGCAGATTTTTTTGATTGTTTTAAGCACAAATTCAATTAAATTTGATATGTTTTGTCTAAAAACTTATTTTCTTTGCTCATCAAGAAAATACATCTTGATTTAAGAATTTTTTGATATTTCTACTGAAAATAAGACAAAAATACTAAGAAAGAAGTCATATTTTGCAGTGCAAGTGGGTTCAGTGTTGATGCCTGTTGCTAACGTTCTTAAATTAATTTTTTGCACTTTTATTTTCTCAAGGATCTGTTTCTAAAGTTGGTGCCGCACCACTGTCTCGGTTCTTTGTGGTCCCAAAGAGATAAGAAGGGGAGGGAGGGAGCGTGTTGGTCCGTCAGAGCCACCATCAAACAGTTTAATCGTTTGACTAACGCCGTCACCGCCTCGTGTTTGTGGAACACGGCTCTGAAGAGCCAACAGAGAGCAAGACTTCTAGAGAAATGGATCAGTGTTGCAGAGGTCAAAAAAGTTTACACTTAACTCAGACACAGGTCATGTCATGAGCCAAAATAAATGACTAACGGCAGACTGTGGTTTGTCTCACAAACAGGCCTGCAGAAGCCGCAAAAACTTCTCCTCGCTGTATGCTATCCTGTCAGCCCTGCAGAGTAACCCGATCCACAGACTGAGGAAGACATGGCAGGAGACAGACAGGTATGTTTACTTTGGAAACCTGCTCTTGAACGCATTATCGGAAATATTTGGTGTTTGTTACGTCTTAAAAATGCAGTGTGTGTCATTACTGGAACAATACCAATAACCAATGGAGTTGCAAAAATACTGATTTTTAAATAGGTTTCCTGTATACTGTAGCTCAGTGAACATTGTGTTAGCAATGCAAAAGGTCATGAGTTTAAACCCAGGAAACACAAAATATATATCACCGTAAGTCGCTTGAGATAAAGGTGTCTGCCAAATGTACATGTTTCCCAAAAACAACGCTGTCTTCCATTGTTTGGACAAGCAGATAGTCCCACTTCCAATGCACAGCAATGAATAAGCCAGTGTTGTATTGTACGATATATTGTAACCAATGTTGGGGGTAACGCATTACAAGTAATGCATTACTTTTTAAATGTACACATTAACATTTGAGTTACTTTAAAAAAAAATAATGCAAGTTACTTTTTTAGTTTAATTAATTATATATATATATATATATATAAAAAAATGATGTACTAAATTAAACTAAACTTAGTCAGATTATGCACTCTATGCGTACACCTACCAACATCAGTCCACGTGATGTTTGGCATGACTCATCACGAGAGGAAAACTACGTTTCAGTCGCATATCATCGTTTAACGGAAACACCGTTATTTCGTAATAGTCTTTTGTCAAGATTTAGGAATTAACAACACTGCAAAAAATTATTTTCAAGAAAAAAATTCTTAGTATTTTTGTCTTGTTTTCAGTAAAAATATCTAAAAATCCTTAAATTAAGATGCTTTTTCTTGATGAGCAAAACGACCCAAGAAAATAAGTCTAGTTTTCAGACCAAAAATATCATATTTAAGTGATTTTTTGCATAAAACAAGCAAAAAAATCTGCCAATGGGGTAAGCAAAAAAATCTTGAACAATTTTCTTAAACACTAAATTCAAGAAAATATTTTTTAGCTTGTTTTATGCACAAAATCACTTAAAATTTATATTTTTGGTCTAAAAACTAGCCTTTTTTTCTTGGGTCGTTTTGCTCATCAAGAAAAAGAATCTTAATTTAAGGATTTTTATCTTGAAAAAATCTTTTTTTTGCAGTGTAGTTTTGCACAAATCTGCAATGGAAACGCAGCTAATGACAAAGTAAGAAAGAAAAAAACCATTGAGGATAAGTGATGAATAAACTCTGAAAAGCAATAGTTCTGGTCACAATTATATATAATTTTCCTTCAACTGGATGCATCCAAATGCAGTAATGTAGCCTACATTTTCCGGTCATACATGTGTGGTCGTTGTTGAACACAGAACTGAGAAAATAACTTTGTGCCGACAGAGAAGCCGTGAAGAGATACGAAGAACTTTCGAACATCTTCTCGGAAAAGGACAACTACTCCCAGAGCCGTGAACTGTTGAAAGAGGTCAGTCATGCTTGAGCACAAAACAGCCAATGAAAACAGACATTTTATCAGACATATTTTATCAGAGATGCATTGATGGAAAAATACCAATCAATGTTCAATGTGAAATTCTGATTGGATGGACAGCATCAGTTTAGCCTGGCCCAAGCTTAACTCCAAACAATGGGACATCTATATAATGTCACCTATACATTTTGTGCAAACATAATGTATTGTATGTAAAATATAAAAGTTACAATATAGGATTTGCAAAAAAACGTTTAAAGTAGCTCACCAATTTCTGACTCCCTTAAAAGCTAATTTTGCATGTGCTATTAGATATTAGAAACCATGGGGTTGTTTGAAAACTGCTGACATCTAGTGGAAAACTGAGTGTTCTTCACTGTCAACAATGCAAAAAAATACTTTCTTACTTAGTCTTTTTTTAGTAAAAAATAAAAAAAAATCTTAAATCAAGATGCATTTTCTTAATACGCAAAATGACCTTAGTTAAGTTTTTAGACAAAAAATATAATATTTAAGTAAATTTGTGCTTAAAACAAACAAATAAATCTGCCAATTGGGTAGAAAAAAACTTAATTCAAGAAAAATTTTATTACCCCATTGTCAGATATTTTTACTTGTTTTAAGCACAAATTCATTTAAATTTTATATTAATTTGTCTAAAAACTAGACTTATTTTCTTAGGTAATTTTGCTAAGCAAGAAAATGCAACTTGATTTAAAGGGGACATAAAGGGGACATCAAGGGGACAAAATCTGACTTTTCCATGTTTAAGTGCTATAATTGGGTCCCCAGTGCTTCTATCAACCTAGAAAATGTGAAAAAGATCAACCCAGTAACTTAGTTTTGCTAAACCATTCTCTGCAAGCATTTAAAAAAATAGGTAATTGAAATTTGCCACCCCCTGTGATGTCAGAAGGGGATAATATTGCCCCTTAATCTGCACTATCCAACCACGGCACTGCCATTTAGTGCAGATATCAACTCATTTGCATTTAAAAGGACACACCCAAAACAGCACAGTTTTGCTCACACCTACAAAGTGGCATTTTTAACAAGCTATATTAAATATCTATTTGGTATTTTGAGCTTAAACTTCACATACGTACTTCTGGGGACACCAAATATGTATTTAACATCTTAAAAAAGTCTTGTGAAATGTCCCCTTTACGACTTTTTTGATATTTCTACTGAAAACAAGACAAAAACAAAGTAAGGGTCAGTGAATAAGTTGCATGTTTCCGGATAAAACTCATAATTACAATACACTCGTAATGCAGTTATGGGACTGTGATGTTTTGAAGGTGTATCACCAATCAGTTTAGTCATTTTAAAGCCAAAAGTAAACGGCAGGAGTTGATATTATCCATGAGGAATTTATTAGATTATGAAATATAACTTTATACATTACATACCAGAATTAAACCAAATGGTTGTAAACTGAACCATGAAAAATATGAGATGTTAATAAAACCCTTTTATTTTGCAGGAAGGAACTTCCAAATTTGTTAATGTTGACACTAAACCCAACAACAGAAGATTTACAGGAGTAAGCGTCTTCATATCTAATGCAAACAATGTTTTTATTTACTGTAATATTGCCATACTGTCATAGTGCAATGCAATAACAATAATTTTAACATATCTAAACTAAAATAATATCATTTGGTAGTGTAAAATGTTGTATGTCTGTTTTAGTCCTGTGCTCAGGGCACTGTGCCATACCTGGGCATCTTCCTCCGAGACCTCACCATGCTGGACACTGCAGTCAAAGACCGACTAGAGGTACAATATACTTCACATACAACGCAAAAACTACGCATAATACAACTCTGGGCTGCAGAAAATGAAATGTGTCAGCATATATCATGTCGCACCATATCACACTGTAAGGTATAAAAATAGCAGTGGTTTCACAAGGCTTTGACCGAGTAAAATGTGCCAAAATGACAAAGTAAAACTTAATTGAACTGTGTATTTGAAAAAGCAAGTTGTAACTTCTTTAATTTACTTTTATTACAGAATGGCTTTATTAACTTTGACAAAAGGCGACGGGTGAGTTTACGATTGTTATAATTTTATTGCACTGCTTTTTTGTTTTCATTTTAAAAGTATAAACATCACATTTTCTGAATTCAGGAGTTTGAGGTTATCGCTCAAATCCGCCTTCTTCAGTCCTCGTGTAAAAACAGCATTTTCAGAACGGATGAGACGTTTGTTTACTGGTATCACAGCGTACCCCCTCTGGACGAAGAGGAAAGGTCAGCAACGCTTACGTGATTTTATACTAATTGTCTCAGATATCCACTGTTTGTTATGATTAATTGCCTTCATAATTTTCAATAGCTACAAGCTGTCCAATCACATTGAAGCTCCAAGCGAGCCGAGTCCGGGGCGTGGTCTGAACCCTACAGTTATCGTCACACAATGTCCAGAGTAAGAATTTACTTTCACTAAATAACAACCTTATAGTAACAACATGAATACCTTACCTTAGACTTTTGATTAGTGCCTCATTTTATAAACTTATAATCATAAGTTTAAAAAAATTGAACTTTGTCAAAATAGTTTTATCGCATAAAACTCATGTATATCTACCGAGCCCCTAAGGTGACATTGGAGAAAAAAAAATTAAAAATGTAGTTTCATGTGCTCACGCGAAGCACGTGAAACTATCGAGTTTAGTTTTGGGTGGCAAATTAAGCTTTATTTCATTTTTTATTTAATTTTTTGTCCCCTTAGGAACTCCATAGATATCTAATCTAGTGTGCTACAAAATGCTGTAGAAGGTTTAAAAACTTCCAGTGTTATGCTTTGTACACACCAAAAGTGAAGCATTGCGTTGCTCGCTCTAGATTACTCATAGGATATAACTTCACATCATGCAAATTTTCTGCTTAAGTTAAATATTTTAAACTTTCGCGGAAGACACGTTAAAAGCGAACATAGTGTTTTCGTGGCAATCACGCTACCCAATTCGGCTCATTTGCATCGCCTTGTGCGAATAAACGTCTATTTGCGTCTTTGCATTGACTTTGTATGTAATCTACTTGGGCAAATAAATTCGCTTCTGGTGTGTACCCAGCATTACACTTCAGTTAACTCTTTACCCGCCATTGACAAGTTATCTTAGCAGTTAAGAAAACGCCTCCCTGTCAATGACGATTTTTTATGGCTATTCATATTTCCGCTCTTATCCACAGGTGGCGCTCTTACCCACCTTACAAACACTGAAGCATCCACTGATCCAAAAACAGTAAAAACTTTGTGTATGTTATGATCATCGCTCTGAATCTAATCTCTAAAAAAAGTCCTTTACAAGAATGCAATAATCTTGTAAAGAAAAATCTTTTAAGAAAAATCTACAACACAATACAATACAAAAAATGGAGAACAAAATGTAGATAGGATGAAAAATTGAAACATTGTTTTTTTTTTTAAAGCATATCTTTCATTTGATATATTGTATGTTTATATATTTAAAGAAGAACATTTTCTTTTTGGTTGGCAACTCATTTCACGCACGCACGCCTGCCTTTCTTTTTTTGTTGCCCGCCAGCATTTTTTGTGATTTTCTTCATAAAATAAAAACATACCATATATCAATGAAAGAACATTCAAACTTTGCTGCTTTCAAACAAACAAAACGGAAAAAATCATCCTATCTTTATTTGTTCTTTTTTATAATTTATCAAATATGGGTAGATTTCTTTAAAAATAACAAATATGAAATAAGTGCATTTAGTAAAGGACTTATGTTAGTGATCAAATTTAGTGTGATAATCAAAACATACAAGGAGTTTACAATGTTGTTGAATTAGTTGATGATATATTTTTTATAAATTGAGTAAAAACACCACCTAATGGATAATAGTGGAATTATAGATAAACCATAAAAACCCCAAAAAGGGAGGTCAGGGAAGCGTCATTTTGCAGGGAAACTCATCAGGAAAGAGTTAAATACACTAGTGGGGATCAATGGTTTTAATGACATCACTCTGCACTTCAGCTTTTATCAAATAAAGTTGATGTAAATGGGGTAAGCAAAATTTTCTTGAATTTTTAGGGTTTAAGAAAAATTTTTTTTTTTTTGCTTACCACATTGGCAGAATTTTTTGCTTGTTTTATGCACAACATTACTTAAATTTGATATTTTTGGTCTAAAAACTAGACTTATTTTCTTGGGTCTTTTTGCTCATCCAGAAAAAGCATCTTATTTTAAGAATTTTTAGATATATTTACTGAAAACAAGACAAAAATACTAAGAATTTTTTTTCTTAAAATTAATTTTTTGCAGTGTAGCGCAATTCATTAAATTTGATTAGTCCATTAGCGTCGCGCTAAAAAATAACCAAAGAGTTTCGATATTTTTCCTATTTAAAACTTTTTCAGGCGCTGCGTAATATTATTCCGCCTGCTGCAGCCGTGTTACAGCAGCTAAATCCTTGATTATCACACCAGAATGAGAGTAGTTCCTAACCATAACAGCCTAGAAAATCGCAACTTTTAATTTTTCGTCAGACTTGGTACATGAGGTAACTACAGAAAGGTCAAGTTTTAAATAGAAAAAATATCGAAACCCTTTGGTTATTTTTAGCACGATGCTAATGCACTAATCAGATTCAATGAATTATGCTAAAAGTGCTAGCGCCAGACCCGGAGATCAGCTGAATGGATTCCAAAACGTAAAAAATTAAATGTTAAGCTGGAAAATGAGCATATTTTCAAAAAAGTGGAGGGTCCCTTTAAGCTTTGTACTTATTTTTAAATGTAGGTATACTGTGAATGATTGGTTCTTAACTTTTTGACCCCTTCATATTGTTCAGTGCACGGTGCAAAATGTTTTTATTTACATTGTCATCTGTTTCCCTGCAGGCTGTTCATAAGAAATCTTAATAACCTTATTTTAAACCATAGGCTCTATTTTGCTTAGTAAATCCTGGGGTCATTTTCTTCTTTGTAACTATTCAAATGACTCTTATTTCCTGTTGACTATTCTGAAGATCAAGCTGGGTCATGATCTGCACACACAGGCATTTCTTTCATGAGCTCTTAAGCTCCATAATACCGGTTTCGGTTCAGTCAAATTGAGTTTTGAGCTGGTGCAGTTTCCTTTACAGTACTCTTCATTTGAATTTTCTAAAACTGAATTTCTGCTTATCGTCACACTTACTATTAAAATGTGGACTTCAAAGCTACAGCTGATTTCACGGTAGCTTTGCATTTACACATCAGATTACTGTCTATTCAGAATTAACAGTGTACCAAGCTGCTGCTTCACAGACAACATTTCTTGTGTATTCATGTTGCAGTCAAATCTCTACGGTGGCAAATGCAGTTTTGAATCCTGATGGCATATTTGACCTCCCCTCTCCTGTCAATCACCTGCTCTCAAAGCTTTACAAGGTAGGGATGACTAAAAGGCATCATTTTGATTACATCACATGGACCTTTAAAAGTCTGATTTCTGCTGTTATTAGCAACTTATTTAAGGATCCATATAGAATTTTTTGCAATTGATCCACTAAACAAAAATTTGACATTAGGGCTACAAAACGATTAATCGTGACTAAAAGTTTTTGTTAACACCATATATGTGTCTGTAGTGTGTATAATATATTGTATATTATATTATATATAATTATAAATATTTAATATATATATTAATATTATACATGCATGTGTGTGTATTTATATTATATACATAATTATTATACGAAGTACACACGCATATTTGATGTAAACAAAATCTTTTTTTCTGCACACGATTAGTCGCGATTAATCGTTTTGCAGCCTTACCTGACATGCATCATTTAGGGCCAAGCAAGGAATTTTTCATCCAAACTTTTACAAAAGAAAATAAATATTTATGCATTTTTAGGTGAACTATCCCTTAAAGTGTTTAATGATTCCTTATTCTAAATCGTAATATTTCAGCATGTGAAATCACCCTCCGTCTCCTGCCTGGATGTTGATTCGTCGCCATCATCCAATGAAGCCTCGCCCTCTGTAGTGACCACACCCCCTACAACTATCAAATCACATCGCCGGTCCGTCTCCTGTGGCAACACACCCACCAATAACAAACCGGAGGCGGGGCCTGATATGAGAATCGTCAAAATAAGAATGGATTTACATGACGGCAACTTGTACAGAAGCATTCTGGTAGTTAAATACATGAAAACATTTATAAAATTTTATTTATTTAAAAAATAAAATGCCATTTTAGCTATGAAAGCATTTCTAGAATTTATGACCCAGACTGTGAAAACCCAGTAATGTACTGTTTTCTCCATAAAGTCATCCTACATAATGTAAAGAACCTATAACCCTGAAATTTTTATATTAACCGAGTAAAGTGTGTGAAACTTCATATACACTGCAAAAAATGACTCTCTTACTTAGTATTTTTGTCTTGTTTTCAGTAAAAATATCAGAAAATTCTTAAATTAAGATGCTTTTTCTTGATGAGCAAAACGATCCAAGAATACAAGTCTAGTTTTTAGACCAGAAATCTCAAATTTAAGTGATTTTGTTCATAAAACAAGCAAAAAAATTCTGCCAATGGGGTAAGCAAAAAATCAAAACAAAAAAAATCTTAAACATTAAATTCAAGAAAAAATTGCTTACCCCATTGGCAGATTTTTTTGATTGTTTTATGCACAAAATCACTTACAATTGATATTTTGGGTCTGAAAGACTTACTTTCTTGGGTCGTTTTGCTTATCAAGAAAAGGCGCCTTAATTGAAGATTTTTTAGATATTAGAAATACTAAGAACATTTTTTTCTTGAAAATCATTTTTTGCAGTGTAATACGTTATGTTAAAATATATTTTTGTCCTAATGTATACTGTCTCACTGTGTTGCTTTAGGTTACTAGTAATGACAAAACGCCCACTGTCATTAGTTCTGCATTAGAAAAACACAACCAGAACGTTCAAGAGGCCTCCAAATGTGAGCTGATCCAACTACTACCAGAGGGGAAAGGTAATGTGACCATCTTACAGTCATGGCCGTAGCTAATGGGGTGGAAAATTGACTTTTTTACGATTACACGGGCCAACAACAATTCAACCTGAATGTAGAAGCCAGTACAATCAATTTGAGTATATTTTACATTACAATCCATAAGCTGAGCTTTTGTGAAGTAGTTTTAATATTTAATTTAGAAATTCAATCCATAGTCCCCTCCAGCCTCTCAAAATGAAAGGTCTGATCCTCCGCTCTGTACTAAAATTAAACGGACGGATGGTGAGAGTCATGTGGTCAGGAATGAAATGACCATCTGCTCACCAGAAAAGAAAGTTTTCATTATGAAGGCCGTAAATGCATAACCTCATAATTTTCTTACCTAGCCATTTTAGTCATTGTTAGACTGAAATGCAACAGCTCAATGTCAAAACTGAGAATTAAGCATTACTAATATACCTTAAATTTACTTTGGCCATATGAACACATTAGTCTATGTACAATAATTTAGCTAAATAGATATGTGAATCATAAGCCATCAAATATGAGAGAATAAAGTACACAAGTGACGTTTATCAATATAGAGAGTCGCAGGGCCTAGAATATGTAGCGATGGCGAATCACTCCTGCAAATCCCTTTGAATCGCATCCTAAAATGTGACCCTGGACCACAAAACCAGTCATAAGGGTAAATTGATTGTAATTAAGATTTATACATCATCTGAAATGTATGGTTTGTTAGGATAGGACAATACACTGCAAAAAAATGACTTTCTTACATAGTATTTTTGTCTTGTTTTCAGTAGCAATATCTAAAAATTCTTAAATCAAGATGTATTTTCTTGATGAGCAAAATGACCTAAGAAAATAAGTCTAGTTTATAGACAAAAAATATACAATAAGTAAATTTAAACTTAAAACAAGCAAAAAAATCTGCCAATGGGGTAAGCAAAAAAATCTTGAAAATTTTTCTTAAACACTTAATTCAAGAAAAATTCAAGAAAATTTGCTTACTCCAGTGGCAGTTTTTTTTGCTTGTTTAATGCACAAAATCACTTAAATTTGATATTTTTGGTCTAAAAACTAGACTTATTTTCTTGGGTCGTTTGCTCATCAAAAAAAGGATCTTAATTTAAAAATTTTAGATATTTTTACTGAAAACAAGACAAAAATACTAAGAATTTTGTTCTTGAAAATAATTTTTTGCAGTGTTGATGAGCAAAATGACATAAGAAAATAAGTCTAGTTTTTAGACCAAAAATATCAAACTTAATATCTGTGCTTAAAACAAGCGAAAATATCTGCCAATGGGGCTAGAAAAACAATCTTGAAATAAGTTTACTTTTTTCTTAAACACCTAATTCAAGAAAAATGTGCTTACCCCATTGGCATATTTTTTTGCTTGGTTAATCCACAAATTCACTTAAATTTGATATATTTTGTCTTGACTTATTTTCTTAGGTTATTTTTCTCATCAAGAAAATGCATCTTGACTTGAGAATGTTTAGATATTTGTGCTAAAAACAAGACAAAAATACTAACTAAGAAAGTTAGTGTAAGGGTCAATTGTTTGGAATTAAGATTTACATCATCTGACATGGTTTGTTAGGATAGGACAACACTGCAAAAAAATTATTTTCAAAAAAAATATCTAAACATTCTTAAATTAAGATGTTTTTTCTTGATAAGCAAAACAACCCAAGAAAATAAGTCTAGTTTGATATTTTTGGTCTAAAAACTAAAGTGATTTTGTGGATAAAACAAGCAAAAAAAAATCTGCCAATGGGGTAAGCAGATTTGTCTTGAATTTTTCTTGAATTTAGAGTTTAAGAAAAATGTTCAAGATCGTTTTGCTTATCCCATTGGCAGTTTTTTTTTTTTTTTTTGCTTGTTTTATGCATGGGGTGAGAAAAATCTTTACTTTTTTCTTAAACACCTAATTCAAGAAACATTTTCTCACCCCATTGGCAAATTTTTTGGCTTGTTTTAATCACAAATTCACTTAAATTTGATGTTTATTCATCTACAAACTAGACTTATTTTCTTAGCTCATTTTGTTAATCGAGAAAAAAATATATTACACATGATATATTACCAATGATAAATATATGTTTGATGTATTTACGATAGGAAATGTACAAAATATCTTCATGGATCATGATAATATCCTAATAATTTTGGCATAAAAATAAATTATTTTGACCCATACAGTGTATTGTTGCCTATTGCTCCAATATACCCATGCTACTTATGACTGGTTTTGTGGTCCAGGGTCACAAATGAGAAAAAAATTAAAAACCTGATCTAGATAACTAAAACAGCAGTACATTTATTTTTATATAGTGTAATAAATATTTGTTTTTCATTTTCTTGACAGAGTTAATAATACCACCCACAGCTAATGTCTTCTACGCCATGTCTTCAGCTAGCGTAGACTTCCTATTAAGGAGGCGAGGAGGAAACACACCATCCGGGTCTCCCATTCTCGGCAGTGACAACAACTCAACCTTCCCACGAATCAAAGCTAAGGGCAGAAGACTGGTCCGAACACTCTTTTAACATTAAGCACAGATACTTTCAAAAGAAAAGACACAAGAGATTTCATCTAAAGCTATGTGACGTAACTGTAAAATTTACCAAAAGTTATTTTCATATCGGTGTATTTTGAGTGAAGCTTGGTTGAAATGGCTCCAAGATGTTCTTTACAAGTAAATGTTGCACAATTTACACATTTCAAAAAGTTTCGAGACAGCCGAGTGCCGTTTGCTGCCGTCAACATTTCCTGGACATCCCTGACTACCTCTGAACAACCATTAAAGGGGACCTATTATGCAAAATCCACTTTTAGAAGGTGTTTAGACATAAATGTGTGTTGGCAACACAACCACCATACAATAAAAAAAATTTTAATCCCCATTAAATCAAAGCTGTCTCGTAAGACATGCTGTTTTGGTTATCTTGTTAATGTGACATCACATTGATAAAGCCCTGCCCACAGCCACTGACTGACAGTCCTGCATTACCATTTAACGAGTCGTACGCTGTCTGCCATCATTCAATAGTGAGATACTATTATCTCAGACTGTGTTTACAGGAATCAGATCTATTTTAATCGAAAGTGCTCACTGTCTCATTCGGTAAGGAAGTGAAATGCAGTAGCTCATTTGCATTTAAAGGTATAGACACGAAAACAGCGCATTTTGAACCTGCGTTGTATATAATACATGATCTGTGGGGTATTCGGAGCTAAAACTTCACAGACAGATTCTGGACAGACCTGAGACTTATATCACATCTTGTAAAAATGGCATAATAGGTGACCTTTAAATACAACATTTTACTAGCAATAAACTAGCAGCAGCTAAAAACCCCTCAAATCATTACATTAACACCTACAGAAGGTACATACGGCTGTCGAAACATTTCAAACACTGAGCTCTTCAATATTGTTTACTGTGATAGACATATCAAAGAGGACAACCTGAAGAAACGTTGCAAAAAACCACTGCCGCTCGCTAATGTTTTCACCAAGTATGCAAAATGATGGTTGTTGTAATGTAAAGGCTCTGTTTCAAACCCTACTCGCTGTCTACTACCTACATACGTAGGCGGCTGTATACTCTATTTTTAAAGTAATTATAAAACAAATTGGGTATAAGAGTCCATTGTTCATTATTTTTTATCAATACTTTTAGTATTGAATGAATCATATTTATTATCAGCATTTTTCTTATTTTGAAACACGTCTTACACTTGGAATGTAAAATGTTTTTTTACTGAGGTCATTATAATGCATTCTGGTATTGCTTTGTCTTTAAAATAACACATGCCTTGTAATTTGGTTAAAAGGCATCTTAAATAGCAGTATAATCTCATGCTGCCTGTTTAAGGAGCGTGATGATGCCTTAAGATACTCGCCTATGTTTTCAAACAGAGCTAGTACTGTGTTGTTAACTAAAATGACTCCTTTAAAAACAAAGCTGTGCCTGTTATATTATTATTTTTGTACCGATGAATGCAAAGACATATGATAAGAAATGCGCAATTGCACATCAAAACTGTTACAGTTGTTTGCACCCTGATGAACCTTGCACCTTTACTCGTGTGCTGTTGACGTCTCTGTGGGAACTGAGGCATCTGAGTACTCGACGCAAGGAAGAGGGCTGTTCTCCATTACATTTCAGTCTTTGTTTTTGGTCACTCATTTGTAAAGTGCCTTAATATCAGGTGCTTGTGTTTTTTGCGCATGTTGCGGCTTCAGTCCTTTAACGTCAGATCTGTATACTGACGTGTTTGTGCACTACATACCTCTTATTGTTGAAATAAACTTTAATTTTGATACAACTGACAGCTTTCAGACCTGATTCATGCCATCTATTTAATCATTTTTTTCAGTGGAAATCATTCATACTGTAAGTTTAACGTCTTCCAGTGTTGCAATATTTAACTGATTAACAGTGTTGGGGGGTAAAGCATTACATAGCGTGCATAACGTAAAAATATTAGTTTTCTGAAGTAACAAGTAAAGTAACGCATTACTTTATGAATGTACACATTAATATTTAAGTTACTTTAAAAAAAGTAATGCAAGTTACTATTCAGTATAATTAATTAGATAAAAAAAAGATGCACTTCATTAAACTGAACATAGTCACATAGAAATACGTGCTCTATACGTGCGCGCCTGATCGGGAACAGTTCGAGTCAAAAAACGAGATGGCAGGCCATAGCTTGACATTTTTGCGATGGAAATATGCAATTTCGGAATGCAGTCATAAAAATCACCTGCAGGGCCTGAAAGAGATCAAGCCTCAGCAAAGTAAAAAAAGTAATGCAAACGTAACTTAAAAGTAACGTAATTATTACTTTCCGTTAAAAGTAACTAAGTAACGTAGTTAGTTCCTTTTTTGGGGAGTAACTTAATATTGTAATGCATTACTTTTAAAAGTAACTTTTCCCAACACTGCTGATTAATGCTATAAACTCCAACCAACAGGCCGTTTAAGCGGCAACAACATAAACAAACGGCTTTCGTGGCCTAAACGTAACTTCCTGTTAAAATCATTAACGCAGTCCATCTAGAGTAGATCTAACACAAGTATTTCTGATACCAATCAAAATAAATTAAATAACAAGTAATTACTTTAGTTCAAATCATAACGTTTATTAACAACTACACTGAGCTAACATTACTGTAAAATTAATGTATGCAATGCTAGTTACAGATCCTCACATTCGTGCCTGGCTGCCAAACCTCTCTCTCCAAAGAGATGATCCAGGCTCGTCATCTCCCATCTTCTTTAGCAAACAAATCATTTTTATTTTTATTTTAACTCTTTCCCCACCATTGACGAGTTATCTCGTTAATTAAAAAAACATTTGCATAAAAATTTCTTTTTGAAGATTTTTTATGTTAATCTGCAATACCACGATTATCCACGTACCCAATTTATGAACAAAACTGAAGCCAAAACGTTATTTACTCATTTTAAACTCTATGTATTTATGATTAATTATTATGTTTTGATAATCGTTCTGAATCTGACCTCTAACAAAATTCCTTCACAAAAATGTAATTATTTCAGCTTTTAGCTAAAAAATTTGTATTTTTTAAGAAAAATAACCATATTTAAGAGTTTATAAACTTAGTTTGTTTGAAAGCAGAGGGTCTGATCTTTCATTTGATATATTTTTGTATGTTTATATATTTTTAAAAGAAAATGCATTTTGTAAAACTTTTGTGAAAATCACAAAATGCTAGCGGGCAACTTTTCAAAAAATTGTTAATATTATTTTATATAATATCATTTAATTTTTCAAACAGTCAGTGCTCTATGTTGGTGAATTCTGTATTTGCATTTTGATTGTTGTGGTTTTTATTACGACTCTTTTTTTCCCTTCTTTTATCCTTTCTTATAGTTTATTTGTTCATATTGTAAAGCTTAACTACGGTTGTGTTAAACTTGTGCTGCTTTATAAATAAAAGTTGACTTGATTATTTTCGACAAAGGTATATCAAGGTAGATCTAGAGGTCAGTTTAGCCACTAGCCAGACCGATAAATAAACACAGATCGGAAGTTAACTTCGGGCCAGGCTGGCGAGTAACCGTGGCAAAGCACGTGCGTCCATTGAAACCGTCGATAGAAAGATTTAATGTATTTCATCGCTGGACATTCACAACAGTTTGGTCATCCTACGTTATCTCATATTTTAATATTTTGTGAAAAGCAAAGCAGTGACTATATAAACAGTTACATAGAGCTTTATTTTATTAATGCATTGTTGTAAATAATCATGTAATACAGTGACAGATTCATTTTATGCTTCAGTAGATGTGAATGAAAACATTATTTGTACTAGAGAAGTTTCAATTTAATTCCCATAATGCACCACTGGTTTCTTACAGATAAAGTTCAAGTGTGCCACTTTGCACAACAACTGCCACCAAACTAGGAATTGGCTCAACCAATAGTGTGAGCTTGAGGCAGGGCGTGTTTGTTCAAAATATGAAAAAAGTTATTTGAAAACATTATTCTGATATTAATCTGATATTGAATGTCATTATTTTACACAGTACGTTTAGATGTTATTAATGATGCACATTCATGTTTTTTCTTTATCTTCTTAATTAAAAAAATAAAAATTGGATCATGGCGAAACAAACACTATCAATGACCTAAGACTATGATATGCTACTTATAAAATGATTTAAAGCTGTAAGCATAACTTTACACTCATTTTGCATTTGCATTTCAAGGTTTTCAACATCACATTCTAATAAAATTGCAAACGTTAAGTAATAAAAAAAACATTTCGGCTTATCAAATCAAAATCATACCTGAGCAATCATTCTGTATTATCCCGTTTATGCTCTTTCTCATGAGTTCATGTTCATCATCGTGAAGCTTCATCGCAAGCCTGCACTGTACCACTGCAGGCTTCGCACTGTAGGGCGGCGGTGCGATAGGCCTTCCACACCACAGCATCTCGGCGACACACCGTACCTCCGCCCCTTTTCTCCTCCGCCTCATCACGGTTGATGTCTCCTACGCACACCCAGCCGCCAGACGTTCCACCATTGGGACTGATGGCCCACTTGGAGTGGTCCTCTGTGGTCTTGAATGTCACACCCTGGCCCAGGGAAATGAGATCTACGTTCAGGACTTCCCAGCTAGGGGAGCAGTCAGAGGGCAGGATGCCCGTCGAGCGACGCCAGAACTGCACCAGCAGGTTGGACTGCAAAGCGGGTGCCACCCAGGAGTGATACAGGTCTGGATAGAAATGGCACAGTGAGATTAAGAGCAAGTTTAAGCATTTAATGACTTGACACGAAGGCTTCTTATTTTATTAAAGAATCAGTTTAATAAAAATGAAAATTTTATCATATACAGGTATGACTTGCCACCCTGATGTTGTTTCAGACCCATACACTGTTGTTTAGTTTTTGAAAACCCAGCTAAACTCATTTTCTACATAAGATAATCATATACATAACCAGGGCTTGACGTTAACACCCGCCAACCTGCCAAATGCAGGTAGATTTCAGCTGTGGCGGGTAAGACAGCCACTCCGAATAGCCACTTTGGCTGGTTTAATATAATTTTTTATTGTAGTTTTCTTTAAAGCCATGTGAAATAATAAACAATGCGCGGTGCGACACTAAAAAATGACTTTCTTACTTAGTTCTTTTGTCTTGATTTTAAAAGAAATATCTAAAAAATACTTAAATTAAGAAGCTCTTTCTTAATGAGCAAAATGACCTAAGAAAATAAGTCTAGTTTTTAGAGAAATAAATATACAATTTAAGTCAATTTGTGCTTAAAACAAGATTTTTTTTCTTGAAAATCATTTTTTGCAGTGTATGATTAAAATGGCAAAAAATACTTTTTACTTAGATATTTGTACTGTAAACAAGACAAAAAACTAACAAATCTTAAATTAAAAGCATTTTCTTGAGGAGCAAAATGACTTAAGAAAATAAGTCTAGTTTTTTGACAAAACATATGCACTTAATGTAAATTTGTGCTTAAAACAAGCAAAAATATCTGCCAATGGGGTAAAAAAATGTTTTTTCTTAAACACTTAATTCAAGCTAAATTTTCTCTCCCCATTGGCAGATATTTTTGCTTGTTTTAAGCACAAATTTACATTAAGTGCATATGTTTTGTCAAAAAAATAGACTTATTTTCTTAAGTCATTTTGCTCCTCAAGAAAATGCTTTTAATTTAAGATTTGTTAGTTTTTTTTGTCTTGTTTACAGTACAAATATCTAAGTAAAAAGTATTTTTTGCCATTTTAATCATACACTGCAAAAAATGATTTTCAAGAAAAAAAATCTTAGTATTTTTGTCTTGTTTTCAGTAAAAATATCTAAAAATTCTTAAATTAAGATGCTTTTTCTTGATGAGCAAAACGACCCAAAAAAATAAATCTAGTTTTTAGACTAAAACTATCAAATTTAAGTGATTTCGTGCATAAAACAAGCAAAAAAATCTGCTAATGGGGTAAGCAAAAAAACATTTCTCTTAAACACTAAATTCAAGAAAAATTCAAGAAAAATTTGCTTACCCCATTGGCAGATTTTTTGCTTGTTTTATGCACAAAATCACTTAAATTTGATATTTATAGTCTAAAAATTAGACTTATTTTCTTGGGTCGTTTTGCTCATCAAGAAAAAGCATCTTCATTTAAGAATTTTTATATATTTGTACTGAAAACAAGACAAAAATAATTTTCTTGAAAATAATTTTTTTGCAGTGTATAAAACGTATTTTTCCAACAACAAACTTGGGGCCAATGAAAATGCTAAGTGGCTAGTAACTTTGGAAAACTGTTGGCCACTGTGGCTGGTGAGCAAAAAAGCTAATGTCAAGCCCTGTATGTAGTGATGCACCGATGTATCGGCCGCCGATATTTATCAGCCGATTTTTGATGAATTTGAAACCATCGGCATATCGGCAATAGCACGAGAAAGGCCGATACCGATTGTTTATTAATTAACTGCATAAAGAAATCCATTATATGTAAAAAATGAGTTAATGTTGTTAATAAAATAAATGCTGAATAGCAAAAACCACCTTTGAAGGTTGTCATGTTGTCTTATTATATTTGTTTTAGCTTAATTTGTGCCTCTCTTATTATGTTGGTCAGTTGAATGTTAATTAGATCCAATCCATGTTCAGTAAAAATTATTTGATGCAGAAATAAACTAGCTAATTGACCAACTGTATAGTATTGTATACAAGTGTTTAATATCGGTATCGGCATCAGTATCGGCCAGAAGTTGTCTGTTTAAATCGGTATCGGCCCAAAAAATCCTATCGGTGCACCCCTAGTATGTAACATAAAGAACATTTTGTGAAAATATAGCTATGATATCTTTAATATTGACTAAGGTCATGTCAAACTGGAGGTCATCACTGGATTAAATCAAGTTGGGACTATGTAAATGTGTGTCGAATTAAAGCAGTATTACTGATACTGGGCGGAGGATATCTATATATCTAGGATATCCCAGCATGCTTTAAATGTGACTAAATGATAATAAATGCTGAAATAAAATGCTATTTTATGCATTTTAATAAAGATGAGAAAAAGGGATACTTATTTATTTTAGTATTTTGTTTAATCATTTGATGTACATCAATAAATAACTAGTGTACTGTATAGCTTCAGAACAATATGTGACCCTGGACCACAAAACCAGTTATAGGGGAAATAAAATAAAAAATTATACATCATGTGAAATATTTGGCCGAGAGACAACCATTTAAAAATCTAGAATCTGAGGGTGAAAAAAATCGAAATATTGAGAAAATTGCATTTGGCCAAATAAAGTCTTTAGCAACACCTATTACTAATGATAAATAATTTTTTTATATATTTACGATAGAAAGTTTACAAAATGTCTTAATGGAGCATAATCTTTACTTACTATCCTAATGATTTTTGGCATTAAAAAAATATTATTTTTGACCCATATAATGTATTGTACAAATATACCCATGCTACTTATGGCTGGTTTTCTGGTCCAGGGTCACACATTGTGATTCTTAAAATTCCTTTTAACCTTTTCTATTTGACATAAGGTTCCTATTGGTTTTCACTGATGTTTTAAAACACAAGCGTGAGTAAATATTCCCAGAATTTGCATTAGGTGAACTATTCCATTAACAACATAAACAGAACAAATTTGTTAAACAAACAGGAATAAATTAGTTGTGACTGGCGTTAAAGTGATGCTTACTTTCTCCATTACATCAGGATTAAAACCGAGACTTACCATTGGCGAAAGATGCACCTTTTGCAAAGCTAATGAACTCCGTTCCAGCCAATGAGAGAAGCGAGACGCTGCGATTGGCTGGAGAGGCGGAAACGTTTTCCCATTTATCCACATTATGTTTACAGAGCTGTGCCATGGCAGGTACAGCGGCAGCCAGAGATTCAGGAATACTGCAGTCGTAGATGTGAGGCTGATTGATTTTTAATTGCTCACCTGTGAACAATATCCAATAGGAAAAAATCTTTAATTGAAAGCAAATGCAGACTTTTATAAAAGCATTGCATAAGCAGCATGGGTTTGATGACACAAACTGATAGAATGTACATTTTAAAAAGCACTGTAAGTCATTTTGGACAACAATGAGCCAGATAAACAATAAACAGTAATATAGCAATGTCAATAATTATTTTAAATTGGTGTTTTTATCACATTGCTGTTTGCAGAATTTATAACAGCTATAAACCACTTATATATTGTATACATCTTAACAGATTGTTAAATGTGTATAAATTGTGTGATAAAAAGGGTTCAAATGACTCGAGTTCACGTTTGAAACCTAACCTAACCTCTTGTAGTTTATTGCTTCATTTCATTATTAAATAATTATTTGAATTTTATCATTTAAAAACAAGACTAAATAGATGCAAACAGCAGCACAGTGAGTGGTTAGTGTGTCAGACGGATCACTTTAATCGTATCTATGGAAACTGCATCCCATACATACTGTTAAGTATCATGCAAAATTCCCATTATCACCCCACCATCGCACTACATAGCAAAATATCAAACCAAGTGTTATCTGCAAGCAAATGATGCCAGGACATTTCTCACATTTAATTTTTTTAATGAATTAAGATTCATACCGATGGTCTGAAAGCGCTCAAAGGGATAAGTGACACAGATAAAGTTCTGTCCATTAGCTTTGCCAGTGCTGGGGTACGAAAACTGCCCCTCTGCTTTGGGAGGAGGGAAATGAGGCGTGCTGTGGACCAACCAGAAGCCCTGTTGTTTATCAAAGACAACAACACCTGAAACAGACAAAGGACACATTAACTGGATGAACAAAACGTGTGTTTTGGGTTTCGTTCATGTTTTAAAACCATGAAAAAGCACCTTTGGTATGGCCACAGGTCCTGCTTGCATCTCCTAAATCCTTCTGTTTTGGAGGCTGGTCATTATACAAGATGTACCCAACATCTCCACCCTGGAAAAAAAATAAGGAGCTTCTTCTCAAGAAACATGACTGTAATGGATGTGAGACTAATGTGAGGAGCATGTGATCTAAAGCAGTTCCTCTTTTGTTGTGAAATAAAATAAAGCCATAAACTCTCGTGTGTGTTTGTCTTTGCATTTTGCACCATAAACCAATTCTGCTTTTTCACATATAGGATCTTCCATCAGCAAAAAGATGTAGATGAAATGTTTTTAGTATGCATATGCGAATCAAGCTATTTTCAAATGTGGATCTAAGTTCTCATTTAAATCATAGGCTGTCATAAAGCTTGTTTATTTAAGAAATGTATGCATGTTAAATAATATCACTTTGCATTATTTCGTGTTGCGGGAGAATAAAGCGCATTAGTGATGCAGTGCACATCAATTTGGGTCTGACGGGGTAATAATGTGAACACAGTTGGTTGTTGAAAGTATAATCAGAAGGAACAAAAATCAGATAAGTGCATTAGACCCTACAGTGTTAAATCAGCTATTTTTACTACTTCTGCAAAAGGAGCAAAATGTGCAGACTACAGAAAACCAAATGCTGAGATCTATAAAATGACAGTCTCTGAGCAAAAATATTACTGGATTAGGGTTGGGCGATGTCCCCATAAATTGGCAGTTGACGATGGTTACGTAAACCATCGCGATGGACGATGATATCGTTAGGCGGGGGGGTATTTTAATTTTTCGTTATTATATAATTATTATTCGTTATTTTAATTTATTACTTCCACTTAAGAAGAGTTGTGCACTTTTTATTTTAATATATATTTTACATAAATACTATTCTGTACTTAAAATCTATAATTTTGTTATTTTACTATCCCAACTAATGTCTCTTTCCTATAGGTTGCACATAAGGGGAAAAAGTAGCTTTAGAAGAAGAGTTGTGCACTTTTAAGCACCTTTTAATCTCTTTACATAAATATTTTTTTTCTATTTAAAAGCTATAATTTCATTATTTTACTAACCCAACGACTCCTCCGCGCTTTCCAAATTTTGCACGTAAATATCTGTGCAAATGTGCCACCAGTACTCCGTCAGAGAGCGGGTCTTCAGCACCGCGGGGAGCAGCCAGCACTTCAATCCGCAGCTTATTAAAACTAGACAAAGTGAACAGGGCCAGACACATCTAAATTTAAACATGGTCTGTGTATGTAAATCCCGCGTTTCGGTCGGAGTGTTGTTCCCGTTTTCTTGTTCTTGACGTTCCCTGAATTCTGGGTTTATATCTTAATCTGCCGCTTCAGTGCAGTATAGACTCAATGTAACAATGAGCACGATCTCCCGAGACACTACAAAAGGCTACTAATAAATGATTAATATGGGCTGTTTTCTTGTACAAAATTAAATATTTTAAGATAAATGTACAACATGTAAAAAGACAAGATTCTAGCAATGTCAAGATTAGGGATGGGCATTTTCCAGTAATTTACTAATTTTTTATATTTAATTTTTCGAATATTTAAGCTCTTAAAGAACGAATATTCGTTTATTTAAATTATGTTAATTAAGACATGCGTGTTTTGTATTTTTCATTTTGTCATAATTTCACAGAAGGCTTATAATTAGGAAATATCCACAGCAAGCTAAACTTATATTCTGTATGTATATATGTATGTATTTTAAGTTGAAAACATTGTAAAAATATATATATATATTTTAAATTCTTCTTAAAAAATATCCTTCAGAAAAAAATGCGTTAAAACTTAATGCGGAGCGAAGTCTAGTCAAATCCTTAGTTTCAAGTCGGTCGTTAGTATTAATTCATTACTGTTTGATGTTACATACATTATATTATACCAAATATTATACACTAACCCCAAATCTAAGCGAAGTTTGAGGACTTGCGAAGTTTAAAGTTTGAGGACTTGACAAAGTAGGCTATCATCATTTAAACAGACTCAAAACACCAAGAGCCCGGAGCAAACGAAAAAACACATCTACATAACCGACTGCTCAGTCGCCATATAAATATCTTCTCAGTTTAGTTTGACGTATTTGTGAATAAAGAAAACCATATTTATCCTACCTGCTTCGGTGAAAGCCCGTTCTTCTGACTAGATACAATAATGCCGGTGCTGCGGAGAAAACTCTTCCTGATGATGGTTATCCGATAAAAACAACAGACGAATTGAACAAGATTGAAAATCTGTATTTAACATTATTTTACAAATAACGTAAGCTGGCTCGATACATTATTTTTGACTGTGCAAAGTTACTAACGTTAGCTTAATTTAACAACATTTTACAAAGACGGTGCTTTGCTTTAAACTGCCATGTGCAGTTATCCGGTTCATTTTCGAAAGAGCACCGCATATAATAAATGCTCTCCGTTTCATTTCGTTCTCCGTGTCTGTCTCTTTATTAACAAAATAAAGTAGACTTTATAACAGAAAGCTTACAAATCTCTCATGATGTGTTGATTCGGGCGGCTAAGAAGCACGTTTAATAACACGTGAGCCCTCACTGAGCCAGTGGCCAAATACGGCGCGGCGGGGACAAACCCGGAGATAAAAGGAAAAACTTAAATTCGTCTGCAATCTGCATTGCCAAACAATCAGAAATACATACAAATTAATCTTCATGTATATTTTACATTTAAGTCTGTAAAAGACAGTATAGATGAAGTGAAAAAGCATTTAATAAGTTGTTACCCTTTGGTGGCACATTAAAAACAAACAAACATTCGAATAGCATTTTTAAAATTCGAATTATTATTGCCATTCGAATATTCGAATATCCGTGCCCATCCCTAGTCAAGATCAAATGCCCGACAGGATATTTTCACAGACTAACACACGTCACGTCTCACGTCTTCTATTTAATTTATAGAGCAATTCACGCAAAGATATTAGGTTAACTATAGTCTATATAGAAGAGAGTAAGTGTATGTCGACTGGCAGCGGAGTGGGGAGGGGGCGTGGCATCACGATGGTGTCTCTCCATCGTGATGTCAGTCAACCATCACGATGGACGATGATATCGTCTATCGGCACAACCCTATTACTGGTAATGAAAATGTATGATCTGCAAAGGAAAAGCCGATTCGAGTGAATTTATACTCTAGGATGGTATCTGTCCAGTACCTCGTATAAAGGCCCGACTGTCCTGCCAACACAGCTTTGACTGTCATTAATTGAAGTCTTCCCATCAGCCCATCCTTCACTCCCTGCATCCATGTACAAATACTTCAGCCCCTCCTGTGCAGGCTCATGATGAAGGTGCGGCAGTTTGTAAAGGTAAAACCTGCAGAGAGGATAAGAAATATTCTTATGAGATCCATTACAACTGAAAAGAACAGCTAAAACCACCCAAAGTTGGTTGGCTAATTTCAGCTGGTCTCCAAGCCTGGTTTTAGCTGGTTAAGATGGTGTAGCAGGCTGGATTTAGAGGGATTTTGGAATTTTTAGCCAGTCAGGCTGGAAGATCAGCTGACCTTCCAGCTGAGGGTGCACTTCGGGCGCACCCACATATCCAAACCAAACTACGATCGGGCGTGCTTGACCCCCAAAACCTGGTTCATTTGACTAGTGTAATCGCTCTGTACCATGCATGGGCGCGGTTTGGTTAATCGCACCTTGGCGGGCTTGCAGAGGTGGGCTGGAGCCCGGTTCACTTAAGGGGGTGGCATCCAGGACGCGCAGCTTAGCGCCGTGTTGTTCTAAAACACTTGAACACATTGCTTTCTATGAGTTTACGCACATCGGCGCTGACAGGTGGCGCCTGTCCGCGCCGCCCAGCTACGACTCAGGAAGTTGCTCAAATCCCTCTCACGCCACACAGCGCCACTCACATAGTTTAACATCAAATAACATCATTTTGTCCCAAATCTTTAACGATTAACATTGGCTACTAACGTATATTTTGCATTTTGAAGTAGATGCTATCTGACGAAGCTCGAGCTATTTAATGTGCACTTCTGGTTTACGATACCTTCTAGTCGGCTGACGTGTTATCTGGTGCCCCCCAGCTGTTATTTTTTGTGCCCGGGCTTCGTTTAAAGTCTGAGGAAGACGCATGCTGTACGTTAAAAAAAAAACTTTGCAAACATTTCTTAGGATAACACCTCATCCGCGTCACTGCAGTCACGTGACTTTAGTCTCATGGATGCGCTTCACAACAGACGCAGAAGAGAAGACAATGCTGAATAAAGTTGTAATTTTTTTTATTTTTAGACCAAAATGTCTTTTTGATGCTTCAACACATTCTAACTGACCCACTGATATCACATGGACTACTTTGATGATGTTTTTATTACCTTTCTTGACATGTACAGTATACCGTACGTTGGTTTTTAAATGAAGGATGAACAAGCTCTCGGACTAAATATAAAACATCTTAAACTGTGTTCTGAAGATGAACAGAGGTCTTACGAGTTTGGTACGACATGAGGTTGAGTCATTAATGATATCATATTTGGGTGAACTATCCCTTTAAGAGAGCGCATTACCTCCTGTTTTCTTCAAAACAATCACATCCTAATGACGAAAACGCGTCCGGGCTTGGATACGCTCAGGTACAGTGTAAGTGCGTGCTTCTAAGGGAGTAGGAAAAATTGCGCTGGGGCACAGTTTGGTAGGGTTAGTCCTAAAGTGAGTGCGCCCTTAAACCAGTTTGACCAGGCTGGAAGCTTGGGCAGCTTGGCTAAGCTGTTTGGCTGGTTTTAGCCGGTTGAAGGGGGCATGCGCACCAAAGCTTTTAAGCCTGCGGCCGGCGCATGTTTTCAATTGTTTCCAATGGAAGCTTTCATTTTCAAAAAAGCCGGCAGCTAGCGTTTTTTCCACACTCAGCGCTGAGAGTTGAAAAATATTCAACTTTGGGTGAAAAGCTCAGCTCATCAATGTCAGTTCTCACGCGGCCGTCCAATCACAGTGGAGGAGGGGCGGGACATTACCACAGCAACCAACTGGCTCACAGCTCAAATATCACAGCGACCAAAGCGCTCAGCTGAAGAAAGCTGGCACCGGGGGTGCGTTCCACTCCAGTTTTAGACACACACTCGAGAACTTCCCTAAGCACTTCCCCTCAGGGGAATCCCTGTCGCCATTTTGAAGTGCGTTCCACTTCGTCAAGTGAACGAGGGAAGTTTGTATGGACAGACAAAGGGAGCGAGTCTGCTTCATTTGTACACTTCATGCAGCTTCATATCCCACAATCCAACACGATTGTGACGTCACTTCAGCAACTCGCGCTTTGCACATGGAGGGGGCGGTCTCCACTTTCCATGTGATCAAGGGCTTAGGGCGATCCATTTGAACCCACTTCAAGTGTTCTAGCAGTAGTGGGCACTCGTACAACGTAAGCAATGACGTACATCCGAGTGAACGAGACTGAGGGAAGTTAGCGAGGGAAGTTCATAAAAAAACGAACTGGAACGCAGGGTTGGTGTGCCTCATAATTCTTGAAAAGTGAAGCCTCTGGCTCTTTGATCGCCCCCTGGTGGCTGGCTGCAGTACAAGTCATAACCCCGCCCTCTCCATTCAAACAAATGGGACTCTGCTCTAAATAAAATAATTATTTACACTTCCAATAAAAGTTTCCGAAAGATAGTTTTAGTCCTTTAAAGTAGTTGTTATCAAATTGATATATGTTCAAGTGTTCATTTTTGTGATAACTTTCATTTTAGCTAGTTATTTGATGCTATAGAAACGGGGCGTGTCGTTAAGATTGGCGTGGTTTAATTGGTCGCGCGAGCGTTTGGGCAGAAGTTTGATACCGCGGCTCCGCCTCTGGCTCCACGGACAATTCCTTCTGCGCATGCCCTGGCTCCAAACTGACGTTTTTACGTAACATGGCGGCGACCGCGGACGGACATTTTTGGCTTCAATTCATTACAATGGAGGGAGGCGACGTCGCGTCGTCCATCTTTTTTTACAGTCTATGGCTGGCACTTAGCTGAAAAAACAGCTGACATTCGGTGTCCTCCAGGCGCGTTTAAAAGTTTTGCTGTGCACGCCCCTTAAGATGTAAGTAGCTTGTTTTGAGCTTGTCCTCACAGTCTGGCAAGTTGGTTAAGCTGGCTTTCCAGCCTGGTCAAGCTGGTGGGTCAGCTGATCTCCCAGCTTGACCAGCTAAAAAAAAACCACTATAAACACACTATATTAATATGCATTAATATGCACTATATATATATATATATATATATATATATATATATATATATGCATGTGTGTGTTAGACAAACCAGTCAACAGGTTTCCCCTGATCATCATAACACTGGATGGGAGAGGCAGCAGATACAGGCAGAAGCAACAGAAGAACATGAAGTAACATGTCGGAAATGAAGAAACCTAAAAGAAGTACAGCAGAGTTTCGTTTGTCAATAAAAAACACTGTGAAAATTAACAATGTAACAAACACAGTGTCTCTACACTGACACGCTGTTACAAAACTGCACGTTGGCATAATGGTTTACTTTATTCCTACCAAAACTGCGCTTTATTAAAACTGTAACTTAGCATAATGGTTTACTTTATTCCTACAAAACGTTTTACAGATAAAGTACATTAACGTCTATGTTGTTGATGATACATTACAGATCACAGACTTTACGTAAAAATTGAACAAATGCATATAAATATTGACAGAAATGTTAAGTTTACCTCAGGAGAGGGCAGATGTGGAGAGCTTAAAATGCAAGGCGACCATGTCAGCCCATTTAAAAGCGAAACTTTTTATCCTGATCTCGTGTCTCTGTCACATGTAGCAGGTTGATGAATCGTTTCAGTACCACAGAAATGAAAACAGTAGATGGAATGAGCGTTAGCATTAAACACGTCTTAAGATTTTGCCATGATGCTCTCCCTAATCATCCATGATGATAGGTTTAAATTATTATTTTATACTTCGTTGTACTCTTCTTAATTCATTGGCAACTTACAGTATGTTGATCAAACCACTGAGGCAGCGCGTAAAAGACGTCACGTGGTGTTGCTTATTTTTTTCAGCGCTGATCGGGAAGAACCAATCATCGTTATTTGTGATAACTGAATGAGAGATTAATTTTAGAAATCGTCGAGGTGGGTATCTATTAATATTCCAGATGAAAACATGGTATTTATGTATTTAAACAAGTTTTAGTGTATAAATATATCAAGTAAAATTATTTAATTTAGTATTCTGGTTTATTTTGGGTCACAGTGCGCCCCCTCAGGAAATGTTGACATACGTACTGGAAGAGATGTGACCATACGTCACTCATGAATATGAATTAGGTAATTTTACCCAACAAATGTAAGGTTGCAAGTCTGCGGAGTCAAATGTATTTATTAATTTTATTTATTTAATAATTTATTTATTTACATATTCCAATAATTCATTTTCATATTATTGCATTTATTTATATATTTTTTTAACGTTTGATCATTGCAGGTTTCGTCCTAAAAAATAATTTATTACATTTACCATTCATTAACAGAGAAAATGGGCACGTAAATAAAACCTCTACTTGGTATGATTTGGCTTATTAAAACAGTTTATTGCCTCTTTTTATTGTAATTATTTCTGTAATTGTTTTTAGTTGATGACTTACTGTACATTCTGAAATAATTAACGTTAGTTTTTTATATTAAAAAACATTTTAATTTAAAACGTTTTAAAGAATGCATAATTTATCTTTATCGTCCACATGTCAGAGCTGCACTTCCTTTTACTTACCAGAAGAGGTCGCCTCAGCCTGTTTAAAAATATCTGCAAAGTGTTTCAAGTCTGGAGCAAACACCCAGGATTCCTCTCTTCTCTTACACGCGCCCATTCGAAGGACTACAAACAGACTGGTGATGAGTTAAATCAAGTGTCTTGGTCAGAAATGATACATGCATAAATACATTAACAATTATCAAATATGAAATGTCTAGTTTTTGATATGGATTTTATCCTGGGTAAAGCACGCTTATTTTGACTCACTATTTATGGATACTAGGGTGGAGTATGGAGCACACATTCAACTTTACCTCCATACAGCATCACTGATCGTCTTAATTTTCATCTACATTATGGTTATTGTTTATGTGACGCTTAGGTGCGGATTGAGACATGTTTGTTTCCCTGAAAATGAAAAAAAAAAAACAAAAAAAGTAATCACATCCCAGACAGTAGACGACTTGGCCCGGATCTGCACCGTACAGTAGCTGCTGACTTTGCCATTCATCCAGTGCAGATTTGGGCCGGAGTCGTCTGCTGATCTGGCTGCCAAAAATATATTTCACTTTAACTATAAAAACATAGGTTCAGATCAAAGTCGGTAACAATGGACATCAAAGTGATGATTTTAGTAATTGATTTTAAAATTTGACAAGGCCTTAGTCAACATTATTTATTTAACATTTTATTATGTACTAGGATGACTTTATGTAGAAAACAGTTGACAAAAAATGACTAGCTGGTTTTCACAAGCTGGGTGACAAAAGCCAATGCCAGACACACAATTATTCATAATCACTGTTCCCTTGAATATGAACTTGTAGATATGTAACTAAAATTAGTTAAATTATGTCATTGTAATTTTGAAGTCATTAACTAAAAGCTTTTATGAAATCACAGTGATGTTACTGATAGCTCGGATGCCCTTAATGAGTTTTAAAGGGATGAAGGGTATGAAGAGTACAGTATGTGGGTGTCAGCGACTTACTGAAGGTGGAGTTGGGTTTCACTGGAGACAGAACCAGAGTTCAGATCCTCAGAGAGACGGAGACAGGCGTATGCCAACCAGAATCACTTCTACCCTTCATCAACTTCTGCTTTCTTCGGCTCAGCGTCCTATGCTGTGCTTTTGTTCATCTCTCTGATGGCAATCAGCTCTCAACAATTGTGTCTTTGAAAACACAGGCAGCTTTAAGTGTTACGGAACAGAAAAACAGCATCACAATCCAGGTACAATTCATAAGCTTATTCTCAGTTATTGAATTGTCTGCTTAGTTAATATTTTTTAAAGTTATTTACAGTCTTTATCTGCTTTAACAATGGAGCAGGGTTCAAATCTGAGATGTGGATACGTGAAATTGTGACCTTCATATACGTAACGGCTGTTGCAGGTAATAATTTTGGACATATCATGTTCGATAGACAGACAGACAGACAGACAGACAGATAGATAGATAGATGAATAAATGGACGGATGGACAGACAGATAGACTAGATGTGTGTGTATATATGGATGGATGGATAGATCCAATAGATAGTCCTATAGACAGTTAGTTTTAATGGATGGATGGTGGATGGAAATGCCATATATAAAGTGGATGGATGGACGGACAGATAGATAGAAAATTGATATACAAAGGTAAGAATGGATGATAGGCAGGTATGATAGATGGATAGATAGATTTGGTGGATGGAAAGCGATATATAAAGTGGATGGATGAACGGACAGACAGACAGACTGGATAGACGGATGGATAGACAGACGGATGATAGATTGGATGGATGGTGGATGTAAAAGCGATATATAAATTGGATGGATGAATGGACGAATGAACAAATAGACAGACTGGATGGATGGACAGATAAATAGAAAATTGATACATAAAGTTATGGATGGATGAATGGATAACAGGCAGATATGTAGATAGGTAGATTGACAGATTTGCTGGATAGATGGTGGATGGAAATGCAATATAAAGTGGATGGAAGGATGAATGAACGGATGACAGACAGACAGACTGCATGTATATATGTTATGTATGTATGGATGGATGGATGAATGGATAGATAGTTTGATAGATAGTTTGATAGACAGTTTTAATGGATGGATGGTGGATGGAAATGCCATATATAAAGTGGATGGATGGACGGACGGACGGACGGACAGATAGATAGAAAATTGATATACAAAGTGAATGGATGATAGGCAGGTATTTAGATAGATGGATAGATAGATTTGGGGGATAGATAGATGGATGGAAAAGCGATATATAAAGTGGATTGATGAATGGACGCATGAACGGATGGACTGACAGACTGGATAGATGGATGGACGGATGGAAAGATTGGATGGATGGTGGATGGATAAGCGATAAATAAAGTGGATGGATGAATGGACGAATGAACGGATGGACAGACAGACTGGATAGATGGATGGATGGAAAGATTGGATGAATGGTGGATGGAAAAGCGATAAATAAAGTGGATGGATGAATGGACGAATGAACGGATGGACAGACAGACTGGATAGTTGGATGGACGGATAGTGGATGGAAAAGCGATAAATAAAGTGGATGGATGAATGGACGAATGAACGGATGGACAGACGGCCTGGATAGTTGGATGGATGGAAAGATTGGATGAATGGTGGATGGAAAAGCGATATATAAAGTGGATTGATGAATGGACGCATGAACGGATGGACTGACAGACTGGATAGATGGATGGACGGATGGAAAGATTGGATGGATGGTGGATGGATAAGCGATAAATAAAGTGGATGGATGAATGGACGAATGAACGGATGGACAGACAGACTGGATAGATGGATGGATGGAAAGATTGGATGAATGGTGGATGGAAAAGCGATAAATAAAGTGGATGGATGAATGGACGAATGAACGGATGGACAGACAGACTGGATAGTTGGATGGATGGATAGTGGATGGAAAAGCGATAAATAAAGTGGATGGATGAATGGACGAATGAACGGATGGACAGAAAGAGTGGATATATGGATAGATGGATGGACGGATAGATTGGATGGATGGGGGATGGAAATGCGATATACTGTATAACGTGGATAGATTAATGGATGAATGAACGGATGGACAAACAGAGTGGATATATGGATAGATGGATGATAGATTGGATGGATGGTGGATGGAAAAGTGATATATAAAGTGGATGGATGAATAGATGAATGGATGAATGAATGGATGGACAGACAGACAGATGGATGGATGGATGGACGGATAGATTGGATGGATGGGGGATGGAAATGCGATATACTGTATAAAGTGGATAGATGAATGGACGAATGAACGGATGCACAGACAGAGTGGATATATGGATAGATGGACAGATGGATGGATAGATTGGATGGATGGAAAAGCAAAATATAAAGTGGATGGATGAATAGACGAATGAACAGATGGACAGACTGGATGGATGGACAGATAGATAGAAAATTTATTTATAAAGTTATGGATGGATGAATGAATGGATAATAGGCAGGTATGTATGTATGTATATATGTATATATGTATGTATGTATGGATAGATAGATAGATAGATAGATAGATAGATAGATAGATAGATAGATAGATAGATAGATAGATAGATAGATAGATAGATAGATAGATAGATAGATAGATAGATGCTTAAGTTACTTGAGTGCCCTTGGTACAGAGGTTTTTTATATTGTATTGATCTGTTTTTCAATAGCACACACCTCAATTTGGTCAGTGCTGGTCTCACTCATTCTTCTTCTTTTGTTGAACAGAAGTAGGGGCGGGTACATGGCTGATCTATTTTTCAAGAAAGGACATTTGCGTTTGGGCTGGGACCACATTAACACTGCCATGCCGTTACGACTACCCCTCACCCTACAGCTCAACACAAGTGATGTGGTTTCAAATCTCCGCAGAGGGCAAACGGGAGATCGCCTACCATTCAGATGGGAACACTATGAGTCCCTCATTCAGGGACAGGGTCAAATACATGGGAGGCCACAAAAGATGCAGTTTACAGATCACAAACGTGAAACTGAGCGATGCAGGAACGTACCATTTCAGATTCGAGACAGACCACCAGCAGGGCAGATGGACGTCACCTGATGCTATCAGTCTCTCCGTCACAGGTGAGGTCACACTTCAAATGTTTTTTTATGCTGAATTTCATTTGTTTATATTTAGTAATTAATAAATTGATTTTATGATAAATGACCCTGAAACAGTTGAGATGTGGCATGTTTTGGATACAGATCTTCAGGTTCATGTACATCCGTCAAGAATAAGCAACATGTTTGCTGCTGGAGAGACGGTTTTTGTAAGCTGTGTGGCCCGAGGCTGTGGCGCCCCTGGCAGGAACCTTGCCCTTTATCGCAACGGAGTCAACCTGGGGCAGTCCAGCAAGCCATCGGCCATCTATAACTTTAACAGCCCAAATGCAGGTACCTACACCTGCCGACCAATTCCCCCTCAAAACGTTCAGTCACCTGGTGTCGTCCTGGCTCTTGGCTGTGAGTAAAACCAATTATGCTGTTTAAAACACCAAGGCTTGATGTATAGTAAGCACATTTGGCATTTTGTTCCTCTAGCTGAATTGGGTTGCAATGCACAGAGCACACATAGGTCTTCTTAAATACTAAAAGGGTGTATACCTTTTGTTGATTTGGATAAAAGCGTCTTCCAAATGCATAAATATAAATGACATCTCTTTCTTTAAGATGCTCCACGATATACCACGGTAAACATCATCCCTCAGGAAGCGGTCCGAGAGGGCGATTCAGTGACTCTGACTTGTAGCAGTGATGGAGCTCCACCAGTAGAAAGTTTTGCATGGTTTAAGGAAGGAGAAAGCGGAAGTGTGCCAGACAGTTTTAATCCTGAGCTGAGATTGTGGAGTTTGGATTACAGGGACCACGGAGAATACTTCTGTGAGGCCCGCAACACGCTCGGCACAGACCGGTCCAGACCAGTTTTACTGAATGTTACCTGTAAGTTTGGTCAGACGATGCTGTGATTGTTATTTCAATGCTTATCTGTATATATCTATAGGTTCAAATGGTTTGGGGAAAATAATTTTAATAACTCAGAGTTGCGTAAAATATGGACAAACCCAACAACTGGTTTAAATTAACTCAAAAATTTACATATTTGACTCGACTATGGCTTGTATGGAGCGTATATTTTTTTGCAATGTGTGCAGTTAATCATAAATTAGCTTTAAATGTCACTCTATTTTGGTTTTGAAGTGACCAGACACTTTAACTTTTCACTTTTTTTTATTTCCTGTTTATCAGTCTTGCTGACCTGATGTCTTTGTGGGCGAGATGTGTCTTTTAGTCACTGGTACTTGTGTAATCACTTGTATTTTGGCAGGACATGATGTCACATTGTCACATACTGTCTGGCAACCTCCAGTAGATCAAAGTTCAAATCAAAGTGTGCATTTTAAAGCATATCGGGAAACCATGTGGAGCTAAGCCATTAAAGGGATAGTTCGCCCCCCAAAAAATAAAAAACTATTTACTTACCATTATGTTGTTAAAAATCTGTGAGTTTCTTTGATTCCATTGAACATAAGAAAATATATTTTGATAAATGATAGTAATCACACAGTTGATGGTACCCATTGATTTCCATAATATTTTTTTCCCTACTATGGAAATCAATAAGTACCATCAATAACCAAAATATCTTATTTTTTTGCTTAACAGAATAATGAAACTCATACAGGTTAAGAACAACATGAGGGTGAGTAATGAGGACATTTCACAAGACTTTTTAAGATGTTAAATAAATCTTTGGTGTCCCCAGAGTACATATGTGAAGTTCAAAATACCAATTTATTATAGCATGTTAAAATTGTCACTTTGGTGTGTGCCAAAAATGTGCCGCTTTGGGTGTGTCCTTTAAAATGCAAATGAGCTGATCTCTGCACTAAATGGCAGTGCCGTGGCTGGATAGTGCAGATTAAGGGGCGGTATTTTTATAATAAGATCCCCTTCTGACATCACAAGGGGAGCCAAATTTTAATTATCTATTTTTCACATGCTTGCAGATAATGGTTTACTAAAACTAAGTTACTGGGTTGATCTTTTAAAATTTTTTAGGTTGGTATAAACACTGAGGACCAAATTATAGCACTTAAACATGGAACAAGTAAGATTTTTATGCAATGTCCCCTTTAAAGGGAACTGATCCATATCTAAGGACCAAAATACCACAGAGGCTTTGGGTGGGCAACACCCTAGAAACAGCATTGGAATAAACTATAGGACTATTTAGTGTTTTCATATTTCTCATTGTAAATTAAAATTCAAACAACTTGATATTAATCTTAATCTAATGTTCAAATCTTATGTTATGACTACTTTTAGTTGCCAGGATGAACAATTGGCAAAATCCTTAACCAATTTCAACACGTATTTGGGTCAGTGACAAAAACGGATTGGCATGATGAGAAATTCAAAAATCTTTTTAAAAAAACATATTAAACTCAGGTTTATTTCAATGCACATGGTGTGTTTATGTTAATTTTATGCAATAAAAAATTACGTTTGCACCATTTTTATGTAAGTTAAGACTGAATGTACCTGAAAATGTCAAATGGCGTAACCTCCAATTGTGCCAAAGAATGAGAAATATTAAATATTTTATCCACCTTGATGGCATGTAAGTGTAATCATCAAAAATCATTTTAAAATACCATTTTAATAGTTATTTCTAAATGTAAATTTTAATGCGTTTTTGTAATATTTGTCCTGACATATTCTGAAAACAGCTCTGTATTCTAAATAATCTTTGACAAATTATGCAAAGATGTATGTAAAAAAAATCATATTACATTAAACTAGATGATTATATTATTACACAGTTTTTTATGAATATATTTATATTTTAATTGAATAAAAAAACTAGTTACACCAATTGACACAGATGGGTTACACCACATTGGACTTTTTTGCAATTATCCCCCAAATATTCTTTCAAAATAAAATAAAACCAGAAATTTTAGACTTGGTTCTCAGAAAAGAGAATGTATGCAAGTAATCTGAATATTTATTTAGAAATTTTAATGCTTTTACATTTAATTGAACCATACAGACAAAATAATCAACTATGCACTAAATGCAGATTTAAATGATTTTTAACAAAATATTTTGCTTTCAGACCCCCCAAAGAACACAAGAGTCTTGATCAGTCCTAAAGGAGATGTCATGGAAGGGTTTGCCGTCAATTTGACCTGCAGCACCAACGCCAACCCTCCCGCAGAGAAATACGCCTGGTACAAAATGAACGGTGGTCAGCCCTGGACCAAAGGTGCTGCTCAAAATCTCACCTTCCTTAGTGTGCGTTCCCATCATGCTGGGCAATACTACTGTACCGCATGGAACGTGTTTGGCATGGGGACATCGCCCACTGTTTCCCTTTCTGTGTTTTGTAAGTTTATACCACTTGTACGTGAAAACGTTTTCAAAATCGTGCAGTCACATAAAAAACTGTTTCTTACCTTCTTAAATACCTTCTGTACTATTTGACCTCTCTCGTTCTTTCTCTCTCTTTTTCAGATGCCCCTAAAAACACCTCTGTACTGGCTCGTCCCTCCCCTGTGATCGACGCGGGCAGCTCACTGACGCTGACCTGCAGCAGTCAGGCAAACCCAGCGGTGGAGAACTACACCTGGCACCGGATCAATGCGGCTGACGCCTGGGAAACTCGATCGGGTCCCAGCTACACCATTGCTGAGGTCAGCCCTGGAGCCAGCGGACAGTACTACTGCGTGGCCCGCAACCGCATTGGAACGAACAGTTCCCCCATTCTTACTGTAAAAGTTCGGGGTTAGTGCACTGCAAAGTGACTTATTGTTTGTTTCTTGTTTGTTTAAGATAAGCTTAAATAGTATCAGATAAACTAAGGTCATGGCAATCGGTAACATGACTGGACGCTTGGTCCCTTTAGCCAAAAAAATTGGACGTAACCATTTTATGGAATCAGTGGAAATACTGTAAATATAATTTTCTGCATTGTTATTAATGATGTTATGCTGATAAAAAGATTTAGAAGATGCTATGATTTATATGAGTTCAATGTTGGTGTGATGACAGTACATTGATTTGATGTCCAGGCCGACTGAAAGTGATTGCATTGGCGTCTGCAGTGGGCGTCTCTGTGGGACTCATCTCACTAACAGTGGTTGTCATGATCAGGTGACTGTTGAATTTAGGGCTGCACTGTTTTGAAAGGGCACCTTTTAGGCAAATAATGTGTGTTGGCAGTGTGTGAACAGAACCACCCTACGATGAAAAAAATCCACCCGCTCCTTGTTTTCTAATCGCAATTAAACCAAAACAGTCTCATTAGACATGCCGTTTTGATTTTCTTATCAATGTGAGGTCACATTGATAAAGCCCCGCCCACTTACCATCATTCTGCATTACTATAATTTCCACCCTGAGCGAGTTGTATTCTGTCCATTAGATACTATTGTCTCAGATTGTATTAATCAGATCTATTTGACTGAAAGCAAACACTGTCTGTTTGTGAGGAGCTGTAGCTCATTTGCATTTAAAGGTACAGACATTAAAACAGCACACTTTTGCTCCCACTCAAATTGGGGGATTTTGGACATGCTATAATAAATGATCTGTGGGGTATTTTAACCTGAAACTTCACAGGCACATACCTGGCACACTTGAGACTTATTTTACATCTTTGAACTCTTTTCCCGCCAGCATTTTTTAAAAAAAAGTTGCCAGCCAGCGCCAGCATTTTTCATGATTTTCACAAAAGTTTAATGCCTTCCAGAAAATGTTCTTCTTTAAATATATAAACAAACAATATATCAGATGAAAGAACAGACCCTCTGATTTCAAACAAAAACCCGTTTCATCCTACCTTCATTAGTTCTCTTGTAATCACCTCTCAAACATGGGTAGGTTTATTCAAAAACACCCAATTTTGAGCAAAAAGCTGAGATAATTCAATTTTTGCGAAGGACTTTTCATAGAGATCCCATTCAGAGCGATCTTTAAAACAGACACGGAGTTCTTTCTCTTTCACGTGAGGCGCTACTTCCGGGTTGTATAAGTTGCAGAAAGACGGAAAATCTCGTCATTGGCGGGGAAGCGTTTTCTCTTAATTGACGAGATATCTCGTCAATGGCGGTGAAAGAGTTAAAAAGGCCATAATAGGTGCCCTTTAAAAATATACAAAATATATTTATTGACCCTTTGTAATATTTTGATTTTCAATATATTGTGCATCTCACACTATTTCATGTTTCTTTTGTAGTAAAAACATGCATCGTGTGGATAATGAAAATTTAGCAGATGATAAACAGGTAACTCAGTTTGTGTTATTCATTCAAATCTTCCCAAAAACAGTCATATTAATGTATAACTTGCTTTTTAAAACAGTGTTCACCAGAAGGTGATTTACCAATGAGCCAAACCCACTTTAGTGAATCAATATCAGAGACATTTCTCCTCAAGGCCACAAAAATGTCAGACATTCCGGTAAGTTTCTTTATATTTTCTCGCTGACTTCCTCCACTCCCAGTATGGAACATCAAGGCTGTTCATACATTAAACGTTTGTAGCCTGTCATGTGTGTGGTTTCTTTTTTTTAAATATGCGTTTTAAATATGCGTTCTTCGTGCCGAGTGCGTGAATGTGCATCACGTGTCTTGTCAAAATAAGTGCCTGTTGCAGACGTGTCTAAAGGGTTGCCAGATACTCGCATAATCTCATGCGTAATCAGAGTTTGATGTTAAGGGAGTGTTTTGTGTGTATTTTGTGAACGTCTCTTTTATCATAAACAGTTTTGACGCGTGTGCAACAAGCACTTATTTTGACAAAACACGTGATGCACATGGTTCACATGATGCAACAAACACATAATTTGAAAACGCAAGCAACACACGACACTCCAAACACTTATTTTGAATTAGTGCCCCTTGGATGAGCAATCACAAGCCGCCACTGTGTATTTGACAAGGTGGCTAATTCATATGGGTCGTACAAAAGCGTAAAATTATTACAAAAAAACATTAATGATAACCCACCCCTAAACCCAACGTGATTGGGGCAAAAGCAGATCATACTAAAACATACAAATAGCCACCTTGTAAAATGCAGTACATGTGAATTGCAATGAGATTGTGTTAGATTTTTGTATAAGCTAGGAAGTAGTAGACAACAAGGCAGCTTATTAGGTTTTGGAACAGAGCCATAGAGTGGCAAATGAAAAATACCACATGATATGACATATATTGATTTAATGTATGTGTCTGAACAGGAGGAGCCAGATGAGATGTATGAAAGTAGTCATCCCTCCATCATGCCCTTAAAAGAAGCTGCGCAGAGCACAGAGGAACCAGAAAAATTCAACTACATTACGGTGCATTATTCACGCACACCCAGGTTAAACACTTACACAATTCATATGTGCTGGATTGTGCCAGTCTTTTATAGTATTAAGATCTATAAAATACTTTATTTACAGTATGGACCAGGTGAAGGTTACAAACCTATCTCCAGATCGTGAGAAGAAACTGAAAGATGACCCAAGTGTTTATACTCTTCTTACCAAGCAGCCGCGACAAGATCAAACATGTGACAACAGTTTGGGATATTTTTAAAGCGACAAACCTTAAGTATTTATGGACTTTTAAAATGCTTGTTGTTCACAACATCAGTAAAATGTAACACTAGACAGTACTGGAAAAATCTTGCTCATATATGCAGTGAGTTTGGTTGTTTACTTCAATTGTGTGTCCATCTGTTTGTTTAAGTAAAAATCCAGATATACAGAAATCCAGAGATATGTTGTCAAAAATATTCTTAGATTTATTAATCTCATCATGAAAAGTTTATTCCACTTACTGTAAAAAAATTCATTACAATTCAGTAGACAAATTGTTTTAGTGGTTTCATACAAAAAGCTCAAATAAATTTCTTACCAACTTCAGTATGACATGTGGTTTTATTATTGTTACAGATTTTCCAGCACTAGTTTTACTATAATCACTGATTCTAGGCATGACCTAATGTGAAAACTAGTCAAGAAAGAACACACCTGAAAAGTTAGTTAGAATAATAGTCTAACTTATAATAATAAAAGTTAGTACAATAACAATGTGTTTCTGCTATTTGCACTACTTTATTTAAAGAATATATACCATACACTAAAAAACAAATTTTTCAGACACCAGATATAATTTTTGATATTTTTTACTATTGTGCTTTCTAAAAACATTTACAAAAGTTTTACTTGGACGGTACCTTTTAAAAAGATGTACCATTTTGGTACATATATGTACATTTTAAAGGTATCAATGTGTTCCTTTTTTACGTACAAAAGTGTACTTTTGGAAAAGTTACCGCCCCAGTGATAACTTTTGTACCTTCTTGTACCTGACACTATAGTCAATTGAGTATAGCAAATTAAAGTAAACTTTGACATATTATACCCAAAAAATTACAAGTAAAACTGATAAAAATTTGGGACACAATATTATTCAGACCAAGTGTTTTTTTGTTTTTTTATTGCTAGTGTTACCTTTACGCCCCATTCAGACAGCCAGCAATGTTATCGCTGTGTGTTGCCCGTCCCTTTCAATGAGGCGTTTCTAAATCTCCTTGTCATAGACAAATGAGTACCATCCACAGCAGTAACTGACAAGAGAAGGATGACGTGAATTCCACTGCTTCGTTCTAATAGGTAGTCGCTCCTGAAATTCGCTCGACTTTTGCATAAACTTTTCTTAACTTTCTCGCATCGCTGGACACTCCCATACGGTCGCCAACGGTCACTTTCGCTCGTGCCGCCGGAAGTCGCCCGGTTTCCATTAAAGGGATAGTTCGGCCAAAAATGATATTAAACCCATGATTTACTCACCCCCAAGCTGTCCGAGTTGCATATGTCCATCGTTTTTCAGACAAACACATTTTCAGATATTTTTGAAAATGTTTTAGATCTTTCAGTTGATTAAATGTAATGTTACAGGGTCCACGACCTTCAAGTCCAAAAAAAGTGCATCCATCCTTCACAAAATCAATCCAAACGCTCCAGGATGATAAACAAAGGTCTTCTGAGGGTAATTCGCACTGTGTTGTTGTAGAAATATCCATATTTAAAACTTTATTAACGTAAATAAATACCTTCCTGTAGCGCCCCCATCTTAGTCGCGTCCGCATTCAGGGTGAGAGCTTACGCAGCCTACGGAGGCTACTCTGTGCCCCCACCCTCCGAATTTGTCATACGTCACTTAGAAAAGTGCGTACACTTCGCTAATACTCTCTCCTGAATACAGAGGAGTCTAAGATGGTGGCGCTACCGGAAGGTAGTTATTTACGTTAATAAAGTTTTAAATGTGGGTTTTCTACAACAACACCGGGCGGATTACCCTCAGAAGACCTTTGTTTATCATCCTGGAGCCGTTTGGATTTAATTTGTGAAGGATAGACGCACTTTTTTTGGACTTGAAGGTTAACATTACATTTAATCAACTGAAAGATCTAAAACATTTTCTAAAATATCTGAAAATGTGTTTGTCTGAAAAATGATGGACATATGCAACTCGGACAGCTTGGGGGTGAGTAAATCATGGGTTTAATATCATTTTTGGCCCAACTATCCCTTTAAAATGAATGAGATCGCGTCGCTCTGCTACTGCTGGTCGCCGGCTGTCTGAATGGGGCGTTACACCACAGACTGAACAAAATTAAGCATTGCTTTGTAACTGGTTGACTCAAATCGGTATTATCTAATTGTGTACTTACATTTTACAGCTATATAATCTACTGTAATATATTTGTGAGACAGTCTAAAGCCCGGGATACACTGCACAATTTTTGGCTGTCCCAGACAAAAGATTGCCATCGTGAAACAGTAGTGGCGATTTCTGTGATCGTGGATCTTAATCGGTGGTCCTGTCGTACAGTGAGAGAGGTTTAAAGACGGCTGTTTTGCACACACGATCTCTTGACGCGCAGAACACATATTTTGAAAAAAGGAAGCACACACATGACGGGCTACATACATGTTGTGATGAACTTCGCATCGAGCGCCCTTGAAAAAAGACGGCACCGGCCGTTACTGCCTCCAACCTTAATGAAACACACCTGAACCTGCTATCCAAGTTGAAGGTGTCTGAAAAAAATCTTAGTTTGACTGCATGTATACATGGTGAAAAGTCTCAGATCACATTGGAAACATTTTTATGTTTTAAACATTTTTATTACTCCCCTAGCAAATACAGTAAACCTACATGTACAGTTAATAATGTGTTTATTAGATTTATGCTGAAAACAAAAGGTATGCAGGTATGGTACGGAAATTAAACTTGAAGACCTAATTTTTTATATATATTCAATTAAAAAAGTTTATCATCTTGCATCATACTTTTCATTTGTCTTTCGCTGGCTAATAATGCCAGTCAGCTGTGACTATATTCAAAATATAGCACAACCTCTTGTACCTTATTGCTTGCGTAAAAATAATACCAAACAGAATAAACAATACCAGAACTAACAATATATCAAAGTGGGATTATACTGTTATGTGCAGAAGATAAACATTAAATAGATAAATAATGTTCAAGACATAAAATATTGATAAAATAAGCAACGAGGAAAAGCAGAACCATTCATACAGATGTGTGTTGATCCCATAATACTCTCTGATCTTTTTATTAATCCTCTGTGGTAAGTGAATGGAGCTGTGTATTGTTTAAAGTGATCTTGACATCGATCTCCTGAAAGACAAAACGGTATTCCATAAATTTCCGTAAAAGGAATAAGAAAAGAATCGCTGAAAGTGTATTTTTGAAGAGCGTTGCTTACCTTGCCCTGCATTTAATGCATATTAGAATGCCAGATATTGTGAAGATGAAAATAACTCCAAACACAATTATAATAGCAAGTGATGACGATGAAGATGCAGCTGCTAAGACTTCAAAAACAAGGATAACACAGATTAGAGATATGTCTATAAGTATATGAAGCTCAGATGCAAAAGCCTCTAAACGTCACCTCCATCAAAAGTGAGATAGTGGTATTAACCGAATGCTCTCATTCTTTTTTCGAGTGCGCTCCATGCAAAGTTCGTCACAACATGCATGCATGTAGCCCATCATGTGTGAGGTTCGTAATTTTAAAATATGTGTTCTGCACATCGAGGGATTCAATGTTCATCACGTTTCTTGTCAAAATAAATGCCTGCTGCAGATGCATCCAAAGGGTTTATGATAAAAGTGACGCTCGCGGTTGCCAGATTCTCGCATAATCTCCTACATAATCAGAGTTTACTGTTAAGGGAGTTTCTTGCGTGTATTTTGTGAACGTGACTCTTTTATCATAAATGGTTTTGACGCGTGTGCAGCACGCACTTATTTTGACAAAACACGTGATGCATATATGGTTCACATGATGCAACAAACACATATTTTGAAAACGCAAGCAACACTTATGACACTCAAAAAAAAAACTAAATTACAAGAAAACATGTCAGATACACTTTAAAGGTTTTGCATCTAAACTCTTCATATACAGAGATATACAAACATATTGTGTAAGTATAAAAAATATTTTTACTATAAATACTGTAGAAAAACTAGACAAATGTCAATAGCAAACACACAACATTGCAGTCTGTTTCATAATAACTATGAATTATAAAAGCTATAATTTGCATGTACGTATACTTTAATGCCTTTTTAAATATGCACACGCACTGTTTCCAGTTTTAGTCCCAAATAATCTCTCATGTAAGTTCATCATTTTAATATGAGACGGAAAATGTTATTGTTATAGTTTAGTCACTGTTAAAGGAAGTATAAGGGACATTTTAAAAATAAATTCCTGCAAAAAATAGGTTTCGGAAAAAATGTCCACTTGCAAAGAAATGACGTTTTTTGTGTCTAAAAAAGGAAGCCGAAGTTTCACTAGTACTGACTTGCATTGCAGACAGCATTGCAAAACATATAAGAGATAATGTGCTTTTTGTTTTGTTTGTTGCACCAATTTCCCGTTTTTTTTTTTTTTTTTATAAAACTGAGTTATTAAATTAATTTCATTTTGTGGGAAAGTTCAGTTATATGAATGCTACAATAACACTATGCATTTTTTTAAGTGGATTAGAAATGTTAGTCTCAACAGTCTAGATCAGCATAAGATTGTAACATGTTGTACTGCATAATACATTGATGAGTTTGTATCTTACGGATGACATGAAGTGTCACTCCTTTCTGTCCCGGGAGTTTCTCTTTTGTGTGATTTGTGATGAATCGAAAGACGTACACGCCACTGTCCTCTGACCTCAGATCAGATATCTCTAGAGAGCAGTTTTTACTCCCCTTCTGTCCTAGGAACTTCACCCGGCCCTGGTATGAGAGTTCAGGGAATATTCCTTCACTGTGGTACACATATCTTGGAGTAATGCAGTGGCTTTGATTTAAACACCACATCTTTGATAAAACTGTGAGTGCTGTTCCCTGATCTGACCTCTCGGGGTAGTCAAAGGTGCAAGGCAGAACGACAGATGACTTGACATAAGCATAGACTGGGTCTTTAGGGACACGGACCATCCAATCAGCAGCCAAAATACCTACAATAGATGCATACAGAGAAATCTTCTAATAAGAGAAAAATGTATGTATGCTATAAAAGACTCTCTCTTAAAGGAATAGTTCAGTCAAAAATAAAAATTGTCTCATAATTGTCTCATCCTCATTGACTTCCATCGTAGGAAAACAAATATTATGGACATATTGTGATAAATGATGAAGAAATCTTTTGATTAATGATGGTAAGCACTTGACAGTTCCCATTGAATTCCATTGTATATTTGTTTTCCTACTATGGAATTCAATGGTTACTATCAGCTGTGTGCTTACCATCATTTATCAAAATATCTTCTTTTGTGTTCATCAGAAAAAATAAATTCATAAAGGTTTAGAACAACAGGAGGATGAGAAAATGATTTTGGGTGAACTATCCCTTTAACAACAACTGGTTAGGAACATGGGCTAACAATCCACAATATATTTTACAACATACATTTTTATATTTGTTAATGCTTAATGTAAATACAGCTATTATTAATGTAAATACAGTTATTCTAGCTATATTAATTCTATACTCTTTACTGTATTTCATCAATTTTCTCATTTGTAATTTTTTTAAGAATTCTAAGAACAAACGCATGAGGCAAATATTTAATTGAAACCTAACTGAGATCTTTAGTAGTATTTTAGTATGTTAAGATGTAATCTTACCTGATAAAGACATAAGGATCCAAATGCCTGGAAGGAGGTTTGCAACCATTTCTACTTCAAGTGTGTCTGTGTATGGATGATGTGAAAATATCACACTTTAGTTCACAGTCTAGTTTTTATTCCTCTTTCTACTTTTGTCGTTATTATGTCATTATTTCCTGTATTCTGTGTTTCTTCTTGTGTTTCTCCATGAGTGTTACAGTACATACACATGGTTACCAATTTTTTTAAGGGGGCAAAGTGTGCACAGCTCACAGAAATTTGTGTATACACAGACATCAAATGAAATATTATACAGCTTTCGGTCTTTTCCATGGCACTTACATTTCTAACAATCTGAACACCCCTGCTTTCATGCAAAAACTTCCAAAATAAAAGTGTTGACTAACTTTTATATCAAATATTATTCAATCGGAATAATGACATATTGGCATCCTATTAACATCTGAAATGGCATATTTTGTTTATTTACGTTTTGTTTAATGACTTGTTTAATTAACAACTGCATTATCCTGTAAAGTTGATTGAGTTTAATGCATAATGGTTTTTATATGTTTAGATAAAATTATTAAAGATTTTTTACCGGTATTCAAATTTTACCTCATATGTGCGCATGTGTGATTCCGCGCCCCCGTGAACTCTGGCGAACTTTGGTTTTGTACCAAGTTGATGAATCTAGAAATCTCTACTAATATAACGTTGAGACGGTCAAATTTTAAACCATACATTTTCTACACAGAGGAGGTTAACTGCACATTACCATACTGGGGTTTGGAAATGTTTTGAGCGTTTCTTACACGTTTTAATTCCTCAGATAGCCAAATGCAACAGCAAAGCTCGTGAGCGCGCTCAGACGCTGACGTATGCGGCTGCGCTGACTGCAGCGCCTGCCGCCAGAATAATGTAATGTAACATGATCAAAACACTATCAAAACGGCAAAAAACTAAGAAAGTGATAAGGATGCAGCACAGAATTTATAATATTGTGCATATTAAACAGATTAGAAGAATGTAACAGATTAATGGACGCTTCCTTGATTTAGAGGTTGCATATAAATCTCCTTGGCTCAAAAAACCGAGGGGGAACGTGCCCCTCAGTTTCAATGGGCATGACGCCTCTCTGTGTCTTGTGTTGTCTTGTGTGTTATGTTAAATGCTTTATTCTGATTGGTTGACAAACATATAAAGGTGCGCATTATTTTCAATAGGAAAGCACACCTAAGTAGTTCCTGTTCTATATCACCACACCATGTTTAACTAAAATAACCGATTTATTCATTTCAACAAATAATGCATAAATATTTGTCTTAGCGAAATAAATAAATTGAAAAGAATGAATAAAATAATTAAAATAATACAGTTAACAAATACTGATTGAAAAGAATGATTAGAAAAATGTGTAAAAAATTTATAAAAGTTATTTTATGTTATTCATGGAACTTTTTTCAAAATCAATGCATTTTATAAATATAGGCTATATTTTTGTGTTTATTAAATTGTGGTTTAAGCCTTCTGTTAATTGATGTAACATTTCAAAATGTATATACCTGTCACATATTCTCTAATAATGCATATACGCTGTAGGTGATTTTATTTCAGATCATAATGTGCTTCATCTCAAGAGCTGCGCGCCCACACAGATGTACCTCCAGCGCGCGCGCGCACCTGCTCGCACCTGCAGCCCAGCGCTCTCTGACCGGAAAAGGAGGTTGCCGCGCGCACACAGCAGACAGATAGAGAGAGAGAGAGAGAGAGAGAGAGAGAGAGAGAGAGAGAGAGAGAGAGAGAGAGAGAAAAGAGGTGAGCAACTGTCTGATTACCGGAGAAAAGCGACATTTAACTGGAAAATAAAAAAGTCTCCAAGAAAGAAGAAATGTCAACACGAATATTTGGAGGAAAAGCCTGAGCTACTTTAGCATCTCTTTGTTTCTAAGAAGCTACAGTGGGAAGGTAAACTTTAGATGTTATTCGTTTAAAATTTAAATAAACAATGTAAACAATAAAAGCTGTTGATTCTGTACCTTGCATCATAAAAAAGTATACTTTATAACCTGTTTTAAACTAAGTTATGATATCGTCATCTTCAGACTAACTGTAAGAAAGCTCATTTGGTTAAATTTGTTTGTTTAGATGTTTTACACATCGTCTGGATTGTAATATATGACAGATTTTTGTTTTTATTTCATGAAAATGTTGATTGCCTTTTAACTTTTCTGTTTATATTTAAGTGTGAAGTGGTATAAAGTTCATTTTTATTTTTATTTTGAAACAATAAAATGACAAACAATTAAAAGTAAAATAAGCATCTTTATTATAAATACAGATTATTCATATTAATTATAACAGCCCTTAGCGGTGACCTGGTAAATTCTTTACTCAGTTTGCCCTTTGGTTTATTTAACTTGCTTAACCCATCTTTGTCCATGACCATATTCTTTATAAACTGTTTTTCCTTTTTCCAACATTATCAGGTCAGAAAGAAGGCCAGTCAGATTCAAGATTCAAGTTTTTAAGAGGAGCCACTGGAAATCATTTTGCTGTTTTTTATCTCATTTTGGATCGAGATGAAAGAGAAGAAGATCGGTGAGTACTGAGACAGACATTTCTCTTCATTTTTTGACATCAGACGACTCGTGTTAAACATTAACTGAGCTTGCCCGTGATATGCTGAGTTCATTTGTACTCCATTTGTTTTGGTCACCTGGAACTGTGTAATACTTTGACAAGGCCAAATGGTTTTAAACATGACATGACGTGGAGTGGTCACACAGCTGTTTATACATGTTGATGAATAGATGAGTAAAAGAGTTCTAGCTTAAATTGAAATGATGTGATTTGATGTGAACTTGATGCAGTTCAGTTAAGCAGACCTACACTCTTTAAAATAAAGGTGCTTTTCAAGGAACCATTTCTTTAATCTCTGAAGAACATTTATGTTTCATAAATGGTTATTTGTTGTGAAAAAGGTTATTTGGACTATTATAAAAATGTATGAAAGAAGAACCTTTGGCTGAATGCTTATTACAGGAACCAAAAATGGTTCTTTATGGATCGCTATGGACTTTTTTTCATGCCATTGAGCACGAATGTCTTTTTCGTGTCAGTCAACATAAATTTCTATAAATAGTTTTTCATGTTTGTGGCACAACTTTCTTTTTCGTGTCATTTTATGTTTTGTTTTCTCATTATTTTTTCCAATTTTTTTTATCATTGTCGCTTGGGGTTAGAATCACTTTTTGTTACATTTCAGACATCCTAACCCCAACTCTAGCCCCAATTGAAAATAGTTGTAAAATCGGAAGAAAAACATGTTAACCAATACATAAAATTCCATTCTAATCCAAACCCCAATTCTAACCCCAACCGACAATGATTTAAAAATAGGAAAAACAATGAGGAAAAAATACATAAAATTCCGAAAAAGAAAGTCGTGCCATGAACACGCAAAAATATTTATAGAAATTCTTCTTGACACTGATGAAAGATATTCGTGCTCAATGGCATGAAAAACTTGGAAAATCGTGTCCATGAACACAAAAAAATTAATCAGATATTTTGTGATTATAACACGACTTGCCATGAGATGTTTCGAAGCACCTTAATTTCGAAGAGTTTATACTGTGATTGTTTTTTTAAAATACTCTTAATATTGAGTCTTTCTATAAACACACTTCTTGCATTGTATCAAATTGAAGGTTTCTACATCTAAACTGTGTTTTACATGTGCAGTGTGATAAAGGAATAGTTATTGGAGGATGCATATGACCTCTTGAATGAGTTTAAAGAGAAAGAAGTTTTTCCTGTTAAAGTATTGAAATCATAAAATCACTAAAAGATGGGCTGTACTTAAGATATTTTGAGTCATTGTTTTACCGAAATACTTGATGTGTCAATCGCTGGCAATCATTTAGTTCATACACTGCTAGTAATCATGACAGCACAAAGCACTTGTTGAACATTAATGTTATGATATACATGTTTATTATGGACTATGTAACAAGCCCCTTTATATGTGCTCTATTACGTGGCGGTCTTGTTCCTCCAAAATAATAAATCTTTGAGTTTAGAGAAATGATTTACAGTGGACACATTTTATTAAGACGATTAGGAACATTGTGGAATCGCTAGGCTACATTATTTTGTTTCTGTGTTGTGTGTAACACCATTTTTGACTTGTAGATCGACTTTTCAACATCTTGAATGTCCACGTATAAATTGTATGCTTTTGTATCAACCTTACTGTATGTACGGGGGGTTGTATTGTTTAAATTTTGGCCGTAGAAATTTTATCAGACCGGTATCAACATCTTAAGGAGAGAGAGGGGTGGGCAGTGTACCATGAAGACCCCCCCCCCTCTCTCTCTCTCTCTCTCTCTCTCTCTCTCTCTCTCTCTCTCTCTCTCTGTGTCTCTCTCTCTCTGTCTTTCTCTCTCTCTCTCTCTCTCTCTCTGATACACACCCCTTCTCAAACAAAAGTACTACTTGTTCTCTGGTCAAAAAGGTCATGAGAGGTGCTCTAAAGACTGAGGCAGTGAAATCCTCAGGAATGACACTTGAGAAGGCAAACAAAAACTTTATAGTCTTTCAGTTTTGATCTGACCTCCAATGTAGCCATTAAAGGCTGAACACACGTTTGTCAGATGAGTCAGGATGAGATTCGGTCAGGATGTTATACTTTTGTGAATTGTTGTCTTATGACGGCTGGTCCAGGCAACCAGTTTCTTACATAGTTGTGTTTAGTGTATTTCATACCAAAACGTGCACCTCAACAAAATTGTATCTACAATTCTGCATTTGACAGACACATGAATGTGACATTTGCAGTCAAAACTTGAAATATAAATTTACAGAGAATGCATTTATTACCAATATATTGAACCATCTGTTTATTTATTTTTTCTAAACCCCTGATGTCCAAACATCAGAAAAATATCAGTCTATACGAGTTCTCTATTTTAGGTGAGGTATGCGTTATGGATGTGACTAAAAGTGCACACAAGTTTTTTTGTGTGACAACATACTTTTTAAAATGCACAAACCACATGCATTAATACCCAACAAATGAAGAAAATAACATTTAACATGTATTTAAATTTTTGTATGTGCATTTATGGAAGAAGAAACATCATGTTTTGTTTTTCTGTGTGCACTTCATGACTCCATGACCTGACCTGCTCACTAAACCCAATGCTGACCCAGGCCATGTGAATAGTTGCCAATAATCAAAATGGTTGTGCATTAGGTCGTGTGGTTGTGTGTGTGTGTGTGTGTTTGCTTTTGTCTTATCAAACACATGGTCTTTACAGTCGTCTTCTAAGCATGTATGGACTTACTGTTAATCGTCACACCTGGTCTTCTGTCTAAAATGTATACATATTTTTGCATATGCCATTCACAAATTTTTGCACATGGTCTGCCCCTTGTGTGTTTGTTTATCGTATCTTATAGTTTAATAATGCTGTCAGTTTCATTCAACACATCAAAGTTTATATCCACATGAGATTCATGGCAAATTTTATATGGACCTGGTAACGTATTCATTCACTTTGGGAAATTGCACTCTGAAAAATGTTGTGTTGTTTTAACCCATGGTTGGTTTAAATTGACCTAGAAAAAATGTTTGACCCAAGCAGGGGTTGAAACATGAGTCTTGCCAGTTGATATAATTTATTTTGGTATCAGTAAAGGTATAGTATGTGATGCTTCTTTAAAAATGCAGGTTTGAGTCTTCAGTGGCCTGCATTTTTTATTTATTTAATGGGCTTCTTTTGTTCTCATACCCGGAAGTCAATTTTGTTTCTCAAATGTTGCCCTTGCTTAGACGAAGACTTAATGGAGGTGTATTTTATATTTATTCAGACACTAGTTTGTGTGTACTGTATGTGTGTAGAGAGATAGAGATGATCATGACACTGGCATTATGTCCTAGGTTTACTTTAGCGGTAAGAAATTGAGGACTTTGGAGTATTGATCCTGTTCAGCGTTGTGTTCTTTTCATCAGCTTTCTCTGTCATGGTTTATGTGTTTACTCACTGGTTTTTATTTCACGAGGTTCACGTTATTTCACTTTCCTGGTTTAAATGTGCAAACTATAATATTATTAGACAAACACAGGTCCTGTCGTGACGGTGTTGCTGGTTTCTGTACAGGGAGTCCAGGGATGAGCATCCTCAGTCCGTGTCGGATGATTGCCGCTGTGGCTTTAGTAGTGATTATACTGGGAGGACTGGGAGCCGCCATCTGGGCCCTCGGTGAGACTTTCTGCATTGCTTTCAGAAGCATTTACTAATATTATAAAAAGGCTGATAAATGGAAATATGGCAGTTGCTTACTATCGCAAAGACTCTATACATTTTGTGTTGTCTGTTTGTTTTTCAGTCACATATGTAAAAACAACAGAAGATACAGGATTATATGATGGTAAGCATTAATATTTAAATTGAATAACATGTAAATGTAATTAAAGGGATAGTTCTCCCTGTCATTATTTACTCACACCCATGTTGTTACAAACCTGTATACATTTCTTTGTTCTGATGAACACAAAGGAAGATATTTTGAGCAATGTTTGTAATGAAACTATTCATGAGCCCCATTCACTTCCATAGTAGGAAAAAAGAATACTATGGAAGTGAATGGGACTCACAAACTGTTTATACAAACATTCCTCAAAATATCTTTCTTTGTGTTGCAGTCTGCTGGTTGTATTATGGAGCTTAGATGTTCACATCCTCTTTCTTAAAGGGATAGGTCACCCAAAAATGAAAATTCTGTCATCATTTACTCACACTGACTTTGTTACAACTTGTATAAACTCAAAATAATATATTTGTAATCAAACAGGAAACAGAAGCACCATTGACTTCCATAGTAGGAAAGAAGAATGGAAGTCAATGGTGCCCAAAAACGGTTTGATTAAAAAAATTGCTCAACATATGTTCTTTTGTTTTTATCAGAACAAAGAAATGTATGTTTGTAACAAATTTAGGGCGAGTAAATAATGACAAATTTTTATTTTTTCGGGAACTAACCCTTTAACTAGGGTGTGTGTTATCTGTGGATTTCTAAACTATTGTGTATATATTGTGTATAGAAAGTGTTACAAACTTTCACATAGCATCTTTAAATTATAATAGCATTAAAAATTCAAATCCATAATTTGATTTTTAAATATCAAAATGCAATAAATCCATGACAAGATTTTTTTTTCAAAATGCTATAAATCTATTGAATCAATGTGCATTTATCTTTGCCATGTTATATTTATTTTGTTGACTAGTGCTATACACTGATTAAAAAAACAAACATTAATGGCATTAATGAAAACACTTACTTTGTCATATTAAGAACACTGTCATTGCTGCTGTCATCCTTGGGACTTTTTGGGAACTTTTTTACCAGCAATCAGCTGTAAAATGTTTTGGTCCTGCACGATTTTCGTTGACTTTGAGTAAAATAATGGAACGTTTTTCATAAGATCCGCTGGGATCAATGTGTTAGCACGACAGAAGCTTGATGCTGTCAGAGTACCTCTTGCGTAAATTATTCGATTTTGTTGCCGTACATTTCTTCCCCGTCACAGAAAACCACCACAGGTTTATCAATGCCATCAAAATATTATTTGTTTTTGTTCGTTTGTGGATACCGAGTGTATTCAAAGTGTCGCCATTGTTGTTTACAATGAGTGGAATGGTGCGCTGTGATTGGTTGAGCAGATTTATTGCATTCTGCAGAAAAGGAGGACTGGTGTTTATCGCGTTTTGGGAAAAAAGGGAGAAAAGATGACAGAATAACACAGCGGATATCAGATTTTGCGTTAAATAAAGAGTTGACTTTTTAATAATGACCAGATACCATACCGATTTTGGTGTTAATTTTTTTTAAATGCCGTTTATGCGTTTTGGAACCAAAGTCTTCATATATAAATATATTTAGTACTGCTTATGTAAATAAAAATATATGAATCTATACATTTCATTTTATGTTTAGGCATTCATGAGCACATATAATTTGTTTGTATTTACAAACATTTAATTCGTCCTCCACAACTTAAATTTTGCATATTTTGCGTATTTGTATCCCATTCCAAACATATCTGATGTGTCCTGCAGTGCAGGTGAGTGCAGCAGATCAGAGACTGAGGGTGTTTGACTCGACTCAGAGAAGATGGAGATACGTCTGCTCATCCAATGCCAACCCACTCATCGCCAACATCACCTGTGAGGAAATGGGCTTCGTCAGGTAACAAACCTTTAAGAAAAAGACAAAAGAATAAAAGAAAATGACTTTGCATGCTTTCCATACAGACAATACACTCTAAAAAAATGGTGCTAAGTAGCACAAAAAATGGTTCACCTGCTCGTAATCATAGGGGAACCATTTTAAGTGCCATATAACACCTATGTAGTACCCGTGTAGTTCCTGTGTAGAACCATATTGTGGTGTTATAGTTATGTCACCACCGAATGGTTCTTCATCATAGGTGCTTTATAGGTACTATATAGCGCAAAAATGGTTACCCTATGATTACGAGCTTTTAGTGCTATTTAGCATAAATTTTTCTAGAGCAATAGCTCGGACAGGAACTGTTTTATAGAGGTCTTGATTTGAATTTCCCTTTTCATTCAGAGCAGTAAATGTCTCAGTAACGTGTGCTCCCGAAAGTAACGGAGACCAGGATTTTTTCTGTGTCAAAGAGGCTGAATTAACTTACGGGAAGAAGATAAAAACAGCCCTGTATCCTTGGTAAGATACACATTTGTATACAAATTGAACTAAAGATCAGAAGGTGAAAGCTGTGCACCAGTAGCATCAGACAAAATTGCAAAAAAAAACATACTGATAAAATGTTGATCTTAAATGCAATATCATGACCTTTTCCATGTTTAAGTGATTAATTGTGTCCCCAGTGCTTCTATCAACTTAGAAAATGTGAAAAATATCAAACCAGTAACTTAGTTTTGGTAAACCATTCTCTGCAAGCATGTGAAAAAATAGGTAATTGAAATTTGGCTCCCCTTGTGATGTCAGAAGGTAACACAGTCTCACCCCATTTCGTCAATATTTGACGACACTTGACCATTCGTCATATGTTGACGTGAAGGGTATACCTTTCGCGTCATTTTTTGACGAACTGGGGACTTCAATACTATTACGTCCGTTGCATTCTCTTTCCTATTTTATTACCATTCGCGCGTCGGTTTAGGGTTAGATTACGCAAAATTAAACAGTGTACGCGAAATTAAACAGTGTACGCGAAATTAAACAGTTGTCACCTGGCGTTGGGGTTAGAAACAGTTGTCACCTGGCGTTGGGGTTAGAGTTAGGTTTGGGTAGGGATGTCATTATGTAAATCTAACCCTAAACCGACGCGCAAATGGTAATAAAATAGGAAAGAGAATGCAACGGATGTAATAGTATTGAAGTCCCCAGTTCGTCAAAAAATGACGCGAAAGGTATACCCTTCACGTCAACATATGACGAATGGTCAAGTGTCGTCAAATATTGACGAAATGGGGTGAGACTGGGATAATACCGCCCTTAATCTGCACTATCCAACCACAGCACTGGCATTTAGTGCAGAGATCAGCTCATTTGCATTTTAAAGGACACACACAAAACGTTACAAAGTCTTGTTAAATATCCCCTTTAAAGTAAAAACGTATAAGTTGCAAACACTTTCCACTTTTCTATTTTGAAACAAACTCCAGCTCAACTGCTCGAGCATTGTGTTCACAGCACAACAGAACTCAAAAACACACTTACTGAATAAATGTGTACCGTCAATGCACTTTAAGTCACTTTGGATAAAAGCGTCTGCCAAATGCAGAAATGTAAATGGGATGTAAATACAGCCCTGCCCCAGACTCTCGCCATCACTGTTGTTGCTCAAACAAATAGACTTGAAAATTCAGCTTGGTGCTGCAAACATTACATTATATTGAGACAGTGAATAAAATCTTCAAGTTGCATTATGAACAGTCAAAACTAGTGTTGTGTTCACTACCCACTGAATGCACTGGTACAATAGGTCACTTTCAAAACACTAACTAAAACTTTCTGTTTCAGTAAATGTGACAAAGGACAGATTCTAGAGGTGATTTGTCAGGGTAAGTTGCCATTAAAGTCAATGTGTAGTGCATTAAATATATCTATTTCTAGGACGATTGACTGATTTATTCTGTCTGTAGACTGTGGTCGTCGTATGCTGCCCGAGGAACGGATCGTAGGGGGAGAAGATGCCCGTCAGGGTTCGTGGCCGTGGCAGGTTAGCTTGCAGTATGATGCCGTTCATCAGTGTGGTGGTACCATCATTTCAGACCGCTGGATTGTCAGTGCAGCACACTGCTTTCCAGAGTGAGTGACATGCACACACACACACATACAAACATACACACATTTAACATTCATGCCAACTATTATATCTTGTTGTTTTTCTGTTGTGACGTATATCCAAGTAAAACTTGACTTGAATTCGTCCATTGAGAATAGATTGGATCGTTTAAAGTTGGGTCATGTTGCTATATGCTAATCGCTGCAATCTTTTTTGGGCCACGTCCACCTACCATACCCCGTGACCGGAAGTAAAGAGAGAATAGGTGTATTCGACTTGAAATTCGGCTAGAAATTTTGTCCGACTTGAGCTGCCGCTGAAAGTCCTCTTGGTAACTTTCAATAGCAGGGGACTATTTTCGGGCACTCGTGTAGCCATGTTACGGCAGCGAAGTCCTTGATTATTACGCCAGAATGAGAGTATTGTTCCTCGTCATATCGGCCTAAAAAAACGATATCTTAATTTCCATCGGCCTTAATTCATGATGAACTACAGAAGAGTTAAGTTTTAAATAGAAAGAAACTCTTATTTTTGAGCATAATGCTAATGGTCTAATCAATCTAGCGCCAGACCTGGAGATCAGCTGAATGGATTACAAAATGCTAAAAATCAAATGTTTAACTCTAGGGGAGCTGGAAAATGAGTATATTTTCAAAAAAAAGTGGAGTGTCCCTTTAAGGATAGGATTAGTGCAGGGTTTCCCAAACTGGGTTTCTTGAACCCTGGTGGTTAATATGGGAATTACAGGGGATTTGTATGTTGATGAAAATAAATAAAATAAAATAAACTATAGTAAGTGTTTTATTCCGATTAGTTTTTTTATTTGTTTATTTTATTCGTTTTTTTTACACCACTCTACATGATGTAAGGTGCATCACATCTTGCTTAAAATTTTTTATTGAAATTTAACCTGACACAAAAAGGTTTTTGAGCTATTTAAAATGGGTCTCCAAAATAAAGTAAGGTTTAAAGACACATTTCAGAACCTTTCTCTTGTGGGCTTTCACAAAAAAAACATTTTGTGTGCTTTTGGAAATGTTTACATTTAGAGAAATGTAAAGAAATTTTTGTAGGACATAGCTTCACATTGATTGTGTCTGTCTAGAAGTAATCAGGTTTGGAATGACATCAGAAAGAGTAAATGATTTCTGGCGAGTTTTGAATTCATTTTATCGTCTTTTGTGCCTCAGGAGGTATCGTCATGTTCCACGCTGGCGGGTTATGATGGGGTCTATCTATAACACCCCGGTCCGCAAGAACATTGTGATCGCTGAGGTAAAAACAGTCGTCTACCACAGCAGCTACCTGCCCTTCGTCGACGCCAACATTGACGACAACAGTCGAGATATTGCGGTCGTGGCGCTGACAAAACCTTTGCAGTTTACAGGTGAGTTTTTACACTGAGACATGAATTAAATTGTGAGATTTATGTTATTAAATGGTGATTATTAAGTCTACATGAAAGCAAAATGAAGTTTTTTGGCTTTTAGTGTGAATGTGTCCGCTCAAGTATACAAAACATTCACATTTAGAAGACTTACGGTCTCTCACTTTTGCCTAAATAGATTTATGATTTCTATGACATCTTTCTACCTTTCAGCTTCTCCTCAGAATCTCGTCTGTGAGGTGAACTAAACACTATTGGCTATTATAAAAAAGGGGGAGGAGACACTTAAAATGTCCCACCCTAACTTCCTGTTTCAGTGAAAATTACATCAACGTATCAAACCAACGCTGCACTGGGTCTTTAAAGGGGACATATCATGAAATTCTGACTTTTTCCATGTTTAAGTGCTATAATTGGGTCCCCAGTGCTTCTTTCAACCTCTAAAATGTGAAAAAGATCAACCCAGTAACTTAGTTTTGGTAAACCATTTTTTGCAAACATGTGAACAAATAGGTCATTGAAACTTGGCTCAACTTTCATTTTAAAGGACACGCCAAAAGCGGCACATTTTTGCTCACACTTACAAAGTGGCAATTTTAACATGTTGTAGTAAATTATTGATATGGTATTTTGAGCTAAAACTTCACATACGTACTCTGGAGACACCAAAGATTTATTTGACATCTTAAAAAAGTCTTATGAAATGTCCCCTTTAAGTTGTTTTCATAGCCATAGAAACAATTCAATTTTGACAAATATATATTATCGTTTTCCTTTATATGGCTTCCTATATGATTTTCCTATATGGTTTACATTTAAGAAAGGTGGTCATTATTTATTCATGTAAGAGATAGAGGTGGCACTTACAATCCTATTCTATTAACTGTGTAAATACAAAGTACTAGCACTTAACCTAGTACTGTATATGTAGTTACATGTAATGTTTGGTTGGGTGAGTACATTGCAGGTGCACATATTGTAAAACAAAGTGGAACCGAGAGATGTATCTGTGACTTTGAGACACAAGGAGTTAAACTGGCAGCACATTTTTGGGCTGTTTTTATTAAAGTAGTGGTGACTGGTGAAACCTCCTTTTGGTTTCAGGTTGCGAGTACTGAGAACAAAGCGTCTCTTTTTCCACGGCTTCTTGACTGAAAACAAAAGACAATACAGACAGAAATTTCCAGAAGTACACAGCGTTTCTTTAAATATACAGCTTTTTGTAACTGTAAATGAGTATGTGGGGAAAATGTTTGAAGGTATATGAATTGTTCAATATATTACATTAGTGTGGAGTGTAAGATTCAGAAAAAAATCTTCCAAAAATGTTTCCCTCTAGTGTTATGTCATGGTAGTAGCCTACATTCATAATTCAACTGAGATTTTGTAACCTGTGTTGTGTTAAATTTTGAAGAAAATGTCTAAATTAAAAATCGGTCAAATGTGTCCCTGGACCACAAAAGGAGTCATAAACTGCAAAAAAAAAAAATTTTTCTTACTTATTATTTTTGTCTTGTTTTTAGTATAAATATCTAAAAATTCTTAAATCAAGATGTAGTTTCTTGATGAGCAAATGACTGAAAAAAATAAGTCTAGTTTTTAGACAAAAAATATACAGTTTAAGTCAATTTGTGCTTAAAACAAGCAACAATATTTGCAAATAGGGTGAAGAAAAAATATTAAAATAAGTTTTTTTTTTTTCGTAAACACCTAATTCAAGAAAAATTTACTCACCCCATTGGCAAACATGTTTGCTTATTTTAAGCACACATTAACTTAAATTGTATATTTATGGTATTTCATTGGAAATTGCTCATCAAGAAAATACATCTTGATTAAAGAATTTTTAGATATTTCTACTAAAAACAAGACAAAAATACCAAGAAAGAAATTTTTTGCAGTGTAAGTCAGCACATATGTTGTAGTGTAGCTATTACTAATGTTTAATATTTTTTTATATATATTTATGGTAGGGAATTTATAAAATATCTTCATGGAAAAAAAAGTGAGCCATACAATGTATTGTTGGCTATTGCTACAAATATACCCATGGTACGTATGACTGGCTTTGTGGTCCACGGTCACAAATGTGTTCAAAAGGATACACATAACCAATATCAAATAAATGAGTGACCAAGAAGATTTGTTCTTTCTTATGACTTCATCACTTTTATTGTGTGTTAGATTACATTCAGCCAGTTTGTCTTCCAAGCTACGGCCAGCGTCTGGTGGATGGACAGATGGGCACAGTAACCGGCTGGGGTAACGTGGAGTATTATGGTTAGTAACAGAACATTAATGTTTGTGTGAAAGTAAAGTCATTGAATGTTTTAGTATTTATAATCACATAGTCTATCAATATTTGTCTATCTGTCTCATTCTGTCTTTTGACCTTTGTGTTATTGACCTATGTTGTGCTTAATCATACCACATATATAGCAGTGGCGGCCCGTGACTTCTTTTTTCGAGGGCGCTCGATGTGAAGTATATAGTCCATCATGTGTGTGGTTCGTAATTTCAAAATATGTGTTCAGTGCGTCGAGTGAACCCATGTGCATCACGTGTCTTGTCAAAATAAGTGCTTGCTGCAGACGCGTCTAAAGGGTTTATGATAAAAGAGACGTTCGCGTTTGCCAGATACTCTCATGTGTAATCAAAGTTTACTGTTAAGGGAGTGTCTTGCGTGTATTTTGTGAGCGTTTCTTTTATCATAAACGGTTGTGCAGCAGGCACTTATTTTGACAAAACACGTGATGCACATGGTTCACATGATGCAACAAACACATATTTTGAAAACACGAGCAACACACATGACACTCGGATGAGAAGTCACGAGCCGTTACGTATATAAGGCCTGCTGCCGATTATCACAGATAATAATTTAATAACTTGTAAACTAAAGTACACACATTACATGCATTTATAATAGGCAAGCTGGCTGTACAGTTGTCTAAATCATCCTTTTATATTGGGACCTTGTATAGTTATATCTCACCTGTGTAATACCTGTTGGTGAAGTTTAAATCTACTACTGTACAGTACATCATTCTTACAGTATATCATACTGTATAATAACATAAACAATGGAGTAATACAGAGTACAAGTGTCAAGGATGCGTGGTTTTTAATGCACTTACCTTCTATGCTTCCAATAAGAGTATTTAATGTAAACACACAACCTGTTTGTTTGTAAACACTGACGGGGCGTGTTACAATTATTACCTGTGAAAGTCGACAGCTTGTAGTAATTTGCAGGCTAAAATCATGACAAATAATTAATAGATACTAAAATAAAGAGCAAATCATGCACAGTGTGTATGTAATTAATGCATTATGTATATATTTCTACCTAACCATTTACCATTCATCTACAGTACCAGAGATTTATGGGAAATGTAGTTTTGCCCGACAAGCACGTGACCTTATAAACCGGCTAAATGTGAATTTACAGCAACACCAAGGTCATGGGTTCGGAATTACACATAAAGATCAAATATATACTTTTTAAACGTACCAAAAGTCGCTTTGAATTAAAGCATCCACCAAATGTATGAATGTAAGCTAAATTTATTCTTTTGAAAACTTATACCAAGCATCTGCCTTGATTGACATGCCAGAAACCCCAAGCCCCCCATTGATAAATAAATACATTGTGGATGAAAACATGGTAAAGAAGTTTCTTTAATAATAAATATATTCCCGTATAGGTACTCAAGCTAACGTCCTACAGGAAGCTCACGTTCCCATCATCAGTGATGCTGTGTGCAACGGTCCAGATTACTATGACAACCAGATCACAACCACCATGTTCTGTGCGGGCTATGAGAAGGGAGGAACCGACTCATGTCAGGTACTGTATCATGATATCATCATCCAAACAGCCTGGCAGCATCACAATGCCCGATGGCCACCAGAGGGTGACATTTAAACCTTATACATGTTGCTAGAGATCACCACAGTAGGATCTTTAAAGTCAAAAATCCTTCTCGTTTTATTCCTAAAGACAAAAAATATAAAACATTTAAGACAGACCTACCATAAGCATATATAATAAAAAGTTTTATTTTAAATTATTTAAAATGATTTTTATAAATCCACCAGTTAGAGAACTTGCTTTCACTGTGGAAAATTGTGCAAAAAAAAAAAGAAAGCGAAAAAGATGTCAACAAGTCAGTCTTGCTACACTCACAATGTATGCATTTGAATATATTTGAATATTTTAAAATAATCAATGATTTTAATTTGAGATATTTGACTACGGCTTTGATTTAGTATTTTTTGATGCTTTATTGTCTCTCATACGTTTGTTTTTGTCTGTTATCAAATACTTTATTTAAGATTAAACATTTTGGTACAGATATGTTAATTTGAGGTACCAGTATGCACCTTTAAGGTACCAGTGTGCCTCTTTGAGGTACCAATATGCACCTTTAACATACAAAAGTGTACTTTTTGAATGGGAACCGCCCCAGGGACAACTTGTACCTTCTTGTAGCTTTATTTCTGAGAGTCCATTCGTATTGCACTTGGTGCATGTTTTATATTCTAATGAAAGTTTGTTATAAATAATGTGATTCATCTAAAAATGCTGGTACACGTTATAAGTTCTTGAGGATCTTTGTGTTGTAGCTCCAGTTGAACACACTCCAAGCATGAAAAGTGTCAATGCAAAATAATAATTTTACAGCCAAAGTCTCTGTAAAAGCAAACTGGGATGTCTCTCATGAGCTTATGGATCATTTCTCTCATATGATGTCAGGGAGACAGCGGTGGTCCGTTCGTAGCAGCTGATGTTCTCTCCAAAACCAGTCGGTATCGTCTGATGGGGGTCGTGAGCTGGGGTACCGGCTGTGCCATGGCCAAAAAGCCCGGCGTGTACACCCGCGTGTCTCGCTTTCTGCCGTGGATATCTGCAGCCATGAGGGTAACCGAATGTCCTTTCTGTTACCGAATGTTCCTTGCGTATCATAAAGCAAACTTTGTCATTTTCTCCCCACAGATGTATGAGAATTCACCAGGAGTGCACAAAATGGCCCGCGCTGTTACTCCATAACCATTTAGGAAAAATGGAAAATGTTCTTCGTGAGACTGATAAATTCCCAGTTGAGGTCAGATTTGTTGCTCTGAGATCGGACGTCTCGTCTTGTGTTGATCAGACTGAGGTCAGATGTTCTGTGTTGATCAACCTGTTTCGAGGACAAACGTAGAATGTGTTTTCGCAATATCTGACCTGAAGAGACCAGAACAGATTTGAATGCTGTATAGCACGTTACATACAGTATATGAATTGTTAATTTCCATGAAGAATGCTTGTACTATAATCAGATATGCAATGCTCAACCTTAAAATAACAAACAAACAAACAAAAACATACATAGCTTATACATATCTACAGCTCATTTTTAAAATTTGAGCTTTGTGAACTAATTGTATTGCAAGTGACTGTTATAAAGTATGTCATTGATTTCAAACATGTATTAACAAATATGCATTTTACAGATAATCATAATTTAACACCTGATGGCCGTGAAAAACATAGTTTATTACAAATCACACACAATTAATAATATCACATTAATATAAAACTTTAACTGAAATGCAGTATTTTTACCTAAATTTAGTTTACTACCCTTACGAAATTAACCATGGTTTTACTGCAGTAAAAGCGGACATTTCACAAGACTTTTTTAAGATGCCAAATAAATCTTTGGTGTCCCCAGAGTACGTATGTGAAGTTTTAGCTCAAAATATCATATAGATAATTTATTATAACATGTTAAAATTGCCACTTTGTAGGTGTGAGCAAAATGTGCTTTTTTGGGTGTGTCCTTTAAAATGCAAATGAGCTGATCTTTGCATTAAATAGCAGTGCTGTGGTTGGATAGTGCAGATTAAGGGGTGGCATTATTATAATAAGATACCCTTCTGACATCACAAGCGGAGACAAATTTTAATGACCTATTTTTTCACATGCTTGCAGAGAATGGTTTACCAATACTAAGTTACTAAGTTGATCTTTTTTTACATTTTCTAGGTTGATATAAGCACCATGGACCCATTAATAACTATCGAACATGGAAAAAGTCAGATTTTATGATATGTCCCCTAAAAAAAAAAAAAAAAAAAAAAAATGGTTACTACAGTTAAACCATGGTTCCCACGAATTACCATATTCTTGCCACAAAACCATGGTTACTGCAGTAAAACTACAGTTTTGCGAATGGTAATCAGTACACCAAAAACCATGGTTTGGCTTTGGGTATCATTGTACCAAACCATGGTTAATAAAACAAAATCTTTTTGAACCACGTTTACATTCACGTTCAGATTCTCTTATCTATAATTTTTATAAGGTGTAGGGGGAATAGTGTACATAAACTTATATAATATAAGGGCAAATCTTTAGTGCAAGAGCTTGAAAGACATTATTTCTTATGAATATCTAGGAAAAATACAGGATTTTGTGAAATGTGCCATCACTGTACTTCTAAAAGTACATTTTAAGATTTTATCAACAACACTGGGACTATGGCCAAAGCAATGACAATGTTTAAAAACTATGAGATTTTCCTCCTTGATGTGTGTTTGTTATTTTATGGTCTTGAAAGTATAAAGTAAGGTATTGATGTAATAACAAGCAGTAATATAAAGATACAAACCAAAGTATGGATAAACTCACTGAGTAATGCTGTTGCAGTCAGTATTGTTGCTTACAATATGTTGTTGTAAATATATCGCTTCTTTACAATGAAATGCACAGTTTAATTTGGTTTTATGTCTAATTTTATTTCAAGCTGCTATATTGATCTGACTTTTTCTACCCTCACTATAGCTTTATTTAGTAGGCCTAACATATGAACAGGACTACAGTAAGTCAACCAAGGTTTAAAACTTTGCTTATATACCAAAGGGCTGGTAATATATTTATACGCTGAAAAAAACCTTCTGGACATCGGTTGCACATAATTAAATAAGGTTTTCTTAAAATGCAATTAACTTTAATTAAAATTAATTTCATTTTAAGAAAACTTGATTCAATGTTGAACTGGTGTACATAATTAAATTACGTAGATCTAACATTTTTTTTTTTTAAGAAAAATAATTTTAAGAAAACTTAATTCAATCATTTGCAACCAGAGATTTTTTTCAGTGCCGAAGGGCTGTTGAATGCTTTTTTCTGATTGGTTGAGAAATGTTCCTTAAATATGTTTTACCTGTCAAATGTCTTATGGCGCATTCACACGGGGTGTCAGCGTTAACGCTTCCCATTCACTTTTAATGGGTGATGTCATGCGTTGCCAAACTGAATTGTGGATCCGTCAGCGCCGCGTCAGTGCCGTTGCTCGCGGCAGAAGTTGAACATTTCTCAACTTTTCAAGCTGCAACGCGTACGTCAGCCAATCAGATCGCCTCATGCAAATAACCTAGGCAGAGCCAGCCAATTACGTTTATGGAAGAACGGAGCATGTGTAGCGGCCACTGTTGGCCACGCTTCAGACAAGCCTTCTGTTAAGCGTTAACGCTTACGCCCCGTGTGAATGTACCGTTACGATGCATTCACACGGTGCGTCAGCGTTAACGCTTCCCATTCACTTTCAATGGTGACATCATGCGTTGCCGAACTAAATTGTGGATCTGTCAGCGTCGCGTCATTGCTCGCGGCAGAAGTTGAACATTTCTCAACTTTTTGAGAAGTGCGTCAGCCAATCAGATCGCCTTATGCAAATAACATAGACTGAGCCAGCCAATTATGTTTATGGAAGACCGGAGCATGTATTGAAGCCACTGTGATTGGCTGTTGGCCACGCTTCAGACAAGCTTTCCATTAAGCGTTAACGCTTACGCCCCGTGTGAATGTACCGTTAAAATAAGCACCAGAGCAATGTCTTTGGTAACCATGCTATTTATCAGAATATTTGACTCTGGTCCTTTAAATATTCGTGCCGCATTACCACCTTGGGTGTGCATTATTTTCGAATAATTCAACAGCCCGTCATCAATTATTCCTTGCATATATAGTAGATATACAGACCAAAGCTGTATATTACACTATATATGTAACCCTGGAGCACAAAACCAGTAAGGGTCATTTTTTATTGAGATTTAGACATTATAAGCTTTTCATTGATGAAAAAATCTGAAAAGTCAAAATAAATATTAATATTTTGTCCCATTCAATGTGGCTATTGCTACAAGTATACCCATGTGACTTATGACTGGTTTTGTGATCCAGGGCCACACATTTTTGTTCTGTTTATGTTCATGGAACTAGTTGAATGTTTGTACAAATGACTTTTGCAAATATATTAATCTGCCTAGAATTTAAAGTTTGCACCTTTAATATTTGACTTTAAATGAAATGAAGCCTTAATTTTGTAATAAAATAAACAAACAAACAGCGAAAACAAAGCAACTTTGTGGACAACTTTGTTTTCTTAAGGAATAAAACAATCTAAAGGATAATTTTCCACGCTTCCTCCTTCAGCTTTGATCTTTCTCATGGGCTTGTACAACAAATAGCGTGTTAAATTTACTATGGTATAACCAAGTGTCCTCATGCACTTGTTAGAATTCATGGAACCTGTGCTGGGTGGAAAAACTGCGTCCCTCTGATGTAAATTTAAATCGCTGTTTTGGCAGTAAAATACCTTGTACTCAAATGGTAGTTTAGTAAGAGCCGAAGCAAGGGAAACCATAAGGAAATCAGTGCTAAGCATACAAGGAAGTGTAGAGAGAGCCTCTACACATCGTGCTAAAGGTTGGAACGGGGTATGTCCCAGCCCAACCCAAAAAGATACTTGGACGAGCTCCTTGCAAATTAGCATCCTCCATCACTTTCAGTGTTGTAACTACTGTGAAAGCGCACGGCTCTCGTCTTCTGGACGTGAAGGATTGGATCAATTAAAGGACTTCTTGTGGCCCTGGTTAGTGGGCACAATACGGTTTATGCGTTGACAACTGGTGAAATGAATAGGATGAAGGTTTCTCTATTGGGACAAGTGGTTTCCCATCTGATTTGGCTTGGGGTTTTGGTGCTGCAGTTTGCTTCACATACAACAGGTGCGTTTTATTATTATTTTATTTTAAGCTCAAATCTGAAGAAAGTGATGGTGTTTGTGGTAGATTAGATGTTTGGATGTGCTATAATTGTTCTTGGACACAAAAGCATTGAAAGTGCTGTAGTACTGTTAAACCAAAGTTGGTTAAAATATAAAAAAAAAAAATTTAAAAAAAGAAAAAAAAAACGTAAAAATTAAGCATTCAATTTTGTACAAATAATGTTTTGTTTTTCAGACTTATTTATTATAATGCCTTAAAATGATGGTGTTATATATTTTTATTTAATAAATTCTTGATTTCGACAGGCCGACTCTCTTAAGTATTTTTAAATCCTCACTTAAAACTTATTTTATTAGGTTAGCATATAAGTGATTTGTATTTCCATTTGTATGCATCTTCTTTTATATGTTCTTAAATTTGATGTATGTGTACTTTATAATATATTTTTATGATTCCGTAAAGCGCTTTGAGATGCAACTTTAAAGGCACTATATAAAATAAAGCTTATTATTATAATTTAGATTTTAGACGTTAATGGGTACATTTTAAAGATAAAGTTTTGTGTACAGATGATGTCATTGGAATAGTCAAAAGTTCGTCATTTCTTAGTCAAATGAGTAAACGCAACACAACAAGAATCAGTGAAAGCCAATGTTCTGTCTCTAGGCCAATCATACACTCTGCTTCCTCAAAATCTGACCTCGGAGACTGGGAAAAGTGTAACGTTTCAATGTGGTGTGTCTGGGCTAGTACAACCTGCCACAGTCCAATTGTCCATCATTGGATCCACGGTAAACTCAACCGTGACGTGTCCAGGACAGAAAACAACATACTTACCAGCACAGGTGAATTACTCCCATAAGTGTCCACTACTTAACTTATTATGCTATATTACACTATCAGTCAAATGTTTAGACACGCTTTCTTATTCTTTAACAATATTATTCCTAATTTGTGACCCTGTCTGTGAAATCCACGTTAAAGTCGTATAATTAAAGATATCAAGGATATATTTTTATAGAATGGTCTTATTTTATGCACTGTAAAAAATACTTTGCTGCCTTAAAAAAAAAAATTTGTTGAATCAACTCGGATTTACAAGTCATTTCAACTTACTGTTCTTTATCTTGACTATTGATGAGTTGTTATAAGTACAGGTGAGTTGTTATAACTTATAAAATTAAGTTGACTTTTCTCATCTCTGTTGACATGACTTGTAAATCTGAGTTGATTTAACAAAAAATTTTAAGGTGGCAAAGTATTTTTACAAAACGGTAAATCACAAAGCTGAGTTTTTACAAATTTAATCCCATTTTAAAAAAGAATTCCCCAACACATGTGAGTAATGGAAATATGAGGTGTGACCAAAATGTTAAACAAATCACATCTTACATTTTAACATCTCCAGTTCAGCCACAATTTGCCTAAATTACACCTCATTCTTTCAGCCAACGTCATTAGATGGGTGCACCCTTACATACTTAAACAGATTTGTTTACTATAAGTGTCCAAAAATGTGACTGGTAATACTCTACCAGCAATAGGAAATGTTTCTGGTATTAAACATTTTAAATCTTTCCCCTAGTCTATGAGGGCCCATTGTGAGTCAAGAAGCATTGGAGATGTTGCTATTTGGGACATTACAGGACTAACCGAAGAAAACAATGCAACCATGTTCGTATGTCAGACCCGCGGTCTAGACAACAAATACGGATTTCTTTATGTATACGGTAGGTCGAATTGTTTCAACTACCACATTAAATGCGCCATCATACAGCATGTTTACCAGTGAAACCATTACAAATTCCCTTTATGTAGTGAATCCCCAGTTCTATCCCAATAGGAACCAGTAAAGGCCATTATAGCATTGAAACCAATACTCTGGTTACATCCCTTAATGGACTTTGATATCCGTGTGCTTGTCTCTTATAGATAATTCAGGTTACTACGGAAGGATCATCGGATATGGAATCGGAGGATTTTTGTCATGTATGATCACCATCGGTGTGGTTTATGTCCTTTTGAAACGATCAGAGAGAGCACAGCAATGCTTCCGTAAGTTCTGACACACGTTTTTTATATGAACATGATTTTAGTGATGTGATACAAAGACCAGGTTGTTTACAAGGATCGAGCTACTAAAGTTTCCTGCTCTTCTTTTGTGTTTTAGGGTCAGTGGGCGGCCTTCAAACCGGACAGGGAGCTTAAACTGAGGAGTAACGACAAATCTTCACCTACATTATGCTTCTTGTTAAAAAGGATTTAAAGGGTTAATCATTACTATAACACACCTATTAAAATATGAACAATATAAATGTGTATAATATACAGCATATAAATATTTTGCAACCAAAAAAGTAGCTTTCTGCTGTCTATACAGGAGAGTTTGTTTCTGCAGTTTCCTTAGTTGTCCATTAGGGGGCGTCTGTAGTACTTTGTCACACAATCCAGCAGTCTTGCTCCTGTATTGACATCCTTCTTCCGTCCTAATGCAACATTACTATGAATCAGTCTTTAGCTTATGTATACTCCCTACCCAAAAACTAAAAAAAGATGGATGTTGATACAGGAACATGTTCTGGTTCGGCAAGTGAAGTTAAGGCAAAAGCAACTTCACCTGTCCATTATACAAATGCAAATTTTGGGTGATTTAATAGTAGACATTTGGTTCAATGAATGATAAAGTAACCTTGGCTTTGGAGAGACTGTTGTGTCATAGTCGTACTATTTATTGTGCACATATTCTAGTTAGTAATTTTTCGTTTTAAATGTATTTTAGTAGTAAATATGCAAATTTATTAGTTATATGCACATTTAAATAAAAACAAAAATGCATGACACAAGCTGTACTTCAATCATTTGCGCTGTACAGATCAATAGTAGATTAGTCAATATTGACACAGGTGTTATGCTGCACCCCGACTGTGACTGTTTCTATTCTAGTCAGTTTATGCTTTTAAACCCACCATTATTATTTTCATTAGTGTGGTGTATATTCTTAAGAAACGGATATTCATCCACGAGCATTTAACTTGATCGTTTCTAGAGTTTATTCTCAAATCTTTACACTTCGACCTCAGCGCAGTAACGTCATCATTCCTGACTCCTCCCCCTCTGGCTCTAACTTCCGTCAATATTACTGCGCCCGAGTCGAAGTTCTGCAAACTAAGTGCTCTTCCGCCATACAATATAGTTCTCATTTTGAATCTGATAAAAAAATCGCCATGTATAAATTCGTCTAAGTTGAGGTAAGAACATAGTAAATATTCAAAAGCAGTGGTGCACAGGTGTTATGCTGCACCCAGCAATGACTGTGAATGTTTCTATTCTAATCAGTTTATGCTTTTAAAGCCACTATTAGGCTATTATCTTCATTAGTGTGGTGTATATTCTTAAGAAAGGGATATTCATCCGCGAGCATTTGAGTTTCTAAAGTTTATTCTCAAATCTTACACGTCAAACCCTTTTAAAAAAACTTTGTTTATTTTTGCATGTTTGCTTCAGCTGTTGCAAACACTTTTTAAACGTCACATTACAACATGACTCAGCTGTGCTATTATGTTGTTAGGTCACAATTTAGATTTTAAATATATAAATTTACTATAAATTCGGTGTGTATAATAAAATAAAATTAGCCATTGACCTTTTAATGTTTGTTTTGTAGATTTCTCCTCTGCATTTAAAATAAGTTTGTTACTTTTTGGGCTTTTAACAAATGTTTAATTGAAACAAATAGGTTCCTACTTTTGTATTCTTCCTCTGACCTTGTAAAAACCCATTAGACGTGTACAAATCTCTGTTCTGTAAGCATGCTTTTGGACGAATTGATTGTTTTGCGAGATAATATGTATTTCCTTTTACCTTCAATTTCTAATAAAATGTAATGTTTGTGGAAAAATAAACTAAAACAAATCTAAAAATGGTATAACATTTTGTTAGTGCATAGGATTCATGTCAACACTTTATAGTAATAGGTTGTATATTTCATAATGCATTAACTAACATGAACTAACACTGAGCATGTGTTCATCTTAAAGGAAAACACCACTGTTTTTCAATATTTTACTATGTTCTTACGTCAACTTAGACAAATTAATACATACCTATATTTATTCAATGCATGCACTTAATCTTTGCACAGCGCGTCATGAATGTGTTAGCATTTAGCCTAGCCCCATTCATTCCTTAGGTTCCAAACAGGGATGAATTTAGAAGCCACCAAACACTTCCATGTTTTCCTTATTTAAAGACTGTTTCATGAGTAGTTCCACGAGTAAGTATGGTGGCACAAAATAAAACGTGGGGATTTTTTAAGTGGGTAAAAAATGAGAACTAAATTGTATAGCTGAAGAGCACTTCGTTTGCAGCACTTCGACCTCGGCGCAGTAACATCATCACTTCTGACTACTCCTCTCGCTCAAACATCGTCAATATTACTGCGCTCGAAGTCGAAGTGCTGCAAACTAAGTGCTCTTCCGCCATACAATATGGTTCTCATTTTTTATTTGTTAAAAAAATCGGCATGTATTAATTTGTCTAAATTGAGGTAAGAACATAGTAAAATATTGAAAAACTGTGCTTTCCTTTAACTACAGCATGTGTTCATCTTAAAGGCACACCGTGAAACTTTTAGGCCACTACTATGTATTTTCATGTCTAGCGCCCCTAGAGGCCAAAAGCGCTGCAGCACTTTCGCAAAGGAAAAGAAGACAACTCTTTAGGTCACAAAGTGTGCCTTTCAGCATGTCATATGAATATAATTTCATGGGTTTTACTTTTTTTTTAAACGCCAAAAGATTGCGTAGCTCACGTTTACAAGCCAGTTGTAATGGTGGTCGCTTGGTTAAGGTTTATATAAAAAACTGCTTTAAAGGGGAATCGAACCCAGATTGATCATGTCATAGGTCCATAATGCCACCACGGCACCACAGTGTCACGTGACATAAGAGTCTCTCTCTACACTCTCCAAGTAGCCTCCAGTAAAATTCATGTTAAAAAAAACAGTGTTCGGGTGCCAGACAAGACTTATATATATATATATGCAAGCAATATAACATTACTTACTAGTCCAAAAGCATGACGGCCAAGTCAGCATCGGTCAGGAACCCCTCCTCCTCCTTTAGTTCATGCCGGCGAGCGAACGCTGGCCCAATATTGATCCTCTTCCTTTATTTTTTCTGTCACTCTCCCGTTTTCTTTTTCTGGTCTCCTCCGACAAAACCTTGGGTTTCTTTTTCTTAGTTGCTGCTTCGGCCATGACAAAAACATCAGGAAAATAAATAGTTGCGCTCTCACGTCCGAATTTGAGGAAGTGGAGGAAGTGACGTATGCCGTAAAGCAGATATTTTTAGTTTTTTTGTGTGTTCGGGTTACTACCCGAAACCCCAAGTTTAAAAGTACGAGTAAAAGAGATACAGACCCCGTCAGGCTTAAGTAGACATGTCATTCAACCTATTTTAAGTCGAAGTACCATCACAAGGGTCTTGAAAATATATTATGAAGGTTGAAAACTACAGTTACAGTCACTTTAACTACAGCATGTGTTCATCTTAGTTTACGTTAATTTCGGCATTTACTTATACAATTTGATGGTAAAACTTACAGTAAGGTTGTTATTTGTTAACATTAGTAAACGCATAAACGTACATAAACTTTCAATGAACAATAAATGTGTGTAACATTTATTCATATTTTTTATGTTAGTGAATGGCAATATTTTTTTCATCTTAATTAGTTTTAAGTTTAGTTTCAATTATTGTTCTTTGATAGTTCATGTTATCTAATGCATTAAGTAATGTCAACAAATACCAGCTGTACTGATATTAACATTAACTTTATTTATACAAGATTATTAATACAATATACAATCTTTATTTACTATAGCACATTTAAAAACAACAAAGTGCTGCACAAAGAAAAACAACAATAAAAACACAAAACAATAACATTACACAAGTTTTACACAAATGGGTAAAATAAAAAAATACCCAATGCCAAATAGAATTATAGATAAATGCTTAAAAATAGATAAGACTTATGGCTGATAAACAATATTTCTCATTGTTCATTTATGTTAGCTATTGCATTTACAAATAACAAATGCAACCTTATTGTGAAATGTTGCTGGTTTTATAAAATCACAAAATATAGGTAAGCCATGATTATTTTTCTTTAGCTATGCCATGTACAGTTTCAGCATCTACTGTATAAAACACAGCAATGTTTTAAAGCTTTTTAAAAATCGTGACAGTTTTTATACTTCACTATTAACCACATGAAGATAACTTTGACTAAGATGATATTTACCGTAGGATAAAATTGGAGTCTTACAGATGACTGCTCCTAATCTATGTGTTTGCCTGACATACAGTACTGCACCCTAGAGTGCAACTCCTCCCTAACAGCCTGTGTGCTAATAAATACTGAGGTTAGAAATCTCTTTCACTCTGGAATGGGGCAGTAGGGAGTTTTTGTTTTCTGAATGCATTATACTGCAACAGTTCAGATATGCATTGCTTAAAGTCTGGTTAAAGTCATTTCAGGTAAGTGTTTAATCATAACATTATAAATGAAATGTTTTGCTGAAACACATTACGAAGACTGTGAACTATGTAGTACTGAAATGTGGAGTTACACAATAAACAGTTTATCCACATTTCTGTGATTATTTAGGTGGGGCTTAAACAGTGTCTTGATGCCGCACTGGAGCCATTGAGCATGACCACGCCCCTAAAACAAACTTTTTTCACTAGTGGGCATGGTTTTCCGGCAGCGGACACGCCCCCAGCGTTTGAAAGCAAAGAATCCTGACTGTTTTTACAAGATAACTTATTTTATTTGCTTTATTTACTAATTTATTTATTTACTAATTCAAATTTGTTTGGGTGGTAAATAACACATTTTATTGTGGTGTTACAAAATAAGAACACATGTGAAAAAGAAATGTACCTGACACAAGATCCCCGGAATCACTTTTTACCTGTGTATAATTTTTTTTTTTTAAAGAAACCCTACCCAAGACATTCCAGAGAAAAATAAACCCGAGTCCGACCTGACCCATTGGAAATTATTTAGAACCCGACTGGATATAAACGTCACCGACGTGTAAGGATGTCTGCAGACCCTCACGCACCAGTCAGACAGAAAGAAACCTCGCAACCAATTTGGCCCGCTGCTCCATTTATGTTCATTTATTGTCTGACGACGACACCAAGGTAATTGCTAAAATGTGCATTCAAAATTGATTGACAGGTCTGGCTCAATGAAAATTAACCTACCACAAGTGACACAATGTCGCAAGCTGTGGCAAACAGTGGCAGACCAAATGCACACACTTGAGATAGTTTGGGTCTTTTCAGGTTTGTTCGACAAAATAAATAAATAAATAAAATTGTCCAGCAGGGTTTCCCGCAGAAAATTTGTTAGTTAAGGTGGTAGGGTTGTGCAGGTGGGCGTGGCAATCAAAGGGGCGGGGCGTATGCATCATGATAAAAATATTTTAATTTAAAACACTCAAATAAAACTCAATTTTGAGAAAATGAACACATACTAGATTATTAATGAATTAAATGTTTTATCAACAGGCTAGTTATCCTTCAGACAGTGACGGACCATGTTCGGCCTCTTATTTCGGCCATGTGGCGTTTGGTGGAATTTTTTTTTGGACAACCAGGTGGTAGGGTATCCCAGCTTAGGTGGGCCGCCCGAACTAAAAAGTGCTGCGGGAAACCCCGGTCCAGGGAACATACAGCATGTTTTCTTTTGAGTTTAATTAATAATCAGTCTTTTAAATTTTTTTTTTATGTTTTGTGGTACTTAGGGGTTAAGCGATATTTGAAAAACGGTTTGGAAAAGTGTGTCGGGCATACTTGTAGCCAATCAGCAGTAAGGGGTGTGTCTTAATTATAGGGAGGATAGAGCGCTCAGTTTTATCAAACATCTACAGGATTTAAACAAATCTTTGAGCCTGCTACATGTCTTCTCTTTCCAGCTTTTGTCCTCTGCGACATTTCGAGCTCTTATTCTTTTGCCGGGTTTGTTGAACGTCACCTTTCGCGTGAAACAGAGCAAAACCATTGCACGTTAAAACATGCACTACTACCAAAACACATTTGACCTGGATTACTAGTAACACACATTGCTTTCACTTATTTACAACATCATACGCTTGGCCGGCTGCCACAGCAAATTCTATCCTAGTCGTTGCCTGGGTTGCGTACGTATGTCTGGGGCGTGGCTATCAAAAGGGTGTTCAGTACGGTGGCCCTGAAGTGCAAACCACAACAACAAATTACTAAACAACAACAACAAATAAAAAAACAACAACAAATTTAAAAAACACTACAACAAATTAAAAAACACCACAACACATTAAAAAACACTACAGCAAATTAAAAAAAACACTACAGCAAATTAAAAAACACTATAGCAAATTAAAAAACACCACAGCAAATTAAAAAACACTGCAACAAATTAAAAAACAACAACAAATAAAAAAAACACTACAGCAAATTAAAAACCACTACAGCAAAATAAAAAACAAATACAAAATAAAAAACACAACAGCAAGTTAAAAAACACTACACCAAATTAAAAAACACTACAACAAAATAAAAAACAACTACAAAATAAAAACCACTACAACAAATTAAAAAACACAACTACAAATTAAAAAACACAACAACAAATTAAAAACACAACTACAAATTAAAAAACACAACTACATGAACCTACCGGAAGAGGTAGGTACCAGTGGGCAACATGAGACATCGCTGATTGGACGACACTGCAGTTCGGCTTTTGAACCGGAAGTTATTCTTTCTGTAGCGCATTTTTTCAAACATGAATGTTACAGATGACCCAAATGTAGCAGCTGCTGGGGCCGGCTAAGGGTACGGTCTGGAAACTGTTAACGAAAGTAGTAAGCTAACGTTACATCCACAAGCAACGTAAGCATTACACTATTCTTATTAACTTATACTCGAAGGTTGTTGGGTGTCTCCGATTGTAGATATTTCTTTAAGCCTTTTGCCACAGCCGCTGCAAAAGTTCGGGGACACTCAACCAGTTCTTTTCCGCAGTTTGGGCAACACATTTTGCTGTCCTTCCTCCTCTCCAAACCACGCGCTACAGGAAGAATAACTTCCGGTTCAAAAGCCAAACTGCAGTGTCATCCAATCAGCAATGTCTCATGTTGCCCACTGGGACCTACCTCTACCGGTAGGTTAATGTAGTTGTGTTTTTTATTTGTTGTTGTGTTTTTTAATTTGTTGTAGTGTTTTTTTATTTTGTAGTTGTTTTTTATTTTGTTGTCGTGTTTTTTAATTTGTTGTAGTGTTTTTTTACTTGCTGTTGTGTTTTTTATTTTGTTATGGTTTTTTATTTTGTTGTAGTGTTTTTTAATTTGTAGTTGTGTTTTTAATTTGTTGTAGTGTTTTTTAATTTGTAGTTGTGTTTTTTAATTTGCTGTAGTGTTTTTTTAGCTTGCTGTTGTGTTTTTATTTTGTATTTGTTTTTTATTTTGTTGTAGTGTTTTTTAGTTTGCTATAGTGGTTTTTAATTTGCTTTAGTGTTTTTTTAATTTGTTGTTGTTTTTTTTAATTTGTTGCAGTGTTTTTTAATTTGTTGTGATGTTTTTTTATTTGTTGTTTAGTAATTTGTTGTTGTGGTTTGCACTTCAGGGCCACCGTAGTTCAGATCCTTTTTGGGTGATTTAAAATATCAACAACGTTTACTAGAATATGCCTACCACACCTTTGAGTTCTATTAAAGGCGCTCTAAGCGAATTGAAGCGTTTTAGACCATAAAACATTTTTTGTTACATACCGGAAACATCTCCTCACTATCTGCTTGCTGCCTGTCCGCTGATCAAACTGTAAAAAAACAGCGATCTCTGTAGACAGCCCAGGCTTCACAAACGGCAATATCAACATAGTGGCCAAACCTAGCACCACAAAACAAAACAAAGTATTCCAGCCAATAAACGACAAGAAGGATTTGGGGGTGGGGGTTGGGCGCGTTCATGAAAGCACGGAAGGGAGAGGGAGGAGTTAGCTACGCTCCGTCTGTTTGAAAACAATTCAAACGTCAACAAAAACTAACGTCTCGCAGATTCGCTTAGAACGCCTTTAATTAATTTCCCGCCAGCTGTTTTTATTTATTTATTTGCCTGCCAGCATTTTTTATGATTTTCACTTAAGTTGCACAAGTCTCACAAATGCCTTCCAGGAAGATTTTCTTCTAAAATATATAAGCATACAAATATATTAAATGAAAGAACAAACCATCTGCTTTCAAACAAACAATAAACAAACAAAACTGGAAAAAATGTTTCATCCTGTCTATATTTTTTCTCCTTTTGTAAATTTTTAAATATGGGTATTTTTCTTTAAAAATTAAATTTTTGGCAAAAAGCTGAAATAATTGCGCTTTTGTGAAGTAATTTCAGAACGATTATCAAAACATACACATAGTTTAAAATAAGTAAATAATGTTTTTGCTTCAGTTTTTTTTTTAAATTGGGTAAGTCCGCCATCTAGAGGATAATCGCGGTATTACAGATGAACGTAAAACCTCCTTGTGATGTATAGTAATGTGTATAAATACTCCTTACCTGTTGGAGGTGCTGGAGTTGAGTCGCACCTGAGCTGTAACTAACCGAGTAAGAAATGGAAGTAAACGCTAGTGTCACGTTAATCTAAGTCTCTGTGATTTATTATTAGCACGCATCATATATTACAAGGTGTCAGAAGTGGGATTTGAACCCACGCCTCCATTGGGAGACCAGAACTTGAGTCTGGGAATCAGAGCAACAGAAGAGCTTTGATGGGTTGAAATTACTTGTGAGTGAAGGCCCAGTACTGAAGTATTTTGATGTCAATAAAGAGGTAACATTGTCTGTGGACGCTAGTGCGGAAGGCCTAGGAGCAGTGTTGCTGCAAGAAGGACATCTGGTGGCATACGGTTCAAGGTCACTTACTGAGTGTCAAAAACGATATGCACAAATAGAGAAAGAGCTCTTGGCAATTGTGTACGGCTGTGAAAAATTTCATCAGTACATCTATGGTAAGGCAGTTCGAGTGGAGACTGATCATAAACCCTTGGAAACAGTGTTTAAAAAGACTCTCCACAAAACTCCTCCAAGACTTCAGCGAATGCTGATGAGATTGCAGCTTTATGATTTGCGTGTCAGCTTTAAGCCTGGTAAAGAGTTATATATAGCAGACACAATGAGCCGAGCATATTTGAAAGAACAAACTGAGTCACTCCTAGAAGATGAGTTGCAAGTACTTTCTTTAGCAGTATTTTTGCCAATCTCAAAAGAGAAGCTGCATACTTTCAAAATTGCAACAGCAGCAGATGAAGAGTTAAAGATTGTTATGGAATTAGTTCAGTCAGGATGGCCTGCTGACATAAGAAAAGTTTCAGCAAAAATAAAAAAATACTGGACGTTCAGAGAAGAACTTACCTGTTCCGATGGCTTACTCTTTAAGAACTGGCGACTTGTAGTCCCACAAAGTTTGAGAGCTGATATGCTGGCAAGAGTTCATGAATCTCATCTAGGTGTGGTTAAATGTAAGGAAAGGGCAAGAGATGTCATGTTCTGGCCCAGCATGGCAAGCCAAATTGAAGATTTAGTGTTGAAATGTCCTATCTGTAATACTTTTAGACGTAGTAACCCCAAAGAGCCACTCATCTGCCATGACATTCCAGACAGAGCATGGGCGAAAGTGGGAGTAGACTTGTTTCACTTTAACCAAGGTGAATATTTACTGTGTGTGGATTACTTTTCAAAATTTCCAGAGATTGTTAAACTCACACAATCAACAAGCAAGTATGTTGTGACTGCTCTCAAATCCATCTTTGCGAGACATGGAATTCCAGATGAAGTGGTGTCGGACAATGGTCCTCAATTCTCAAGTGGAGAATTTAGAGCGTTTGCAGAAAATTGGGAGTTTGTACATTCCACATCTAGTCCTGGATTTCCGCAGTCGAATGGACAAAGTGAGCGAACAATTCAGACAGTAAAGAACCTGTTAAAAAAAGCACAGGAAAGTCAGAGAGATCCTTATATTGCTTTATTAGAATACAGGAATACACCGTTAGATGGTGTGAAATTGTCTCCGGCACAATTGCTTATGGGTCGAAGATTGAAAACAAAACTGCCTACATCAGCACACCTGTTGAAACCACAACTTCATGGCAATGTGCATAAGAGCATCAAAAGCAGGCAACTAAAGCAAAAACATTATTTTGATAGTGGAGCAAAACAGTTACCACTTCTAGCAGATGGAGAGAATGTAAGAGTAAAAGTAAAAAATACCTGGCAACCAGCAGTTGTGCTGAGGAGTCATGAAAAACCTAGATCGTATGTGATTCAAACGCCTGATGGAAACATCTTCAGGAGAAACAGACGGTGTTTGCTAAAAACTGGAGAAATGACTCCACTCTCTCTAGATCTGGATGACTTTCCTACAGTAGACAGTGAATCTGCTACTGCTACTGAAATTCCATTGCAATCACCTGTACGGTCACCTATGAAAAGTCCTCTAACACCAACTGGACTTAATGAAGGACAATTTAAGAGATCACGATGTGGCAGACTGATAAAACCACCTAAATTCTTTTCGCCATAAAATATTGTGGATAGATGTATAAAGGGTGTCTTTATTGTTTGTTTGATTATAACTTCAATACAGATTTAAGTTATAGTCTAATTTTGAGTGTACTTTTGTGTGGAAAGTCAGCAAAGTGCAATTTGTGATATCTACAGTTAAACCATAGTAATATGTTTGTTATCCTGCTTGGTAAGTTATGCATTTAAAGGGGGAGATGTGATGTATAGTAATGTGTATAAATACTCCTTACCTGTTGGAGGTGCTGGAGTTGAGTCGCACCTGAGCTGTAACTAACCGAGTAAGAAATGGAAGTAAACGCTAGTGTCACGTTAATCTAAGTCTCTGTGATTTATTATTAGCACGCATCATATATTACACTCCTCAGGAAAACTTTTTTATGCAAATGTTTTCTTTTAATTGACAAGATAAATCATCAATGGCGGGGAAAGAGTTAACAGAATCTAAGACATTTCACTCCCTGACCCACTTAGAGGCATAATCTCAAAAATAATCCAAATATTTTTTAATGGAAGTGGAAAAATACAAATGTGTTATCTTTTAGAAGAATGTTAAATACAAGTTTAATTGCAATACCTTATGGTAAGATATCAAAACCACTGTCATTGCTTGTCATAAATTGGGCTAAACTGTTTATTGTGTAATTCACCTCAACAGCCAGTGACTTTGCGTGACCCACCTTATACCACTGATCTAGGACATGTTATGGATTAAGTACTTCTCCCTCTGTTTACAGGAAAATTACACTTGAATGTTTCATGTAACTCATGCATCATCAGCTAAATTATAGTTAAAAGTAAAGCCAGTTCCTTTGCATAATAGGCACACAAGGATATCAAGAATAGATTTACATTACGCAGACTCATTTATCCAATGTGACTTAAAGTGCATACATTTTTATCATTATGTGTGTCCCTTGGGTTCAAACCTAGGACCTTTTGTGCTGCTAATGCAATGCTCTACCACCGACCCATACAGGAGGAATGTTACATTAATTTTACATTAGGAGCTCATTAGTGTATGACTAACTCTTTTGGTTGATCACATAGCCATCATTTAAGTGAAACAGCTTGAACTGGTTATGTGTGTGTTGATGAGTTTATGTTTTGCGAGCACTTATTTGTATAAAACAGGCCATACTAGTTTGGACGTCATGTTGGTTTGTGCTGGTGTCTTTAACAGGGACCTGATGCCTCTCAACGGGTACAAATCTCAATATAAAAAGCTCTGGATATATATTGTATGGTTCATGAAACACGCCTTTTATATGCACATCTTTATCATTTTAACAAATAATTTTTATAATTGCTTTCATGACTAGCATTCGGCTGTGGGGGTTAGACCTCTGTTAGGATCATAGACGATTATTTATCCAGTCATCCAGTCCTAAAAGATTTCATTTTGATAATACCGTAACAAAAACCTTTAAAGGACATTTTGGGTGATGCCTGAACTGAAGAACATTTAAAGGACATTGAGTTGCGTTAGCTTCCATCGTAAACAATTTCATCCCTGTGTAACTTATAAACAGCTAGTCATGTTTTGGTCTAAACAGTGGACATGATGACGTGGTCCGCACGCCCAAAAGGAACCCATTTGATACGAGGTGCTTTGTTTATGTGTATACAGTAAGGAGGGGTTATCGTGAAAGGTTATAGAAAAGACAGAAAGGTTGTGAGATCAGCCTATCTGAAGAGTCTCAACCAACATCAACCATTCTGAGATCCACCTGTTCCTCGACAAGGTAAGACAATGGTGATGGGTTGGGATCAATGGGACGTGTGTTTTAGGAAAGTCAATTTTTTCATTGTGCATTTTCAGAAATAAAGGTACAAAGCTTTCACTGGGTCGATACCCTTAAAAAGAGTCCTGATATGTACTATAGGCACAGATTTGTATCTTTGAGGTACTAAAATGTATCTTTAAAAATATAAATATGCACCCTTTAGCTACAAATGTGTACCTTTATTTCTAATAGTGCTATATATTGATTTCACCGTTCAATGGAAAATGTCTTCATTAATGTTTGATTCATTACCTTTCGTGATTCAATAAGTAATGGTAACGTCTGAGTTAATCATTTAATTGAAAGTTATTGGTGATTTTGTCTCAGAATCAGACCAATTGTTCAGTTTGACCTTAAACTTGACCTTGTACATGTGTAGATGCTGATTCTGCCACACGAATGTGAACTTCATAACCATTTAAAATGTCTGTCAGGTCTCTGACTCTTTTAGGAGTTTTCAGATTGTGACATTCAAGGTGCATGGGTTGCTTACACAATGTAATTGTGTTTAAGACTTTATTGGAGATATATTAGAGCTAAAAGGACCTCAGGACTTTCTGTGGGTTTATGGAAATCTTAATATAATGCACTGTAACTGTAACAGGTGCTATAGGTGTCATATTACTTAGTGAGTCTCAGTTGATTTCGCTTCAGGACCCAGATTACATTTGACATCAAGTGGCAAAGCAAGCAATTTTGAGAATGATTTCATTCATATACGTTAGGAATAATTGACGACGAGCCGTTGAATTATTCGCAAATAATGCACAGAGTGCCGTTACGTCAAATAAGTCATGACGTCACGAAGTCAATTATTCCGCAGACATTGCTCTGACATTGGTATTTTAAGACATTTAACAGGTTAGGTGTGCATTTTTTTCAGAAAAATAATCAACACCCAAGAAACATTTCCCAACCAATCAGAATAAAGCATTCAACAGGCCCGTGGTATAGATATAAATTAATACATTTATTAAATAAAAAATGCAATAATATAATAAAGAAAAGTGCTACATTATAAATAACCATTTTTGGTTTTATAGACTATAAGAAGGTAAGAAAAATGCTATTTTTAGCAATCTTTAACTTTAAAGGTTCTTTGGAAAACCAAAAATGGTTCTCCTGGCATGACTGAACCTTTATATGTATAGTCTAAAAGATAAACTATTGAAATAAAAATGGTGTTTAATGTAAATCAACACTGTTAACATCATGTGCAGTTCACATAGAAAAATCTGATTCCATAAGAATCATTGAGTCACTGAGTTACAGATCCAGAGTTGATTCCATAACTTTGGGAGGTGGGAGGGTAAACTTTCCAAAACACCTCCAGGCGTTCAAGGGTACACCAGCAGTGTCCTGGAACTCGTCGCATCCCGACTGAGTTGACCCATAGCTTCTATGTTTACTTTCAAAACACAAGCTCTGTTTTCTCTCAGCTGTACCTACAGCTGGAGCGTCTTAGCAAACATTCCTCATCTCGTGGGTCTCGCTGTCCCCATGCACGTGGGAAAGGAAAAATTATGTCAAATTAGATTTATTGCAAGTAGCTAGTGACATAAGGCATTGACTTTATACCTTAGAAATACATATTTCTAATAATTTAGTAATGTCTTTATCCTATGTTTTTAAAGAGTGAATATTTTATTGTTTCTTATTTTTGTCTTTGATCAGGAGGGGTTAAAATGAGCCAGTTCACAGCACTAGTCCTTACAGGTAAATCATGACTGTTTACATAATATATACAGACTTAAAGGTCACACAATAACACATGAACTTACCTGTGACCTTAGCCTGAAGGTCATACATTTGAAGCAGACAATGAGTTTATTATTTTATTTGGGATGTTACTTTTTATATAAAAAAATAGGGTAACACTTTATTTTACGGTGTCTTTGTTACACATGCTACATGTTATTATATTAGTAATAACAGTTAATTATGCATAGTTACATGCAACTAACCCTTAAACCAAACCTTATTTCTAACCCCAACCCTAAAGTAAGTACATGTTGTTAATGATTATTACTTAGTACTTAAATGTATAATTACACTGTAACAGTGATGTCGTAAAATAAAGTGTGACCAAAAATAGTTTGACTGCATTATTAATGTCCAGTATACTGTACACTAAAAATTATTCATTCAATTTACTTAATTTTTTAAGGTAATTGGTTGCAATCAATTTATCTAAGCTACAATTAAATTTAAAGTTTTTCTCCTATTTTTTATTTTTAGCTTAAAAAAATGAGTAAATTGAATGTAAAAATTTTTTTTTGTGGTAATATGTATTTTCATGATAAAAAATATATTTATGATAGATAATTATGCTTTGTTTCATATTAAATATTTAAAAACATTTAAGCAACATTTTAAGCAAAAAATTGCAACATTTCATTGGTAAATTGCATTTTTTAAAGAGATTTTCTTATTTTGTATTTATATTCAATATTTTTCTTTTGCAGTCCTCTTGACGCTATTCAGTCAAGCTGAAGCAAGTAAGGCAGAACAAATTATAATTTTTTTATATTTACAAAACAATACAATAAATAAATAAATGCATTTAATTAGGCTACATTTTTAAAAGTTTTTAACAAGTTTAACCTTTCTCATTTCTCTTCGCAGATCCATTTGTTTACAGTAAGTAAATTGTACACTCATGTTTTCAATGTCATTGTTTATTTAATGGATGTTTATAAAACATTACCACGTATATAATATATTTAAGAATATAATTTTGAGACTTTCGCTTAGGGATTATTTTGATGTTAAGCTTTTGCCTGTTTCTTCTTTTAGACTATGAAGCGTTGAGGATTGGAGGTTTGGTCTTCACAGCTCTGCTCGTGGCTGGTGGAGTTACAGTTCTCTGTTGTAAGTTTCCTATAACTTAGTTTATATATATATATATATATATTTTATTCAACGAAATGTTATGATTTACACCTATGATAACAGAAAGAGTAACAGATTGTTCTCTTCACAGGGGGACAGTGCAAACCAAAGAGAAAGTAGGTCACCTGTTTTTACTGTCTGTAACACAATTACATCTCAGTAAAGCAGTAAATACAGTCATATATATTTGCATACTAATGCTGTTAGTTAAAAGTAAAGGTAACGTCCTTTTCTAAACCTGATAAAATTTCTGTTTGATCCAGGAGCAGTGAAGATGCCAGCCAAATTTAAGGACCAAACATTTCATCTGCTTAAAGTTTTATTACAGCCTTGAGTTTTTTTTCCTATTTCTGTTTAAAAACTACAAAATGGAAAACTAGTTCAACATTTTTTTTTTATCCCTTTTAATTTCTGTTTTTTTATTTATAAAGCCTATTTATTTTATTCTGGTCGCTGTCCAAAGACCAAACTGCTCAAAATCTCAATTTCATTATATAAAGGATATAAGGTCTTTCTCCATGTGAAAGATGAAACACCCAACAGCTGTGTTCTGTGCTTTAATAAAGGTTCTCAGTTCTGGTCCTGTAACTTGCATGTCTGAGTCATTTTTACGCCCCAGGTTATTTTGACTGAGAAATAGGCCACCCTTTTGCAAACTGGAGCTCTTTAAATGCTTGTTTCAGTAGGAGGCCTGGATAACTTCACAATAATATTCAAATTTGTGTCACTGTACCTCAATTGGTACTGTAAAGCCATTGTGCTTGCAACCCCAAGAAAATGGGTTCAGTCCACACACACACACACACACACACAATAATAATAAAATGTATAGTTTAAGTTGCATAATTTGATTTGGATAAAAGTGTCTTTTAAAATAAAATAATATTTGTTATTTTTATATATTGACTGATTTATTTATCACTGTTGTACTGTTCTTGTAATAAAATCTCTTTTTGCATAATCCCTTTGCATAAAAGTGCCCTTCCAACTAGAAGAGAAATTTAGCGTGAGCGTGCACAACAAACTAAAAATTATCTCCAGAAGAAAAGATCCCCCATTCAAATACTACGCACTCACAACTGAACCAACCTGTTGAGTGGATGGTGTAGGGTGTTGTTTCAGTCTCTTTAGTCTCTTTTGGGTGCTTCTTTTACAACCACATTTCATACTTCCACCATTCAGTATCTTTCTTCTTAATAAAGGTGAGTAATTGACACCATTTTATTGTTCATATACTGAATCATATGTTACAGCTCCTCAATTTCTACTTCAAGTTTAGGATCTTTTAAAATATCATTATTAAGTATTTAACAACTTTTAAACGTTTAATGTGAAATCTGTCTATTGCTACAGGTATACAGGAGTTGACAGCTGTTAGTCTGGCTGACATTAACAAATTATAAAACTTGATAGGATTTATGTTAGTAACAAGTTAGACATTAAAGTCCAACGTACTGTTGTCTAAAAAAATATAGATGATCTGACTATTTGAGCTGGTATGTGTGTTAGTTATCCTCTACTGACTGTGAAACTGAAAAGTAATGAAGGTTTATTCTGGAGGACAGCTGTCTTGCATCACTGCAACTAACTTCTAAAGATCTTCATGTCTTAGCTAAACACGCTGGCCTTTAGTTTAAATCCTTTGAATCGTGTGTGAACAGCATTCAGTTGTTTTGTGTGTCATTGAAGTTGCAATATAGATATAAAGATTGGTTTTCATTTTTGTCTGTTTTATTGTTTTGATAATTTATTCTACTTAACTAATTACAATAAGTAGATGTTGTCTATAATCCACAATCTTTATAATATAATCCATATTTGTAAACGTTAAAATATGAGGCCAATTCATGTGTACATAACAGAAGATGAAGTCCAGATGGATGCTTCTCAAAGTAAACACGTGCACGTTAAATTTCTTGATTATTATGTAAAACTGCACATGTGGAGTATTTGTAACTCTTTAAGAATTGACAGAGACCTACGCATGAGCTTTCCTATAGGACTGCTTATGGAAACAGACATTTAGGGAGCACAAAGACAGCACTTAGACAACCGCAGAGAGGGCGGGATTATGGTTTTTGGGATAGTGACTCACTTCAGTAGAATGTTACTTTTTCCTTCCTGAATCACACTGAACACATGGAGATCTATCAGCTTGTTGCTCATAGACTTTAGTAGCATTATGTTTGGAGAAAGCTGTAGTAGTTCAGATGCAAAGAGATGATTTATAGTATACCATATAAAATTTTGTATGAAACACTTTTAAAGTTGCTAAAGTTTACTTTGGATTGTTACTTTACCCCGTCTGATGGTTTTACTTTATAATTTGCAGTGTGCTGCTGTAAGAGCGAATGTCCAAGTGTGTTTATGGATTGAATGTGTACTCATACAAACTTCAAAGTTCACGGTCTGTCCTATGTGGTGGAATTTTGTTCCTAATATAGCTTCAGTCTGGATTCCTGCGTGCATGTCATGCATCCTTTGTGCGTTATGTGATTGTGTCAAGTTCATTATAAGAGTGTGAAAGGTCAGACCAGACGTTGCTTATGAACTTATGAAGGAGAACTCAAACACTTATGGATGTCTATACTAAATATATGCATTGGGTGAAAGTCTAGGTTACATGCATACGGTATTTTTCCACATATGTGAACAATAGGTTATGGTGACGACTTGTTACATTAACTTATCAAAATAAGTAATAAAATATGCAAAAACCACTTGCTTAGTGTGATATACGCTATATAACGCAGTTGTGTACTTACATTATCCACAAAGTGCCCAAGGATTTGTTTTAAATATTGGCTCGTCTCTTGTCTCCCTTGTTATTGTCACTGTTTTAGTAACTTAATATCCGCACTATTCTCAGTTTCCAGTTGTAGAAACTATGGCAACACAAGTGGACAAACGCAGAATTGGTGGTAAACAGCATCTAACACGCAGCTGTTGTGCCATGCAGCTCGATGGCATAAAATAATGATCAAACGCACAGATAAAAAACATTAATTCATTACCTCATCCGTGAACATGATTAGCGAATTTCACACACCTCTGGATGGTGAAAACAACATATCCCTTCGATTGAATCTCCTTCATAACGTCATTAAAGGAACAGTATGTAGGATTGTGGCCAAAACTGGTACTGCAATCACACAGCTGATTGCCAATACACAAATATTACCAATATTACGCCAGAATGAGAGTGTAGTTCCTAGCCATATCTGCCTAGAAAATCGCAACTTTTAAATTTTCTGTTGGTCTTAGTACACAATGTAACTACAGAAGAGTCAAGTTTAAAATAGGAAAAATATCGAAACCTTTTGGTTATATTTTAGCACGATGCTAAGGGTCTAATGGTCTACGATGCTAAAAGTGCTAGCGCCAGACCCGGAGATGAGCTGAATGGATTCCAAAACGGCAAGATTCAAATGTTTAACTCTATGGGACTGGAAAATGAGCATATTTTCAAAAAAAGTGGAGTGTTCCTTTAATAATACAACAATTATATAATTTATAACAAATTATTTCACTGACCCCCTGGCTAAGCATTGAGCAATACCCCACTTTGAGAACCCCTGTGCTAGACAATGCAAGATTCTGTTCTGTTTAGGCTTGAGGGTCCGGTGTTGTTTATAAACAAACAAGTATTAACTATTACAACTTTGAAGAAACAAGCAAAGCATTTGACTGAAAGCAGAAAGGGTGGTTTGTAATGTGAGACGAGGAAGTGAACATGTTAAACACTGCAGGACACAAATCCTCATTCTTTATCGTGACGCAGACTCTCGCTGGCAAGCCAACGTGACCAGACCAGACCACAAGACTTTTATCTCTCTGCTCCCTGAGTGATTCCGCGTGCATGGCAGCAGGGTGCCAAAAATGTCCAGGCTGAAAACAAGAACAGAGAACCAAGAGGATCACGCCCCTTTCTTTCTCTCTCTTTAACGTTTATACAGTAATATAGTAGGATTTAAGAAGCGTTTCTTAGACTACCCCGAAAACATTGTGAAATTCACTCACTGAGACATCTCTTATGGCCAGATTCTTGGCAGAATTATCCTTGCACAGCATGCTACAGGATTAAGAATGTGATAAAGATGTGCAGAGAGTCAAAGCTATTATGAAACTAGGGAAACTGAAATAAGAAATAATACTATAGCACCATTATACACTCTCAGAAACACGGTAAATGAAAGTACAAAAGTTGGTACATATCTGTACTAAAATGGCACATATTAGGACCATTTTCAAAGGTACTGTTCAAGTGACAAAAAGGTGACAAAAACAACTTTTGTACCTTTTTTGTGAGTTTACCAGCTCACATCTCAGGTTCACTCATAAGATAATTTGGCTTAATTTACATAAACTATTAGTCAGATGCTAGGCTATATTTTACATTAATATTTCCCCTTAAAAAATGAACACACTACCATTTAAATCTTAGGAAATCCTTGACTGAAATGTTTCTCAGGAAATACTTATAACCTGAATTTGTGTTTAACTGTTTAAAATAACTTTAGGAGTCACAAATTTAATTGTCCCAACATTCAATTCCTTCTTAAGAAAACAATTTTTTTTATTTTAATTAATATTTTGAAATGGATGACTTTGACGAAACAATGAAGAAAAAGCAGCCAGAATAGTGTTCAGAATAGATGTGAAGATGCTTAACCGAATGTCTAAGCGAATGTCAAACTCAGAAAATATACCCAGACTGATCTTAAAGAAAGTCGTGTTAAAGTCACGAAAAGTTTGATTAATTTATTTGTGTCCATGGCCTGAAATACAGCTTTTTCGTGATTTGAGCACGAATGTCTTTTTCGTTTCAGTCGTACAAATTTCTATAAATAGTTTTTCGTGGCTGTGGCACAACTTTCTTTTCTTGGCGTTTTATGTATTGTTTTCTCATTGTTTTTTCACAATTTTCTTACCATTGTCGCTTGGGGTTGGGGTAAGAATCACTTTCTGTTACATTTTTAGACATCCAGACCCCAACTCTAACCCCAACTCCAGGCGAGAATAGTTTTAAACGCGGCAGAAAAACACGTAGAAACCAATACATAAAAGTACCCCAAATCTAACCCCAACCCCAATCGACAATGATTTAAAAATAGGATTAAAAAAATTAGAAACAATACACAAAATCACACGAAAAATAAAGCTGTGCCACGGACATGAAAAACTGTTTGTAGAAATTTGTGCGACTGACACGAAAAAGACATTCGTGCTCAAGGTACGAAAAAGCTGAATTTCTTGCCGTGAACAAGAATAAATAAATCAAATTTTTCGTGACTATCGTGTTGTACTACCATAATGATTAATGTTAAAATAGGCCTTATTATTTAGCTAAGATAAATAATCTTTACATAAAACTTTAATGCTAGATTTATGGTGCTTTTTCGTTATAAATCACAATTTCCGGTATTTCATGGAAGAAAGAAAAAAGTCAAATTGTGCCAAAATGTTCATTTTGGATCATTTACATTAATGCATTTATCAGACACTTTTTGACATACAGAACAATGCACTGCAAAAAATGACTTTCTTACTTAGTATTTTTGTCTTGTTTTCAGTAGAAATATCAAAACATTCCTAAATTAAGATGTATTTTCTTGATGAGCAAATAAGTCTTTTTTTAGAGAAAAAAATATACGATTTAAGTGAATTTGTGCTTAAAACAAGCAAAAATATCTGCCAATGGGGTGAGAAAAAAAATCTGAAAATACACCACAAAAAATGATTTTCAAGAAAATATTTTCTTAGTATTTTGTCTTGTTTTTAGTAAAAATATCTAAAAATTCTTAAATTAAGATGCTTTTTCTTGATGAGCAAAATGATACAAGAAATAAGTCTAGTTTATAGACGGTTTCATCGGACGCACGTGATACACGTCTGGATCCGAACCTTACTTCCGGTTTCGTTTTTTTAATGGTCTGACTAGTTGCTAAACTCGTCGAAAATAACAAATGTTTTGGTTTCCTATGTAATCTATGTGTTGTTTTGTTTGCTTGTTATATAAATAAACTATGTTTAAAGAACTTTGTTGTTATTTATTATTAGCGGAGTTTACCGGAAGTTACGTGCGGACCGCGACAGCGGCTTGTTTATGTTGTTACTGCTGAAACGGTCTATAGACCAAACATATCAAATTTAAGTGATTTTGTGCATAAAACAATCAAAAAAAATCTGCCAATGGGGTAAGCAAATTTTTCTTGAATTTAGTCTTTAAGAAAAATGTTCCAGATTTTTTTGCTTGTTTTATGCACAAAATCACTCATATTTGATATTTTTGGTCTAAAAACTAGACTTATTTTCTTGGGTCGTTTTGCTCATCAAGAAAAATCATCTTAATTTAAGAATTTTTAGACATTTTTACTGAAAACAAGACAAAAATACTGACCTTTTGCACTTCTAATGCAATGATCACCTACAGTTACTAATGACGCAAAATGCCAAAGTAGGCTATGGCAATTTTGTTTACAGCAAGTTGGAAAAGAGATCATTCATGTGCTGAATAATAATGTGTAGAAACAGACACAGGGGATTCATTAAACCTTTCTGGGAGTCACTGAAAGCTTTAGATTAGGCTTCTGGCTTTTCAGTGTCCGCGTTGTTCTGGTATAATGGACTTCATTTCAACTCAGCGTGTCTCTGGTTGATCCCATTATTTTGTTCTTCTTGGCCACCATTGTTAGAAGCTGAGGGTGGTGGTGCGGTTATATTACAGGAGGATGTTACATCATCTCGTGCTGGTAGAAATGGGCATGGCATTCCCAATGGTCTTTCAGAAGCGCCATGGAAAATCCAAGCTAAGCTTTGGAGTTGTGTTACAACATGTTTATATGAGTTACCTTTATGATGTTGACGTCAACATCTGCATGTGCCAATGTAAGATTATGGCTGTATACAAATGTGACCCTGCGTGTAATTTTTTTAAAAAATCTTGATATACAATTCTGTGAAAATATAACCCTGATATCTTTAATATATGTAGCTTTCGGTTGTATGTTTCCTAGCAGTTGTTGTGTTGAATGTTTGGTTGTTGAGATGCGCCAGGCCGATGTTGACATATGATCTATGTTTTGTTCTACGAGCTGCTTTCCTCGGTGCATTTAATCAGATCAGATGGATTGACAAAGACTGATAATTAGATTTAACCCCATTTTTGTTGACAAGAGGCTGGCAGCAAAGAATCATTGAGGCATTAAGGGAATTCATGTTATATTTAGATCATAATTGACAGACGTTAACGGAATTAAGTCTCGTGTACATGGAAGATACACGATATGATTTCCAGCCCTAACAGGATTATTTGCCCCAGTTTTAATGCATTGGATAGGAAGGGAATGAGGGATTCCTGATGCTAGTTTTAAAAGGAATGCTTAACCTTGAAACAATTTGCATGATTCAATGGACTAAACAAATCAATTGGAAATGACCTCTATGTTTTTTCTTTTCAGATTAAAACCTCACCGTCATGATGAAGACTTTGGCATTCGTTTTTTTGACACGTGAGTATATCCGAATAATATGCAGGAGTGGTGCCGACCACAGGGAAATAGTCTCTGTTGCCCTTGGATGAAAATAACAATAACATTTGCTTATTGCTGATGTGTCTCTTAACTTGGTTTAGAGAAGTGTCCACGCAAATGCACGCAAGTCAGATTCCAAATGACTACAAACTAAAACTATTTATAGCTCTGACTCTAAATTCTGAAATGGCTATTTTTTTGTCATGATTAAAAATAAAGTAAATTTACAAAATACAAAAAATGTAGCGTTATTTTCAACCCATGGCTGGATCATAAACGGACAGACCCCAAATTTGGTTTATAAATCAACTTGGGTTGTTGCGGCCCACTGTGCTGGGTTGTTTCAACCCCAGGTTGGGTTAATAATAGCAGTATGGACATTTTTACCCTAACTGTTGGGTTAGTCCCTTTCTGACCTAACCACGGGTTGAAAATAACCCGGTATTTTATAAGTGTAAATACAGTCTGCACTCTGCTTTAAAGATTCCATACAGGGATGCCATAGTTGAAGCATTTTTGTTTTTTTTAAATAACCATTTAGTCAAAGGTTCTTGAAGGAACCACTTCTTTCTTGCCTTTATAAAATTTAAGAGAACAAATTTTTTACCTTAAATTAACTTTGTAAAAGATTATTCAGATGTTAATAGTTCTCTGTGAAATCATTAAGCAAAAAAACAAAGTTTTATACAGGCTCATGAACAGTGGCAGCAAGTGACTTATTTTTTGAGGGCGCACGATGTGAAGTTCGTCACAACCATAGACTGTAAAAGATGGACGTAGCGTCCGTGATGTCTCTCATAGATTTCTGAAGATCGTTTTTTAAGCTTAAAGTAGGCGTTGCCTGCCGTCGCCATTTTGGCTGAGCATCAGCGCGTATCAATCGCAGATATCCGAACATGGGTAAAGAGGCGGGACATGGGTGAAGCTGAGGTGACTGGTTGCTGAAACCACGCCCGCCTAGGTTGACTCCAGTTACAGCAGCGGCAGTTCACCTGTCAATCAAGTGGCCACGCCCTTATATATATATAATATATAATTTAAACGGATGAGTTACAAAAAAATTCACCCCCCCACAGTTGTCATAAAGGGCACACTTAGCTATATAGACTAAAAAAAAAAAATTGTACCAGGCTGCAAACATATTATTTTCTATTAAATTAACCATTTTAACATGGAGGTCTATGGGAATTGACTCTCTTTTGGAGCCAGCCTCAAACTGCCAGTCAATGAATTGCAGTTTAAATTACTTGCCCATCGGTCACAACATGTATGTTGCCCATCATGTGTGTGGTTTGTAATTTCAGAATATGTGTTTGGCGCGTCAAGTGAACCTATGTGCATCACGTGTCTTTTCAAAATAAGTGCCTGCTGCAGACGCGTCTAAAGGGTTTATGATAAAAGAGACGCCCGCATTTGCCAGATACTCGCATAATCTCATCCTTGATCAGAGTTTAGTGTTAAGGGAGTGTCTTGCATGTATTTTGTGAACGTGAGCGCCTCTTTTATCATAAACGGTTTTGACGGGTGTGCAGCAAGCACTTATTTTGACAAAACACATGAACAAACACATATTTTGGAAAGACGAGCAACACACATGACACTCCGAACACTTATTTTGAATCCGCGCCCCTCGGATGAGCAGTCACGAGCCACCACCGGTTTTAAAGCACCTTTATTTTTTATAGTGTGAAAAATGGGTTATGGGTTTTGTGTTGAAGATAAACCAGATAACCCCCCCCTTCATAATGAACACAACTAGCCTTTAGATATAAAATTATGTATGTAATGGCACTGTAATTGACACTAACACTGTTTCTTTTGATTGTAGTTTGGTCGTTTGTATTGGCAGAAGGTCAGGAGACAGATAAGAATTTTTTTTATGTTCTTATGTTAATTATTTTTCTCATGATTATGTAACAGCATTTCAGTTTTAATTTGGACTCTTTTATCTGTTTTTTTCTAGCAGAGGAGGATCCATTTACTTTTGGTAAGTCTAGCGAATCATAAGACTCACTTAAGAGATATCAAGAGCATTCACTTTTTAAAATATGACTTATTATTTCTCTCTGTTACCTGTAAAGATTATAGCAGACTTCGGATTGGTGGTCTGATCCTGGCAGCAGTTCTGTGTCTGATTGGTATCACAATTCTTCTAAGTGAGTTTGTCATTTATTTTTCAATTGTACACACTAAAACACCAAGAAATAAATAAAAAAAGTAATTACTTTAACATAAATAATTATTTATGTCAACTTATCACAGGTCAAAACTTAAAATAGTTGAATTGACTTGCAAAACCAAGTTGTTGCAAGCAGTGCTGCAGATAACAGATTTTATGACTTACTAATGTTGGTTCAATTAATTCTTAAATTGACAAATTGAGAAAAATAGTTTTCACTTGGTCAAAACCTATTCCACCCTAAATCATATTTCCACACCATATTACATATTTTTTTCATGACAGATTTGGTCAAAATACAACTATTTGAAAATCTGGGATCTAAAGGTTGCAAAAAATCAAAATATTAAGAAATCGCCTTTAAATCCTTTGCAACACATATTACTAATGACAAATACATTTTTTATATAAAACATTTACAAAAATATCTTTATGGATCATGATCCTAATGATTTTAAAACCATCTGTAATTTTGACCCATACAATGTGCTACAAATATACCCGTGCAACTTATGACTGGTTTTGTGGTCCATGGTCACATTTTAATTATTTCATTTAGTACTGTATTTATACTGTAGCGGTAGAAAAAAATATATAAATATAATAATATTTTTTCTCTATATAATTATAATTATTTTGAAAATGTGACTGTAATATGTTTTAAAGCAAACAGGATACATGTTTAAAATATGTCTCATGTTATTTTACAGGTGGCCACTGCAGATGCAAATTTAACCAGAACAAAAGGTATAAATGACAAATTATTTATCTTTTTATGTTGACATGTACAATCTTAAAAAATGTAGGTGTTTACTATTCTTTAGATTATGAAAATTTAAGAAAGAAATGGTTCTTCTAGGAACCTTCGACTAAATGGTTCTTTAAGGAACCTTAAATGGTTCCTCTACAGCATTGCTTTAAAGAAACTTTGAAGCATCTTTATTTTTAAGAGTGCGTCTTTACCTACATTACAATAATGAAGTGCTACTCTGTTTTGACAGACGAAGATCAGGAAGCAACCCCCAGCAGATGCTCAATGACACAGGTACTTTATGACCGCCCTAATCTCCTCAAGCAGTTTACGATTAATAAACCAGGAGCATCTTTGCCATCAATTCCCTGAGAAATATCAGTACGGCTACAAAACGGAAGTCTCCCTTGTGTAGTTTCTTGTGTAGCAAACAAGCATGGCCTGCTGGCTGTGTGAAATCAATCTCTGTGTTATTGCCATGCCAGTTCCCCTGTGATCAGTGAGGGACCCGTATGGTCGGTCTCCATAACACCACTTATACAGTTTCCAGGATGAGTCATGCATCCTCCCCTGGGTATATTTACACTGCATGATATCTAAGGGCGGGGTTGGATGTAGCAGGATGTAAAATGTGACATGTTAATTATGCTTCATACAGTCTCTCAATGATCTTTTGTGAAGAGTACATTTTTTTTTTAAGAAAGTTTGTTATATGTTGAGATTATATAATTAATTATATAACTTTCATTGACAGCAAGGGCCAGTGAATGCTAAAAAATAAAGATGACTTGGCCTGAGCCAATCAGAGATGGTTTCGCCTTCATTCATCACATGTACTGGTTTATGAGAGGAAGGATTTTTCCTGATGGGGAATCTGATATGAAGATCTTCTGTGTTTTCACGGCCTCTTCTCCACTTCATAGAGGAGTAATAAAAATGACGTCCTTGTGTTTTTTATGCCAGACGTGCCCTGTTGTTTTATCTAAATCGGATACCAAATATTCTATGTATTTTTATCCTGTCAGTAATTGTTTTAAATTATCTTGAGCATAGGTGTGAAAGCTTGAGCAGTATCTTAATTCAGTCTCACATGGTAACCATTAACCAAATATAACTGTAGCGAATCATTTCAACATTACACGTTTGTACAACATTACATGAATTTTGTGTGAAGTAGGCCCTAGTTGTATTGTTCAGTTTTATTTGTAGTTGAATAACATGCAAAAACATACTTCATATTTACACTGGAATAGCCTATTGTAATGTGCTTGATATGTTTATTTCAGCCTATTTCGAACCACATTTTTGTAAAATTAGGAGGTTTGTTTCTGTTGTGTGAAAAAACTGTCAGTATCAGTCAAAGATAAACACCAAAATAAATAAATAAAAACACTAAAACTACAGAGAACTTTGTCAGTGATTTGCTTTGGCTCTCATTTAAGTAATCTACGAGTGGTTTGTGACATCGAGATATCGCGCTAGCTCTACAAAATACATGGTTTTCCAAACTCTCGCGGTATGATGATGTCATTTGCGGGTATGTGTGCGCAGCGCAGCGCAGTACGAGGTCAAACGCACGTGCGCATGCACACACACACAGTATCTTTATCTTTTTTCTCTCTCAATTTTCTCGTTTTTGTTTTTGAAAATTGAGCGAACTTGTTTGTTTGCTGGTGCAGAACATAGAAATAAACAATGTAGACTGATGTTTCACACAAGTGGGATTTCATCGTGGGCGTGGCTGCCTAGTGAAATGGCGCATGCGGAATGTGTCGCAGTTTTAAGCTAAACGACAACAAATAAAAGGCATATTAAACATCCAGCCGCCGTTAAAAATATAAAAGAAGAATAATCATATTAAAAAAATAATTTCTTAACGTTATATTGTCAGGTTTAGAAAGGGATGATTTTAGTTTTCTACGCAGTAAATATCATACTTTGTTCTTATCTACCGCTGCATAAGGTTATAATTTAAAGAGTGCAACGTTAGCCTAACATATGGGCATCTTTGACATACATTGCTCATATATGCTGGACGGCTGAAGTCATAAGGTAAGTACTGTCAAAGTAATAACCAGTTGTATTAACTTTAGCGTTTACTTCGTCAGAGTTATTATGCTTTAAAAGGCGCATAGCCACAATATGATATGTGTGAAATACAAGATGGACTGCATGAGACAAACGAGTAAAATGTTTTAGTATCATTTTATTTAATACAAGTCGGTTTATTCAGCAGAATAAAACCGCAATAAATAAACGTATATCTTATTTTAGCAATAAAAAACAATATCTGAAACAAGTACAATTCGCAGGCAGAACATCTACCCAACAGCGCCCTCTGCTGACCGATTTACTTTATATACTCACAAAAAGGCTGTCTGGATATTGACATTTCATATTTGCTTATTTTTACATGGGCAGCTTTATAATTCAATGTAATTACACCATTTAACTTCACATTTTATTTAAATAACACCATAAACTACTTGCACACATTTGGTATGCAATGAACTTTGATATGACCCTGTCTATAAAAATCCAGGCAGAAGTCATATAATCTAATAATGAAATGAATAGCATCATATTTAATTTTTTATATTTGACATGATATTAATGATATCAAGGTTATATTTCCACAGAATCTTCTTTATATTATGTAAACATAGTTCCCAAAAAAACAGGGTCACACAATATATATTAGTCATAGGCATATGTATTGCAGGTGCCGATATATTGGCAGATATTTGGAAAAAAAAAACTTATCGCCATCAGCCGATAAATCTTTGCAATTGGCCAGTAAATTTCTTTATTACTTAAATTTGTTGTTTGTAATGAAAGAAACTCACAATGTGTCACACAATGTAAGTCATTGTAAATGTAATAATTATTCACTTTTTAGCATGACGTTATTATTCAAACAGTACCGTGAGATGTCAGATCCTCATTAATTATGTCTTATTATGTCAATTATTAATTATGTAAATATTTTTTAAATACTTTAAAATGGTATATTTATAAATATTATGCCTAAAAAATGTTTATTTAATTTCACAAATTTTCTATTTGTCTCTTATGTACTGTAGATACATTTGTGTTCTATCGGCCTCACATCTGCCATACAGCTTGCTAAATATTGGCATTGGCCATAAAAAAACCTAATATTTGTTTTAGATAGAAAATGTTTCATGCAAAAATATCTGTCTGTCTGTCTGTCTTGAATAAATTATATGCATTTCAGATAATTAGCAATAAAAAGTAGGCTCTTGAGAGATCCAGATGGGCCATAAATTCTAAATTGCATATAATGTATGGCCTAAATGCACATCTTATCTGAATATTGAACAATCGATAACGCTGGCTGTCATGTCAAACCTTCAACCACTATATAAAACTTAGGCAAAGTGTTCGATTCATCCCTGTCTTTCTCCTCTCACATCTCATCATCATCATCACTCATAAAATCTGCCTTGCCTTCTTTCATCTTCGAAATATCGCCCAATTACACCAATTTTGATGCTGAGACCCTTGTCCATGCTTTCATTACCTCCCGACTAGATTACTGTTATGCACTTTTATATGGTTTATCATTAACATCATCAAGGGTGCTAACACATACCAAGAAATTTTCCCATGCACCCCTGCCTTATACAGTTTACATTGGCTTCCAATTAGTTTCCGCATTCAACAGATAACAGTTAATATACCTTTGGTTAATGGTTAACTGGTCATCATGAACATTCCTAGTCTAAATAAACAATATTTGTCACACGAAAGTATCAGCAGATGGCAGCAAAGCTATAATGGATCATTAGTATAAAAAAGTACTTTGGCGCCGTGTAGGCCCCTTGTAGAAGTTTAATTTGCCTTAAATTTTGTTTTTTATTTATTTTAAAGATATAATGTAAGTGCATAATAAATAAAGATGTATAGTTAAATCCTCTGTGTAAAACAGATTACAGTGTATGTATAAAAAGTTTAATGTAAATGCTGTGTCTATTTGAGGGCACCTGCAGTATATGAATGTTAAGCACAAGGAGCTGAATATATTTCTGTTACTCATCCTGTGACAGATACGTAGTCATTTTCGTCTGACCACAAAAGAGGAAAGTCTGTGACGAAGAAAAGCCTGTTTCCTGTTTGGCAGAGTTTACGAAACCGTCCCATCTCAGCACAGTACAGCACAACAACAACAAATCATCTCAACTCCTAATAATCCTATGGCGGACTTGGACAAGTCAGGGTTTTCGCAGCCTAACGCACCACCACCACCACCATACCAGGATCCCTCTCCGTATCCAAACACTGGATATCCTCCTCCAGGGAACACTTTTGTCTATCAGCCATATGGAGCTCCAGTCGGCCCATATCCTTATCCTGGATATCATGCAGTCGCTGTACAGCCGACGGTTTTTGTGACCGCCGCTCCGCTGGTCAGTCCTCTGCCAGATTACCTGGGTTACTCCATCTTTACCATGCTTTGCTGTTGTTTACCTCTGGGCATTGCTGCTCTCGTTTACTCCATCTCTGTAAGTATATGGAAATGTATTTCCTCTTTTTGAGATGGTTTTATTGTGGTTTTAGACCAATAGATGATTTTAATCCCATTTTATCCCATCGGTCACAATTGTGATTGTGAAAATGGCAAATTCTTACATGACCAAAGCAGTTTACTTCCTGTTTGTACCATGAGAAGAAGATGGCTGCATCAAAGCTGGTAGCCCAAAAACAAAAGGGTATTAAAGCATGAAAACATAACAAAGATTTTTTTGGTGTACATTATCTAGTAGTAATATATAAATCACAATGTGGTTATGTAATAGATAAACAATATTGATGGCAACATTTGTGAACAACACGTGGAATAAAATGTACTTCTCAATGGCAGTTATTAGTGAAGTTTAGTAAAGTTTCACAGTGACAAAGTTACAGTTAATATTGCACTAAATAAAAAGTTCACAGTTGTATTGGCATTAGCCAAGTATTTTTTAAAACTTTATTAAAGCCCACATGTCCTAGAAAATGCACTTTTAAATGTGTTTCTACCAGAAAATGAGTCGCCAGTGTGTGAGCTGAATCATTCTGTTATTATACAAATCCATCTACCGGTATTCTTCTTTGTGTAATGTCCTTTAGATCCCCTATCAATGTGATGTCACATTGATTACGCCCCACCGTAGACTGCTCACAAACTCCGCCTTATGAGCGCGTAGGTTAACCTTCTGCCAGAGACACATGTTTTGATGTAGTCCAAAGGACATGTGTAATCGCTCTACCCCCTACTTTGCATACGAGGAGTGGAACAAAGACTTTCTTTGCATTTAATGAAACGCACACAAATACGGCACATTTTTCATTGCTGCCACACATGGCCATGGTCAACATCGTATAATGTAAGATCTGTGGTGTTTTTTGAGCTGAAACTTTATAGACACATTCGGGGACCAGAGACCATTTTTATATTGCTGAAGCACTTAAATTTGGCGTCCCTTTAATGTTATCAAATGCATTTACTAATGTTAACATATACAACTTTATTATAAAGTATATTTGGATATTTTCATATCTTGGAAAAATTTGGAATTAAATGTGTTAATTGATAATCATAAAGATTCTTCACAGAAATGATGTACACAATTTCTTGAAGTATGGTACAAAATATGTAATACAAAAACACTTTTTTAATGAAGAAATTCATTAAAAATTAAAATGACTAAAAAGTTCAATATAAAGAAAATTTATATACTCAGTATTTTTGCTTACATTTTTATAAAACTTAATTAGAATTATTTTAAATGCATGCTTTATACTTGTAAAATACATGTAATTTATGATCCTTGGGATAAGGTCACTTTGTCAAACTGGTAAACCAAGTGTTTTAAAATACAACATGTGTTAAATTAATTTAATTAAATATGTCATTACTAGAAAAACAAGGCTAGAGTTTACTAATTTATGTAAAGTTTAATTTTCTTTAGGGCTGGGTACACTGAAAAAAATGATTCTTTCAATTTACTCAATTTATTAAGGTAAGTGGTTGCAATCAATTTATTTAAGCTACATTTAAACAAAAAAAAAACAAAAAATTGAAAAGCAAAACAAAACAAAAAACTTTTGTTTAAATGTAGCTTAAATAAATTGATTGCAACCACTTACCTTCAGATGTTCCAGATCGATTCGATTCTCGATCCGATTTCGGTTCTCGACTCGGTTTTTATACTCGATTCTCGATTCAACTCAATGAATATAGATTATATAGAATATTGTATTATATTCTAATATATTAGAATATAGACTGAATGAATGAATGACAGGCCCGCCTCTCACTTCTTGTTAACATCGCGCAAGGCGAAAAAAAGGGTGACATCTAGTGGAGAAGACTAGTAATTAGATTAACGTTAATCTTACGTTCAATGTTTGCGGCAATAAAATGGGAAAAAAATCGATTCGTGGCCTTTGAGAATCGACTTTGAATCAACCACGAAAAAAAAACGATTAATCGAAAATCTATTTTTTTGCCCACCCCTAATTTTCTAATTATGAGATAAAATCAAAGTTTGATTTCAGTCATTGATTTCAATCATTGATATCTTTAATATATTTTACAGAATATTCTTTACATTTATGTAGGATGATTATGTAGAAAATCAGTAAATGAAAAACTTAAACCTAACCCATCACAACTTTCAGCATTTCTGCATTCTCAATCTCTGCATCATCTAGTCTGATTTATAAGTTGTTTTACATGTGGTGACAAAAAAGAAATAAGTTGGTATTCTGCCCAAGAAAAAAAAAATTTGCCCAAAATTCCCTAGATTGTGGAACTGAAAACAAAAAAGTTTTAGTTCAGACTTTCAGTTCACAATTTTTTCCCTTGATCAGTTGCGGTCTGGTGACTTCTCTTTCTATGGGTGCAAATTTGTCATTCTAAAATATGTGTTGATTATGTCATGTGAACCATGTGCATCGTGCTTCTTGTCAAAATATGTGCCTGCAGCACACGCATTGAAACGGTTTATAATACTCACATTCACTAAATACTCCCAAGACACTAACTAAACTCTGATTACACGTGAGATTAAGCGAGTAACGTGAGCATGGTTTTCATCTTAAACCCTGGAGACGCGTTTGCAGCATTCACTTATTTTGACAAGACTCATGATGCACATGGTTCACATGATGCGCAGAACACGTATTTAGAAATAAAGAACCACACACATGATGGGCTACATACTGAAATTGAGTTGAATTGAATGTTTGAATACAAGGTGGTTTGCAAATGAGGAACAATAAAATACAATTAAGAACAGCTTCTGTTTCTGTAACTGACATGACTTTCAGTTTATAGACGAATAATAGGAAGTTAACTTGGAAGATCCTTTCTGGGTAATTGTTTAATCTGCCCGTCTCCTGCAAATCGAAACCTATGATGTTGGCATTGGTAATATGTCGCCTTATGTGACTAAATTACGCAACGTTGTTGTACTGTAGTATTACGTGGTTCACTTAAACAGTACATATCTGAAAAATCACATGTTATTTCCCATTTGTTTTCCCAGACTCGGAATGCTAACATGTCCGGACAACCGCAGATGGCAGAGAGGAGTTCCAAAATGGCTCTCACCCTTAACCATGTCGCTCTTGGTATCGGCCTTACCTTCATTGTCTTGTATATCGTCCTCATCAATGTCACCGCTCATTAACATATTTCAATAATTATCCGAGACATTATGGTTGGATTGCAATAATTTAACAAATATTATCATATACAAATGCTTCTTATGTTGTTGTTTTTCGTTTTTCTAACATGTCTGGTACTCTGCTTTAAAATCTGCTCACCCTTGCTCAGATTATAAAGATATGACACTTTCTAAACTTTACAATAACGAAGCGTTTCACATGTTTAATCAATTATAAAGCTTCTTAGCTTTGACCTGCACTATAAAAAGTGACAAAAAGTGAATTTGAATTTGTAACTATCTAAAAAAAAAACATTAAAAATTAACATTTTCTCCTAGTTGATAAAACAAACATTTGTAGGTGTTACCAATTGGAGTAATTTTATAAGTTGGTCCAACTTTCACTCTTTACCCTTCACTTTAGGTTTTGAAGTCTCTGTTGACAAGGTGCATGTGTTAGATAACAGAGACATGTTGAATGCGTTGTGGGCACCAGGACGGGGTTGACAATTATAAATGTATATCACTAGCATTATTATTCACTTAAAGTGCTTAATTATTTAAAATTATATTATAAAATGAATGAGCTGTAAATGTCAAAGTTAAGGCATATGCTGTTTTCATTTGTGTGTTAATAAAAGTTTGACCCACTGAAAAGTGTATTATTTACTCCATGCACATTTTATAAATGTTAGTTTACCTGCTTAGTCATTTAATATTCAATAATAATATCATCAGTCTGACACTAGAGATGCAATTGGATGAGAACAATACATGAACTGAATTGAGCTGGATGATGACACAGATGTTCTCTGTTGAGCTGCTTTGACTTGGATACATATTAATATGTCTTGAAACAGCGACACTGTTATAACTAAACCAAATCTACTGATTAAATCAGAATATTATTCTGTATTATCCAAATATTTATGTAAATATGTAAATAGATAAGCAATATGCACAGTGCCGTATGCAAAATCCGGAAGTAATGACGTTTGGCACTCGGGTGATTCTCGCAAAATTAGACTTATGATGTGTCATGAAACATTTTGATAAAAAAAGTAAATGCAAAGTATCATAATAAGAAGCATACAGTTACAAACATCTCTATTGTTGTACTATTTTGCACATGATTTCAAATGACATCATGCAAACCAATTTTGTTGTTTTTTCACATTTAATGGGAACATTTTCATTACCGTGACTGGATTTGGGTTATTTGATATGGAAATATATACAATAAAAAAATCAAAAAAATTAAAAGCTTTAGTGCATGTTATACTATAAACTTTACAGTAAAGAAACATGTGGTATTTGGTGATCATTGGTAAATGTAGAAACAATAATAAGGAATATAAATGTGTCCAAGAAAAATTTTCTCATCCTCCGCAACAATTTTTAATCATTGTTTAAGCCCTCAAAGAACTAACATTTAAAAAAAAATGTTGGAAGGGACATAATTGACTGTGACACTCAAGATGGCTACCAGGTAAGCAGTTCTTATTTTTTCTCTCCAGATAAAAGTTGACATTTTGTTTGTCATAATACAACGTTTCAGTTCTCATTACCGAAACGTGTTTGTAAATGCATATATTTAATGTAATATCATGTTGCTGTAATGATAATTTTTTTATAATAATAATCTAAAATATGTAAATAAATCTATAGGAAATATTTTTAAATCCTCTAAAAATAATGGCTATAGTAAATTCAGACCTTAATCTTATGTGCAAAAAAAAAATGGCTTCAAGGGCTTTTTAAAAAAATCTGAAGATGGACACCTCCTAAATCTGGATTTCGTGAGAATCGCCCACTTCGCTTTGTTGTGACTTCTATCCAGCTACACTGTGGGCTTACATTACCATGTATGGTTATGAAACTTTGAGTATATCATCCATGAACATGATTCGTGATCAGAGAGATTTATATCAACAGTATAGATCAAGACCACAACTCCCATCATTTCACTTTTTAACAACATCAGCAATCTATATAGTGACAAAAATTACATACTGTGCCTTTAAAGGTCATTTATATGTTTATCCATGGAAGTCAATGGTTTCCACCAGCTGTGTGCTTATCATCATTTATCAAAGTTTTTTCTTTTGTGTTCATCCGAAAAGAGAAATTTGGTTTAAATACGTATGGGTGTAAATGTTGTTGCCACACGGTGGCACCTGGAGTCAAACTTAGCCAACTAGGGCCCAAACTACTTTCTACTTATTTATAGGAAGTGAAGGAAATGAAGTTTGGAATTCCTGGAAAAGCCCATTGTTTAGATTAAAATTCTTGTATGACTCTCTGCTGTATCCTTGTAATATAAACCTTCCCACAATACGGCTGTACGTAGATTTTTGTGAACAGATACAGTAAATACACAGGCCTGAATCATCACGGTAAGCCTGGTAACCTTATGTGACTGTCAGTCTGCTACCTAAATGGTTACTCCTATGTTACATTGTACAAAATCTAACTTTAAAATGTAACTTAAAATGCTTTAAAATAACTTTAAAATGTAGGGTTCAAAGGCTTTTTAGTAGGAAGATTATTTATTATTATGTGTGCATACAGAATTAGTTTAGTCATTTATAAACAGATTATTTTGTTTACTGGACTTCAAGTGTCCAAACAATTTTACATTGCAAGGATTTGAATGTTTTCAGGATGTGCACATGTAAAATGTATTAAATTATTAAAAAGATTATTGTTTAACTGTTCTGCTGTTGTTGTCTCTTCTGTAATTCATTTAAATAAATTTTTCCCAGCATTTTTTGTGACTGAAAACACACTTTTTGTGCCTTTTCAACATAAATTTTTCACTAATGTCTTTAGTAAACCCTGACATTATTATTTTGAATGGCATAAGAGGCATTTGCACTGACGTAAGCTGTTAGAAAATCTGGCCCTAAATGTTAGTAAATTAAATTTTTGTTTTTTAAAGATAAATCTGTTGTTTTATATCACATTTCTCTAATATTTCATATATCTAACACCGGAATTGTGCGGGAATTGTTCTTTGTACATTTTGAGACTTTTTGTCGTCTTATCCTACGCACCTATCTATTGACTTCAGGTGTGCGACGCTAATTTGTTTGAGTATTGATTCGCACTGGCCAGCTCGCTGTCTAGTTGAATTGCACGTTTACGCACCCAGAGGCTTGCTATTTTTGTGGATATGACTTCCTTTCAAGATATTAACTTATTGACTGAGAATCGCGCCAATTCTTTTGCATTCACGCATGAAGAGGCGGAAAAGATTCTGTTCCCAACACAGGACATGGAATTGAACTTCACACAGAATGAACACAGAGTGCGGTTGGAGAGACTTTACCACAAGGAAACACGTCTTAAAATGCATGGGTCTACACTCAGTGAATACTGGAGGAACAGGAGGATTCCACGCGGATTGAGGATTCCAAAACCCCCCACTCTATGTAAACATAATCCGGAGTTTCTAAGGAAGTGGAGTGAGATCCTTAATAAATGTTCTTTGGATCTTATGCTTTTAATCATTGAACAAGTCACTGCTGATGTAAAAGAGACCCATGAGAACATTGTCAGTTTGGAAGAGCAGATCAAAACCACACCGCACGTAGACTTTGATTCACTTCGGGTATCTATAGAGACGTCCATGAAGAAATACAGTGATAACTTGAAGGAGATTAAACTGAGGAAATATAAACGTGACACTGAGGATTATCTCCGTAATGAAGTTTATCCATGGGATTTTAGTCCATCCGAGCCGACCATTACCCTCCAGCGCTCTGTTACTTCAGCAGCCCGAGGAGCCGCGAGAGGAGTATCGCGCTCGCGGACACAGAGGAGATGTGGAGTACGTATCGATCATGGATCTGATGTTGCTACGAGCAGTGATTTCACTATGGACAGTGACTCCAGCGCCCAGGATTCTTCTTCTGTTTTTTTGGACAAACGGACTCCGGGAAACAGACCAAACAGAAGAAAAAATGCCGACGAGGCCGTAGAGCTTCAAAGACACTCACGTCCGTGGACCCGCAACTTCGTAAAGAGACGGTAATTAACATTTCGGACAAAGAACTTTCTGATGATCAAAACAGTATCCTGTCTAAAGGTTTGTCTTTTGTCCCGACTAGTGGTGTTAATGCATTTGGCCTGAAAGTTGATTTATTCAAATGTTTCAGACAGATTAAATTGCGTTACTTCTTTTCTCAGTCCACTAGTACGTTCTCTTCCAAGACCCCTTTCAAACCTAGGAGCACTTTTTGTCCTTATGTTAATAACCATACGATTCATACCTTTTGTCGGGTTGTTGAACAAGATATTATGAAATCCTGCTCCGTGTCTAAGAAACTGTCTCACAATCTTTCTCTTCCTGAGAAAAAAGCCCTTGCTGAATTGATTAATGACCCGTCGATTATCATTAAACCAGCGGACAAAGGAGGGGCTATTGTAGTCCAAGATTTGACTAAGTACCAGCAAGAATGTCTCTCACAATTACAAAACTTGAAATTCTATAAAAAACTTCCTAATGACCCTACTAAGAGGTTCCAAACTGATGTTCAAAAGTTTTTGGAAAATGCTAAAGCGTTAGATTGGATATCTCAAGCTGAGTTTCAATTCTTGAATTGTTTACATCCTGTGATACCTGTGTTTTACACTCTACCTAAGATACATAAGAGGTTAACAGACCCTCCAGGTCGCCCCATTGTGGCACAGACTAATTCCCTATTAGCTCCTTTATCTCAGTATGTGGACTATTTCATCAAACCTTATGTACAGGCCTTACCTGCCTACATTAGGGACTCAACTGACTTTATCAACAAGATTTCTGAATTACATGATTTACCTGAGAATGCTCTGTTACTGACTTTGGACATTACTAGTCTATATACCAACATCTCACATGAGAAGGGACTAGATGCCCTGAAGTATTATCTTTCTACACGGAGTGATGTTACACCTCCGACTGATTTTTTGATCGATATGGCTAAATATGTTCTGAAATATAACTATTTTAGCTTTGATAAAGACTATTATCTTCAGATAAGTGGTACAGCTATGGGTTCGATTTTTGCCCCCAATTACGCTAATTTGTTTGTGGGTCATTTTGAACATTGTTTTGTGTGTAATCCTGAAAAAAATCCATATTTTTCTCAGATCTTGAAATGGTACAGATATATTGATGATGTGTTTTGTATTTTTTTGGGCAATCAAAATGATGTTAGTAAATTTGTGTCTATCTTGAACAGCTTTATCGAGGATTTGGAATTCACTTGTGAGATCAATGACACAAAAGTACATTTTCTTGATATGTGGGTCTTGAAAAATGATGGGAAATTGATTACGTCTCTATACACAAAAGACACTGATCGCAACACATTACTTTTAGCCAACAGCTTTCACCCTATCGCTTTGAAAAAGGGCCTTCCAAAAAGTCAATTCTTCAGACTAAGAAGAATTTGCCATTCTGACACTGATTTCATAGAGAAGGCTTTAATTATGAAAAATAAATTCTTAGATCGGGGATATCCCTCTAAATGGATTGACGAAGCTTTTAATGTAACTCTCCTTAAGACACGCTCTGAATTGTTAAAAAAGAAGACCAAATTATCTAAAAAACATTCTTTCACTTTCATTACTACCCATTCTTCTCAATCTCATCTGATTAGATCGATCCTCAAAAAACATTGGCACCTTTTGTCTTCCGATTCAGAATTAAGTGCCATTTTTCAAGATCCCCCATTGATTGTATTTAGAAGGGCTAGGAACTTAAAAGATTGTCTTGTACATGCGCAATTTCAGAAGAATACTCCGAGTCCTTCACAGAGATTAATCAGCCCTTTACCTAATGGAAATTATCGCTGTGGAAATTGTGCACAATGTAACAACACCTTCAAAACTTCTTTTTTTAGTCATCCTAGAACCGGAAAAAAGTTTGACATTAAGTCAGTAATCACTTGTGTCTCTACACACGTGATTTATTTGATACGCTGTCCTTGTGGTTTGGGATATGTGGGAAAAACAACACGTCAACTTAAGCTAAGAATTAGTGAACACAAAAGTTCAATCAGAAGAAAGGATATGAATTACCCGGTAGCGACCCATTTTAATGCACTTAATCATGATGTTTCCTCACTACGCTTTTGTGGAATTGAAAAGGTGAATATGCCACCTAGAGGTGGTGATATTGATTTACTATTACTGAGACGTGAACTCTATTGGATCGATACTCTTCAAACTTTATCACCTTTAGGGTTAAATGATGAAGCACTTTTTAATGTGATGCTTTGAATTGTGTATTAGACTTACATATGAGTTGTGTATCGGGTTACATATATTAAATGATATCATGAGATTATTGAATTGAGATGTAATCATGTGACTATTTTGAATGATGCACCTATCATGTGATTTGTTTTTCTACATTGTGATTGGACATTTGTCCATTTATATTTGATGATGTTTGTAACAATTGCAGTTGCCTGATGAAGATCAGTTGATCGAAACGTTGCAACGCAACTTTCATTAAATACATTTTTTCAGCAAGCAGATAGTGTGCGGGAATTGTTCTTTGTACGTTTTTTGATATATCTAACACCACCAATAAATATTACAAATCTTAGTTCCTAGCCATGCTTCCAAACCGCAGTCCTCTGGCCCCCTCCAAGAATGTTTTAGATGATTCCTCTCATCAGCTTGTGCATGTAATGTGGAAGATATTTAAACATTGTGAAAGGTGACTGATGAGTTGGAAAAGGTGTTTTATTATAACATCTAAAAGGACTGGAGGTGCTTGGGAAACACTGATCTATAGCCTTTAATCTGAGTTTATATGTTAAAGAAGAAAGAAAGCAATGCTGCATTGGAGAGGCAAGTAAATTGTTGAATAATGTTAACAATTGTTTAAATGCACAATATAATTGAACAATATATATACATAATGCAGAGATACCAGGACAGTTGACATAGAAGGTAATGTTTTAATGCAATGAAACCAGAAAACAGTGTCTAACCACAGCTACAAGGTGTGTGGTTCTTTTTTCCGATTTCTTGTAAGTAACCCATTGTTTAAAATCAGATGCATGCATTTGCAAAGACCTCAAGTGCACTAAAACCACATTTTTGCATTGCTTTACAATGCCATAGAACCTGGTTTTAAAACTTTTTTGTCAGTTGAACCACCTACATTATTTATTTGAAGTACCCCATGAGATTTTAAGTAGGTTATTACATGTTTAACTTAAAAAAAACAAAAATCATCTATTTTACAGAGTTATTATTATTACCTGTTATTGGACCTAAAACATATTTGTCCATTTTGCCCGAGTTCTCAGTTTTCTTATATATTGTAGTTTTGCGTAATGTTCATGACATTCAGATTTAACAAATAAATACAAATTTTATAATAATAAATAAACAAATATTTTATAATAATTTTATATTTAATATAGTGTTTTGTTAAGATTTTTTATTTTAAAATGATTTATTTACATTTAATCGTAATTAAATGTGTTCAAACCTTAAATTCCCCCACAAACCACTAGGGTTCACAAACCCTGCCATAGAATGTTTTTTTGCTGAATGGTTCCATAAAGAAACATTAAAGGCATAGTTTGGCCAAAAATAATATTAAACCCATATTGATAGGATAGCATCTTGCAGTAAATGGAGATTTGTGGGGTGCACATCGAGGGCATGAAGATCCCGTTCCACCACATCGCAAAGATGCTCTATTGGGTTGAGATCTGGTGACTGTGGGGGCCATTTTAGTACAGTGAACTCATTGTCATGTACAAGAAACCAATTTAAAATGATTTGAGCTTTGTGACATGGTGCATTATCCTGCTGGAAGTAGCCATCAGAGGATGGGTACATGGTGGTCATAAAGGGATGGACATGGTCAGAAACAATGCTCAGGTAGGCCGTGGCATTTAAACGATGCCCAATTGGCACTAAGGGGCCTAAAGTGTGCCATGAAAACATCCCCCACACCATTACACCACCACCACCAGCCTGCAGTGTTAACAAGGCATGATGGATCAATGTTCTCATTCTGTTTACGCCAAATTCTGACTCTACCATCTAAATGTCTCAACAGAACTCGAGACTCATCAGACCAGACAACATTTTTCCAGTCTTCAACTGTCCAATTTTGGTGAGCTTGTGCATATTGTTGCCTCTCTATCCTATTTGTAGTGGAGATGAGTGGTACCCGGTGGGGTCTTCTGCTGTTGTAGCCCATCCGCCTCAAGGTTGTGCGTGTTGTGGCTTCACAAATGCTTTGCTGCATACCTCGGTTGTAACGAGTGGTTATTTCAGTCAAAGTTGCTCTTTTATCAGCTTGAATCAGTCGGCCCATTCTCCTCTGACCTCTAACATCATTTTTGCCCACAGGACTGCTGCATTCTGGATGTTTTTCCCTTTTCACATCATTCTTTGTAAACCCTAGAAATGGTTGTGCGTGAAAATCCCAGTAACTGAGCAGAGAGTGAAATACTCAGACCGGCCCGTTTGGCACCAACAACCATGCAACGCTCAAAATGACTTAAATCACCTTTCTGACATTCAGTTTGGAGTTCATGTGATTGACCAGGCCCACACCCCTAAATGCATTGAAGCAACTCCCATGTAATTGGATGATTAGATAATTGCATTAATGAGAAAATGAACAGGTTTTCCTAATAATCCTTTAGGTGTGTATAAGACTGAATGGTTATTTGAGGAACCATAAATTGTGAGCATCTTTATTTTTAAGAGTGTAACTGTTTCTGATACCACTGAACAGAAAGTCAGTGTTGATGTAGCTTGGCTTGCCACCTGGTAAATACATTCAATCTGAATGCCCTTTATGCTGCAGGTAAATCGTGAGAACAGGAAATTGATAGGGCGATGCCAAATAGAGGTATGTTGCACAGTGCACACAAAAGTAGAGGGTATTTGTTTGCCGTCTATTATAAACGGTCAGAACTGATGATCATGATAACAGTGAATGGATGACAAGTTGCAGCTGCTATACAAAAGCTAGTAATTGTAGTAGTGTGTTAGTCTATGAGTCAGAACATGTGAAGAAAAAAAGTATGTTTTCTCCTAAAACTTATAAACTCCAACAAGCTATTATATACAGTTGACATCTATACATTTACAGCAGCCAGTTGAGTATACTGTCAGTGGTAAACAAGCGCATGTGACACATGATCTGGTGAAGATCTTATTTCATCCTAATGGCATCCGTTGCTGTGGCCTTGCAAATACAAGACTGCTTGTGGGGGAACACAAAACGCTTTGTGAATGTTAACTGGCATCATGGATTTATTAACAAAGGAGAAGCGTGGGATGTAGTGCCTGTCAGTACATGAACATTTTCGTGTATTATAGGAAGTGCATACTTTTATAACGTGAGAAAGAATTCAATGGTTAATTAGTTTGGCAGAAAGATATTTCGTTATTTTTGTGGGTGTACATTATTTCTGAATACAGTAAAGTCACAATGTGAGATGGTTGGACATGTTTCTAGTTGTGAAATGCTGGTCTTTTACTGGAAAAGCAAGGAAGAACAGGAAATCTGAACATGGGGGATGTGGACGATAATGGAGTTGGAATAATGATGTTTATTGCGGTTCATAATACGACCGCAAATTGGCAGACGATGTGAGATAATGATGTTTTCTCTCAGCACTGTTCATCAGAAGCAAAGAGCTTCATGGACCTTCGTTATAAAACAAATAAACGACCAAGCCCAGCCTGCATTTCAACATTTATTCACCTTTGAATCAACGTCAAAGACAAGGTTCAACGTTGAATTTTGATTTTGCAAATTGAATTAACATTGATATTGCAACGTTGTTTCAATGTCTCATTTTCAACATGGGTGAATTAAGGTCTTTGCGTCAATGGCAAATTAACATTGAAATATGCATTGATTTTGCAAATTAAATCAACATTGATATCTTGTTTAGCAATAACTGTTGTATTAACGTTACATCAACGTTGAACAAACAACTGACATTATTTCAACCAAATTTCAACGTTGATTTTAAAGGATAACCCCACTGTTTTTAAATATTTTACTTATCTCAGCTTATATTAATTAATACATACCTATCTTTTTATTGTTTGCACTTTTAATCTTTATACTGCGTGCCGTGAATGTGTAAGCATTTAGCCTAGCCCCATTCATTCATATGGCTCCAAACAAATGTTTTATTTTGTGCCACCCTACTTACTCATGTAACTACTCATGTAACATTCTTTAAATAGGGAAAACATGGAAGTGTTTGGTGGCTTCTAAATTCATCCCTGTTTGGATCCTAAGGAATGAATGGGGCTAGGCTAAATGCTAACACATTCACGATGCGCTGTACAAAGATGAAGTGCACATATTGAAAAAAGATAGGTATGTATATGTATTATTTAAGTTGAGGTAAGAACATAGTAAAATATTGAAAAACAGTGGTGTTTTCCTTTAAGCATTTTATTAACCTTTTGCAACTATTTAGCATTAACTGTTGTTTTAACGTTGTATCAATTATTTTAACCAAATATAAATGTTGAAGGTTGGTCGTGTGCCAGCTGGGAGGCCTTGTCCAATCCAGATCCAGACTGTCTGTTAATAAGACCATTTTTGTTGCATTATAAAATGTTTTTGTTTAAACACATTTATGCATTCGAAAGATTCTTTAATACAAACCAATGCATTCAACACTGTTTATCAGCATGTCAGCTATTGTATATATGTATTATTTAGGTACAGAAATGTATACATTTGGTACCAATTTGTAACTCTGAAGTCTTTTAAGTACAAATGAGTACAATCAGTTTTTTCTGACGCAATGCTGTACTAGTTGAGCTACGGATACGTCACTATTTCCAAAGTGCTCAAGCTTTGTGGTTAATTGGGTGATTTTTCAGCAACTTGTTTTCACCACACCTGAAAATAAGGAAACATAGGCTGTTGACATATGTGGTTTAGTTCTTACTTTCACAGACTCAAGCTGTAAACTGTTCTGGTTGTAGGGAAATGCAGAGAGGTAGTAATCCAAAAACAGTGAAGTTGATCTCATCCGTATTACTCTCTATATCTTCAGTCCAATTCATCATTACTTATTTTGTCTGACATCACATGCACTTACTTTTTATGCATGACCATGTTTAAAGGGCCACTCTACTTTAAAAAAAAATTCTAATTTTCCAGCTCCCATAGAGTTGAACCTTTGATTTTTACTGTTTTGGAATCTATTCAGCCAATCTTCGGGTCTGGCGCTACCACTTTTAGCATAGCTTAGCATAATCCATTGAATTTGATTAGATCATAAGTATCGCGCAAAAAAATAACCAAAGAGTTTCGATATTACGCAGTGCCCAAAAATAGTCCCCTGCCATTTAAAGTACTAAGAGGACTATTTTTCGGGCGCTGCATAATATCATTGCGCCTCCTGCAGCCATGTTACATCAGCAAAGTCCTTGATTATTACGCCAGAATAGGAGTATAGGCCCTAGCCATATCTGCCTAGAAAATCACAACTTTTAATTTTCTGTCGGTCTTAGTACACAATGTAACTACTAAGGGTGTCACGATTTCGATTTTAAATCAATAAATTAAGTCACAACTTCGAATTGAAAAATGGGATTGTCGATGCTGCCACGCCCCCATGTCACGTCCGGTCGGCCTGCCAAGCGAGGGAAAAAAACTCTCAAAGATGCCTTTAAAAACATAGATCCAGCGGAATGCGATCTTATTTTAAACACGAGGGATGTATTGCTACAACTCCTTGAAATGCATATCATAAACAGGATTACTACCTAGTGATCTGACTTTGGACAGAGCGCAGCTCTCTGCATGTGCACGAGAGAGCCGCCAAGATGCAGTGGGTTATATTTTAAACAAAAGGGATCGTTTGCCTCAGCTCGCATGAAACGCATAAAACTGAACAAATACGTAAGGATTACTACTTTAGTTTATGTTTAGACTTCGGACAGATGCGAGAGCGCGTGCACGTGAGACAGAGAGAAGCGCAGCTGCTTATGATGCTGGATTTATTTCAGATGCTAGGAGTTCAAGATGCGCACATTAAGTCCATGGGCCCTATTTTAACGATCTGAAACGCAAGTACGAAGCGCAAAGCGCAAGTGAGTTTGTGAGCGGATCTTAGGCTCCCGGCGTGAGAAATAACTCTTGCGCCGGGCGCAAATCAATAAGGGGTTGGTCTGAAGTAGGTTCATTATTCATAGGTGTGGTTTGGGCGTAACGTCAAATAAACCAATCAGAACGCTATCCAACATTCCCTTTAAACGCAAGGGCGCAAGTTCCATGGCGGGTTGCTATTATTATGACGGATTTACCAGGCGCACGCCAGGAGCGGTTCACAGCTTCACAGACAGAGAAGTTGTTTTGTATGGGGATGGGAGAAACCCGCTCAAATCAGCGTAGGTTAAACAGGCGTGAGAGGAAATAGCCACAGTCTCATCAGCTGGCATCCCCATCGTTGCACCAAGGGCTACAATGATGTCAGGAGACGGGGAATCCCAAGCTTGCCAGCACATATCGGGAATCCCGTGTAACGGGAGGTGGATCTGCCTCAGGACCTGACGCCAGCAGAGGACATCGCTGCGTCCACCCTCACCGCTGAAAGGGTTTGGGGGCTTTGAAATCGGACCCAAGAAACGCAAGCAAGGTCCAACCCCAAAGTACACTTACAAATCAAGTTCATATACATTAAGGTTTCTTATGAAAACATTTTAATTATTATTTACATAAAATAAACGTAATACAGCCACACAACAAACTTATGAAAATATTTTAATCGTTATTTGCATGAGAATTTTTTAACGCAGCCACAAAATAAATAAAAACTATCACCACAATGCTCACCACAATGATTTCCCTTATCTCGTGTATTAATATTTTTTAGTGTAACAATTTATGATTTGCAAAATAACTGTTGCATCTGTGTAGATTAGATGCAAAGTTTATGCGCATTGTGCACGCTATACATTATGGTGAAGCATGCGCCCTTAAAATAGCATAATGAACAACGCTCAACCCGCCACTGACTTTAAACTTTTTTTTCTGGTCAGTGGCGCAATTGTTTTTTGAAACTGCAAAATAGCATCAGGGATGGTTTGCGCCGGAACACGCCTCTTTTTTTGCGCTGAACCGCCCAGGGAGCGCAAGTTCATTCCCTAGTTTGCTGACGTGCGTCTGTGGAGGGAAAAACCCGCTGTGCGCCGTTGCAAAATACGAATGATACATGCGTCACTGACAAAGTCAATTGCGCTGGGTGCAAGATAGGGCCCTTTATCTTCAGTCGAATTCATCAATACTTATTTTGTCTGCCATCACATGCACTGATATTTTTAGCTATGAGAGAGCAATAATATCAGGCCAGATCTTAAATTTTCTTTAAAGTTCTCAGAAGGCAGCACAAAAGTTTGAGGACAACCTGTAATGTGCTTTGTCTTTTTTTAACCTTTGTAGGGAAAAATTCCCCATCCATGTTTCACCATCCTCCTCCTCCCAGATCCAAATATGTCAGCACGTGAAATCTCATTGGTTTTCACATGACCATGTTTAATGACTATAGTTGTCATATGCTTTCTTACGAAACAGTCATAAGACAAGTGGGAAAGATTTCACAAGAATGTTTTTAAAAACAGTTCAATTCACTTTGCAAGTAGACATTTGTTAACTCCTAAAGTATCTGTTGGAGAGCTAAACCCTTATTTATTATTAAACTTACCAGTTTTTAATTTACCTTAACTTATCAGGATAAGTGTTGAATCCACATGAAGGCACCTGCAGTAAGAGAATCTCAGACATGAGAAACGAAATATATTTTTGTTACTCCTCCCCATTTCACTGGCACTCATGTGACCACAAGAGGACAAAGTAAGTTTACTTCCTCTTTGGCAGAGTTTACAAAGCTGTGTCATCTCGAAAGAACAGAAGACAAGAAATCAACAATAATGGCGGACTTGGACACGTCTGAGAAGGCAAAATTATTACAGCCTAACGAACCACCACCATATCAGGATCCCTCTCAGTATCCTAACACTGGATATCCTCCTCCAGGGAGCTATCCCAACACTTCTGGCTATCAGCAATATGGAGCTCCAGTCGGCCCATACAGCCAAGGGCCTTATCCTGGACATCCTGCAGTCGCTGTACAGCCGACGATTTATGTGACTGCCACACCGCTATTCAATCCACTGCCAGATTACCTGGGTTACTCCATTTTTACCATGCTGTGCTGTTGTTTACCTCTGGGAATCGCTGCTCTTATTTATTCCTTCTCTGTAAGTTTTCTCTGTGTTATGCAATCTGAAGTACTTTTGATTTGCTGGGTTGATTCCAACCAGTGTTTGGGTAAAATATGGACTGCTAAAACCCAACTGCTGGTTAAAATGAACCTAGAAAATGTTTATATTTGACTCAACCCTGGGTTGAAACAACCCAGCATGTGTTTGTTTTAAATGCAAAGGGTACATTAAATATATTATTAAACAGTAAATTCAGATCATCAAATGACATAGGCTACTTATTAACTTTTATTGATTAATTATTAAAATTGTCAGTTGTTAATATACACTACTGACCTCACTCAAATAAACAGACGTCACCACACTTTTACACTTTGTTTTATATTTTAGCGCTTATAAAAATACATGATGCAAAGTGTGAATAGCAACATTTCATTTGTTATTCAAATTTGTGGTCACAAGATTACGCAAGTCATGAGACTTTCTGTTATTGAGAAAGCGTTAGCTTTCATTTCTCTTTCAGTAAACAATGACATTAACATTTATGCATTTGGCAGATGTCTAAATCAATGTTTGCATTGGTAACCAGGTTAAAAGAGAAAGCCACGTAACCAAATAATGCAGTTTCATCGTACAGCATGTAGCTTAATAACACAGATGAAACCATAGCAGGAAGTTATAGTGGTTAAAAAAACTTTCACACCTAGTCAGGTGCTTCAATGACAAAAGGAATAGCTACAAAAAGGCACAAGCCCTTCAATGCAACAGGCCTGTACTGTCATCTTTCAGACATGCAAAATATGCCAAACTAAAAGAGGTTTAAAATTTTTGTCAACGTAATGGAAACTAAAAAAATTTTGGTAGGGATGATATCAGTATCATTCACTATTACAAATGTATATAAAAATTGCAGTATTACTGGCAGCTGTTTGCCTGCTTAAATGTTATTTACTGGCAACAGTTTGTTCAACGTTAAATGAACATTAGTCTTTGGGCCCTATCTTGCACCCAGCGCAATTGACTTTGTCAGTGACGCATGTATCATTCGTATTTTGCACCGGCGCACAGCGGGTTTTTCCCTCCACAGACGCACGTCGGCAAACTAGGGAATGAACTTGCGCTCCCTGGGAGGTTCAGCGCAAAAAAGGAGGCGTGTTCCGGCGCAAACCATCCCTGATGCTATTTTGCAGTTTCAAAAAACAATTGCCCCACTGACCAAAAAAAACTAGACTAAAGTCAGTGGCGCGTGGTTCATTATGCTATTTTAAGGGTGCATGCTTGACCATAATGTAGGCTATAGCGTGCACAATGCGCACAGAATTTGCTTATCTAATCTACACAGATGCAACAGTTATTTTTGCAAATCATAAATTGTTACAATAAAAAATATTAACACATGAGATAAGGGGAATCATAGTGGTGAGCATTGTGGTGATAGTTTTTATTTATTGTGTGGCTGGGTTAAAAAATTCTCATGCAAATAACGATTTAAATATTTTCATAAGTTTGTTGTCTGGCTGTATTACGTTTATTTTATGTAAATAATAATTAAAATGTTTTCATAAGAAACCTTAATGTATATGAACTTGATTTGTAAGTGTTCTTTGGGGTTGGACCTTGCTTGCGTTTCTTGGGTCCGATTTCAAAGCCCCCAAACCCTTTCAGCGGTGAGGGTGGACGCAGATCTGTGTAGAGGCAGATCCACCTCCCGGTGTTACACGGCGTGCCGATTTATGCTGGCAAGCTTGGGATTCCCCTGTCTCCTGGCATCATTGTAGCGCTTGGCGCAACGATGGGGATGCCAGCTGATGAGACTGTGGCGATTTCCTCTCATGACTGTTTAATCTACGCTGATTTGGGCAGATTTCTCCTATCCCCATACAAAACAACTTCAGTCTTTGACTGCTCTTACAAGAACGTCTGTCTCCTCGGCTGTGAACCGCTCCTGGCGTGCGCCTGGTAAATCCGTCATAATAATAGCATCTTGCAATGGAACTTGCGCACTTGCGTTTAAAGGGAATGTTGGATAGCGTTCTGGTTGGTTTATTTGACGTTACGCCCAAACCACGCCTATGAATAATGAACCTACTTCAGACCAACCCCTTATTGATTTGCGAGAGAGTTATTTCTCCCGCCGGGAAAATAGCAACAGCGCCCAAGATCCGCCCACAAACTCACTTGCGCATTGCGCTTCGCACTTGCGTTTCAGATCGTTAAAATAGGGCCCATAATCTTTATAGAATAAAACTTAAACAACAGCCTCATGCAAATCCGGGAGACAAAATCTGAAAGAAAAAACTGAGAAGGTTGATGAGTATTTATGGTTCCCAGAATGCTTTGCATGAGGCTGTTATTTATAGTTTTATTCTGTAAAGATAAAGACTTGTTAATGTTTATTAAACTGTTGCCAGTAAATAACATACATTTAAATATACTGTACCGTAAGTTACTGGCAAACAGCTGCATAACTACAGCTAATTTTTACAGTGTAACCAGCTATATTGAGGATTCAGTGAATTTCATTTTCTGAATTTGAGGATTTGTTTGAACATAATGTAGTATGTAATGTTTGAACACAGCTGACTGCGATTATTCTTAAAGTCGCAATGAAATTGAAATGAAAAACTATATATGTATTTTTAATAGTGTGGTATTATTAACAAATGACTTATCTGTGAGCTTCATTATTTTTTAAAAATTCGTGTGTGCTCATAATCTTTAATCAAAAATGCAAATCTCCTCCCCTCCTCAAAACGATCTCTCTTCACTTCCGGTCAAAAGTATGGCAGGTGGGCGGGGTCCGGGAGAAGATCGCAGTGATTAGCAATTAGCAACACGACCCAACTTCAAACGATCCAATCAGATCTCGATGGACAAATTCAAATCCAGCCCTGCCTTATTTCATCTCAAAAGCCGTTTCATTCGGATATACGTCACCACGGGGAAAATAAGGCAATCGCTACTTCCGTTTCATGGCGACTTTAAAGGGGACATATCATGAAAATCTGGCTTTTTCATGTTAATGCTATAATTGGCTCCCCAGTGCTTCTGTCAACCTAGAAAATGTGAAAAAGATCAAACCAGTAACTTACTTTTGATAAACCATTCTCTGCAAGCATGTGAAAAAATAGCTAATTGAAATTTGGTTCCCCTTGTGATGTCAGAAGGGGAAAAAACCGCCCCTTAATCTGCACTATCTAACCCCAGCACTGCCATTTAGTGCAGAGATCAGCTTTGCATTTTAAAGGACACATCCAAAACGGCACATTTTTGCTCACACTTACAAAGTGGAAATTTTAACATGTTATAATAAATTATCTATATGATATTTTGAGCTAAAACTTCACATACGTACTCTGGGGACACCAAAGATTTATTTGACATCTTAAAAAAGTCTTGTGAAATGTCCCCTTTAATAAACTGATAACACACAACATGCCTTAAAGGCAGAGTTTTGGGCCAAGTACCAAAACACACTTGTAGCCAATCAGAAGTAAGGGGCGTGTCTACTGTATGTTTGGTGCAGGTCTATCAAAAGAAGGTCCAGATTCTATTGGGGTAGGGGCGTGTTTGTTTAGGTGATTTCAAATATCAACATTGGCTTTCAGAGATCATGGACCAAGCCTTTAACCAGCTTTCTCATAGCTGTGTTTATGTGCGCATGTCTCTGTGTGTAAAAGATAACCATGAATAACAATAGTGTTAAGTAACGCATAAAAGTCTGCTCATCACCCGTGTTGATGGAGAAATTGTGATATTAAAAACTCTCGTTGCATTTATAAGTTGTGCAGACATGAAAAGCAGTGTTGGGGAAAGTTACTTTTAAAAGTAATGCATTACAATATTAAGTTACTCACAAAAAAGTAACTAATTACGTTACTTAGTTACTTTTCATGGAAAGTAATGCTTACATTACTTTTAAGTTACTTTTGCGTTACTTTGTCTTGGCTGAGGCTTGATCTCTTTCAGGTCTTGCAAGTGTTTTTTATGACTGAAAAGTTCTGCATTCAGAAATTGCATATTTCGTCACAAAAATTTCGAGCTTTGGGCTGCCATCTCAGTTTCTGAGTCAAACTGTTCACACAATGGCGTGTACGAATAGAGTGCATAATGTGACTATGTTTAGTTTAATTCAGTATATCTTTTTTTTATCAAATTTATTAAACTAAAAAAGTAACTTGCATTACTTTTTTGAAAAAGTAACTCAAATATTAATGTGTACATTTAAAAAGTAATGCGTTACTTTACTCGTTACTTCAGAAAAGTAATATTATTACGTAATGCACGTTACTTGTAATGCGTTACCCCCAACACTGATGAAAAGAGATGCAAAATAACTGGTTTTTATAGACTACCTGTAGTCTTTTTGAATGACTGGGTGGATTTGACACAGTGCGTGCAACTAATCTGACAAATCCAAAAATCCCATGTAAATGCAATGTAGTTGGTTTATTGATTTGCATTTAAACGCATGAAAACCGGTTTCTTTCATAAGTTGATTTTGCATAGATATTTGTTTTCTTGCATATTAACACACTCACTTTATGTTAACATGAAGTAGACACGTTACAGCAGTGGTTCTCAAACTTTTTCCGCATGCGGCCCCCCTTGTGTACGATGCATTCCTTTTCGGCCCAAAGAAAATTTATGACAAAAAACTGTTCTAAAATTAAACATTTTAATTAAACAAAACATATTAAGTTATTCAAAGTAGTGCTGTTTGTTAGTAGCCTTATTTTTTTTAGGTTTAATTACACAGAATTCATGATAAATGAATGTATTTAATAAAATGTCATAAAACTGGGGCCCCCTGGCACCATTTCACGGCCCCCAGTTTGATAACCACTGTGTTACAGTATACTACAGATCTGAACATTTTTAACATGTTTCCTTTTTTGTGAAAAACATGATTAACATCATGGTATTTCCCATTTTCTTTCCCAGACTCGGAATGCCAACATGTCCGGACACCGACAAGAAGCAGAGAACAGTTCCAGAATGGCTCTTACCCTCAACAATGTCGCTCTTGGTATCGGCCTTACCCTCCTTGTCGTGTATATCATCTGTGTCATTGTTGTCAACGTCAATCATAAATAAAATATTTCCAAAATTATGAGACACATCATGTTTGGACGATGAATACTACCACTATACAAATCTCTCTAATGTAATTTTTTAAAGCAAATTTGTTATTGTGGCTTAAACTCTGATTATAGTTATGAAACTTTCTAAACTACATTAGTGAAGTGTTTAATATGATTTTAAATGTTTGATCTATTTTAAAGCTTCTCAGCCATGTCCTGGACCTCCATATTATACGTTTTTATTAACAAGCCTATGAGTGTTAGAAAAGGGAAACATACAAAAAGTAGTGATGGGGTGAGTTATACTCGGCATTGATCTACTGTATTTGACAGGCTGATCATAATAACTGACTTAAAATGAACATGTATATGCTTTAAAATGGAATTATTATATTCTTTAAATCAATGGAAGTTGTGATTATTAAAGTAAATGTATTATGCTGTTGTACAGCTTGCTTTTGACTATAGGTTAAATAAAATGTTAAACCACTGAAGTTAAAGTGTGCCATGCAATCCGTTTACATTATAGACACTTTATCCAAAGTGCAAAAAAATAGACCTGAATTTTTTTATTCCTGCAAACCCACATCTTTTGTGCTGCTAACGCAATCCTCTGCCAACAGGTGTAATGAATGTATGTTTAATACATCATAGTTTTAGTGTGGCAATAAAATGTCCCTCATTAGCAAACAAAAAGAGTCTATTAACACAAACTGTTGCTTAAACAAATTACAAAATTGCTTCCCTGGTTGCAAAAGAAGGAGCTTTTCGATGGGAATTAAAGTGTGGAGCAGACCCGAATGTGAACCAGATTCATATAAAGCAAATCCTGTTTCAGAATTACCTCCATGTTTGCCTTTAATGGTGACAGCCCGAACTGTTACGCATAATATTGTTTGAGTAGATTTGAAAGACCACCTACGTCTGTGAAAGATCAACATGGGTGTCTTCCATGATAAGGGCTAACCAGGTGCAGATGCAAATCTGATAGCATGTACTGGTTGATGTCTGCTTTTACTGTTTGTATATTACAAGATTAGAAATATCTTCATGCATGCATATCTTGTAAACATGACTTTGTTTCATGGAGGACCAGCAGTGCCGGCGCCAGCCGAACGCTGATGAGGGGGCGTCTAAAATACCAGAGGGGGCGATCAAATGAATGCATATAATTCCCCCAGCTAGAAAATACATAGGTTTGGTACATTAAGTTTTAAAGTGTTATAAACAAACATCTCTGTATACAACCACAAAAACTACAGCTATAGTGAGCAACGTACAGAGCTCTGAACAATACAACAACAACAAAAAAACGCATACCTAACGTTACATATTAGCACAACACTGCTCATTTGAAGTTCAGACCCAGAGGTAGAAATAAATTTTACGTAATGGTGGGGGGCAATTTGATCATATAACGTAGTTATTTTAACTGCCACAAGTAATGCACCAAGCTAGCGATTAAGCAGCTACAGAACCACAATAGCAAAATGACAATAACTCGTTTACATATACAGCTATGCTGTAGGCTAATTCAAATTCGTTAATTATAAATTTAACAATGTCTGTTTTTTATCTATTTACTCCTGATAAACAGGTGTGTGAGAGAGAGAGAGATCGTACAGGCTTACCTTTAACGTTAAATGCAGAACAATAATAGGCTGTTGGTTGTACGTTGACTTGCAAGGATGCTGAAGAACATGAACATCTGAACTTTTCAAAACTATGTACAGTCTGGCTGAAGTTCATGGTGCCCGAATTGACTTAAAGGTAGGGTAACAGATTTGATCCTGAAACATTTTTAGTTATGCTGGTTAAAAGTCTCCTCGCATCCTGATAGCAATCACTGTGTTAAGTTGTTTAAATGTATTTGTAAAAATTTATGTCATCTGTGAAAGGCGTAGGACCAAAAAATGTTCAACAAATCATAGATTTCGGTCCGAACGGACGTTTCCTTTTATGTCCCTCATACGTAAGCGTAATTTGAATTCCCACCGCGCATCGAGTCCACGCAGATACCATACGTCATCGGCGCGTTCATGTCCGCTCTGTCTGTAAACAGCAAGAACACCAAACTTTTCTGCTGAATTGACAACCTACACAGGAGCAACAAAACTAAATGCATCTTTTATAACAACAACAGCAAAAACTTCCTGGATCAGCAAGAGCAAAAATCCAAATTAACATCAGTAACTTTAGTGCTATACCACGAGATGAAAACAGCTGCAGGAGGCAAAGGGTCTGAAAGGGTCGTTGCACTGTTTATTTTGGTAAGGTAGGTACGCGATATGTTTGTATTGAGATGGATTCAGATATTCTACTTTGATGAAACGTTGTGTTGCTTATGAAATTTGTGTTCGTTTACGGATTAGCATAACGATATAGTTACTACGTCTACACAACCGGACGTGTGCTTAAACTAATTCTGATGTAAACCAGTTGTTTTTGTTGGTTATTTTGGAAGTGTTATTCACTTTGTTTTCTCACTGGTGAATGAGACATGAGACGTGACCGTCTGATCTGTGCGTGTTCATGTGTTTGGAAAGAGGCGTGACTTTGGAGAGCGATTTGACTTGAGGGTGGGATCGGGATTTCATTGCTAGGCGGCTACCGTTAGCATTTTTCAAAATGTGTTACCCTACCTTTAATGACAGCCGAACATTTGGATCTTTGCACCTGAAATGCTCCGATAATTCATCCACGCCACGGCATTAATTGATGTGTGACAATCCGGAGTCCGGTTTGTAGAACTTCCAATGCTATTTTCCATCCATTGCTACAGGGCAGGCCCAGGTCACTCTCACACTCCTGTCTGTAAATTTTTATATAATTTCCCACTTCGACATCTTGATTTCCCTCTGAGACTCAGAACGCGGGCTCATTGTCGGCGTGCCTCAAGCCGTCAACACAAACTTGTTCAACTTCAGGCGCGGCTGCAAGAACCAACAACCACATGACGTCAAAGTACCGCGAGAACGATTCGAGAAATCATACTAAGTGTCGTTTCGTCTCGCTCTCGCGGCATTTTGACGTCTTCGCCTGAAGAATTCGAACAAGCCTATAGGCTACACATGAGTGGGCGTGTGTCACGGTAGAATACATGCACACTTGTTTTTTTGTTTTGTTAAATAATTAGACTTTAAAATTCACTTTAGGAAGACAATACACAAGGCAAACGTGATTTTTAAATAGCGCATTTTATCATTAAAATACCATTCAACATTAATGGTGATCTAAGGGGGCGGGATAGTGCCAGTGAGGGGGCGACGCCCCCTCACGCCCCCTCGTGGCGCCGGCCCTGAGGACCAGTAGTAAAAAACGGCACTTACTGGTTACTGAAAGATAATAAAAACAGCTATTTTAAGGCATTATTCATACGTTGTGAACAACCATTATGAATGCACAAATAACATTTTAAAATGAACAATAAAATAAAATATTAAACAAAATAAATTAGGGATAGGAATAGTAGCCTACTTATTAACTTTTATTGATTAATTATTAAAATTGTCAGTTGTTAATATACACTACACATCACCTCACACAGATATTCTTGAATGACTGCACAGTCGAGAAAATACTTTTACACTTTGTTTTATATTTTAGCGCTTATAAAAATACATAACGTAAAAATGTGAATGGCAACATTTGGATTGTTATTCAAATCTGTGGTCAGTGTTGGGGAAAGTTACTTTTAAAAGTAATGCATTACAATATTAATTATTCCCCCCAAAACTGATTGCGTTACTTAGTTACTTTTTATGGAAAGTAATGCTTACATTACTTTTTAGTTACTTTTGCGTTACTTTTTCTTACTTGGCTGAGGTTTGATCTCTTTCAGGCCTTGTAGGTGTTTTTATGATCGCAAAAATGTCAAGCTCTGGCCTGCCAATTCGGTTTCTGGCTCAAACTGTTCCCACTCAGGCGCACAGAGTGCGTAATTCTATGTTAATATGTTCAGTTTAATTCGGTACATTATTTTATTTTTAAATTGAATTAATTAAACTGAAAAGTAACTCGCATCACTTTTTTAAAAAAGTAACTCAAATATTAATGTGTTCATTTGTAAAGTAATGCGTTACTTTACTCGTTACTTCAGAAAAGTAATATTATTACGTAATGCACGTTACTTGTAATGCGTTACCCCCAACACTGTCTGTGGTCACAAGATTACGCAAGTCATGAGACTTTCTGTTATTGAGAAAGTGTTAGCTTTTATGTCTCTTTCAGTAAACAATGACATTAACATTTATGCGTTTGGCAGATGTCTAAATCAATGTTTGCATTGGTAACCAGGTTAAAAAAGCCACGTAACTAAATAATGCAGTTTCGTCGTACAGCAATGCCATAGATTATTAACACAGATAGATGAAACCATAGCATGAAGTTATAGTGGTTAAAAAAATTTCACCCCTTGTCAGGTGCTTCAATGACAAAGGGAATAGCTACAAAATTTGAATTGAATTTAAAAAACAGGAACTAGCATTACAATTCGAATTTGAATTACAGGAAGCAGAATTGCAAGTCAATTGAAATTCAAAGAAATTCATATACATATTATACAGTAAGTAAAGTGTGAAAAATGAAGCTTGACAGTATATGTCAGATATGAATGCATCACATATTCTATCAATTATATTAGTTTGAACTACCTGTACAGATTACATGTTTTCCCACAGCAATTAATGTTAAAAACTCTATTCACATAACAAATAATTAAGTTTGATTTTTTTTGTAATTGTAATTTTGTGGAACACGATGGAACATGACTTCATTTCCCAGAATGCTTTACTTTAACCAAGTATTTAAAATGGTTGCCAAACAATTTTCCTAACTTTCCTTACACTGAATGTATGTGAGATTCTTTCGGTTGTGTGACTGTGGAATTTCTTTGAATTGCCATGAATTTAATTCCACTTCCTGTCATTCCAATTCTAATTCAAATTCAACTTCCTGTAGGGCGGAGTCAATTCAATTCAAATTACAATTCATGAATTGAATGGAGACCAATTCTAAAATTCGGAATTGTGCACAAGCCCAGTGGCGGTTCTAGACCCTTTCAACTGGGGGGGCCAATCTGGGGCCAGTTGTACTGTTAGAGGGGCCAGTTACATTAAGACAACATGGGATGGATGAGAAAATGACAGAATTTTCATTTTAAGGTAAACTATCCATTTAAGTGCACTTATCTTGGTATTTTTCAGTTTTCCATTTTTTGCAGATGAGAATAAATTTATATATTAATTTTACCACCTTCATTTTTACACTTTGTCATGTCTTTTTGGTGTTATTACTACTGTTATGAAAACCCGCAAACGCATGTTCTGTTGTGTTCTGCTTTAAGCAGTCCCTCTGGAAAATATTCCGCGTTGTTTTCTGTTCCCCTTTGTTTTTGTTGCGTCCCCACTATCTAATAACAACAACAACGATTGCAAAAAAATGTTTAAAAAAAAATTTTGACACCTCACATTTAGGGGGGCCACAAGGGGGTCCAAGCTTGTTGTTACAGGGGCACTGGCCCCCGCTGGCCCCTCCCTAGAACCGCCACTGCACATGCCTGACATTAATGAGTCTTTATCTTTACAGAATAAAACTAAAACAACAGCCTCATGCAAATCCGGGAAACAAAATCTGAAGGAAAATCTGAAAAAGTTGATGAGTATTTCTGGTTCCCAGAATGCTTTGCATGAGGCTGTTGTTGCCAGTAAATAACATATATTTAAATATACAGTAAGTTACTGGCAAACAGCTAAGTTATAACTAAATAGGCTTTATGCCCAGCTGCACTACTTCCTGAACTTCAGCCAGCTCCTTGTTTCCTGTCTGCAATTATTGGACAAACTGATTAATCCAGGTGTGCCTGACCTCAGTAGTCACAACAACAATAATCAGACACACCTGGATTAATCAGTTTGTCCAATAATTGCAGACAGGAAACAAGGAGCTGGCTGAAGTTCAGGAAGTAGTGCAGCTGGGCATAAAGCCTATTGAAAGTGCAAACCATTTTAACTTACTACTTTATATTTTTTATATGTTACACTAAACTGTCAACTAAAAAATTAAATTGAAATGACTTGTAAAGCTAATATGATATACTTAGGTGCATAGACCGTCTAAGTGACTAAAATGTCATGTACTTTTATAGAGGATCCTGTAGATGATAATGTTGCATTCATTTGTAGAAAGTTAAATTTATGTCGCAAGAGGATTTTAAGAGCCCGAGTGTTTTTTTGTCAAATCCACTTGCATTTATGTGAGTGGAATTATTATTTTTTGCAGTCATTTTAGATATATCCTTTTATAACTAATATCAGCCTTTGTGGCCTTTACATTTCTTATGAATCCACTCATCATTATCGCTGGTCTAGTGGGTAGTGCTGTGCGCAGTGGTTTGGGCAGACGTACTGTCGGCGATCTGAGTTCGAACTTGGTGTATAATCTGTTTTGTTCATGGCAAACATTTGAAAAATTTGTAGCCTTTTTATGCCCAAGTATGCCTACATTTCATTTTCAGCTGAGCTGCTGTCATCTTTTTGTCCATGGGATTGCATCTGCATGAAAATTAATATAATAACGTACAGTCCTCCGTTTATTTACTTCTGATATTTTAACCCTGATGAAAAATTAAATGTACGCATTTACTAAAGTAGCAATTTCCAACAACAACTCTATTCTTTCAAATATATGCTTGTAGTTGCTGTACACTTGCAGCAACACTTTCAGTTTTAGTAGTAAAAAGGATTTGGACCTCTTTGTCACGTGCTGTTGTCACAGGTAGGGGTGGACCCAGATGTTAATAAGGTCACGCCCCTTTTTCCACCTCGAGGAGTTTCCCAAAGCCACCCCAATGACCAGACACACAAGGTAAGCATCAGATTAAAATGCACTTTATTTAATTTACTTAAAATAATAAATAGGGAAGGGAGAAGGGTGGGACTTAAAATAACGGCCTCTTCAGGCTCTCGTTTTTCTTCACCGGCGGGGTTTTCACACAGTTCCTTTCCATGTCGTTCTCACTCTCTTTCTTCACACAGGCTGCTGGCTGAGACACACAGAATGGTTAAGCGCACAACTGGGGGTTTCTCTCACCTCTCCAGCGAACACAACATACAGTAAGTATGGTAGGTATAAGCTCCTCTTCTCTCTTCCTTCACACAGGCTGCTGGCTGAGACACACAGAATGGTTAGCACACAACTGGGGGTTTCTCTCACCTCTCCAGCGAACACAACATACAATAAGTATGGTGGATATAATCTCCTCTTCTCTCTTTCTTCACACAGGCTGCTGGCTGAGACACACAGAATGGTTAAGCGCACAACTGGGGGTTTCTCTCACCTCTCCAGCGAACACAACTTACAGTAAGTATGGTAGGTATAAGCTCCTCTTCTCTCTTCCTTCACACAGGCTGCTGGCTGAGACACACAGAATGGTTAGCACACAACTGGGGGTTTCTCTCACCTCTCCAGCGAACACAACATACAGTAAGTATGGTAGGTATAAGCTCCTCTTCTCTCTTTCTTTACACAGGCTGCTACAGCCTAGATAGGGAGAATACAACGACTGACGCCGACAGCCTTTCCGTCTTTCCACAGTTCAGAGGATGGAGGCGGGGGTCTAGCAGACGATACACACACACAGCAAAAAGACAGGACACTGCACCACTTCAAGTGAAAGGTTTCACAAAATATAGACTCACCACACCACACTATAAGTGAGCACTGAGAAACCCCGTCTTCTCCTCTTTCCCGGAATTCGGTATGGCGTTGTTTGTATGACGCAGTCTACGTTCTTGGGAGCTATAGTCAACCGAGTTGGATTCCTTCCGGCACTCCCACCACACTGCTCCGTGGTAGGGCCGTCCTGCTTTCACTAGACGCTTCGTAGCGCAGCCCGGATCAACAGAGCCTGCGGGCTCTTCAAAAGGTGCGGATCATCTTCCTGCCTTAGGCAGAGGAGCTTTCCCCATGTCAGTCGCTGCCAGTGTACGTCTTCTGCAAAGCCTTTTATGCCGCTCCTCTTAACGACACACAGCTGTGCTTGATTTTCCGATTACAGCTCCTCGCGATCCTACCGGATGTCCGGTGTTTCCCTCTTCTCGGTCTGGGCGGAAACATCCGGGCGGAACCAAATTTGCCCACTTTTGGTTCCGCCCAAAAAAAAAATCGTCACCTTGTGACACTGTTGCCACGGTAAATCGTAATATCTGAGCTCCATTGATGATGGCTTTTCATAGTGGTTGTGTACGCGCTTAACTCAGAGTTACTTGTGTATATCATCTGTGTCTTTGTTATCTGCGTCAATCATAAATAAAACATGTTTGGACGATGAATACTACCACCATACAAATCTCTCTAATGTAATTTTTTTAAAGCACATTTGTTATTGTGGCTTAAACTCTGCTCACTCTTGCTAAGATTATAGTTGTGAAACTTTCTAAACTACATAGTGAAGTGTTTTATATGATTTTAAATGTTTGATCTATTTTAAAGCTTCTCAGCCATGTCCTGGAGTGTTAGATAAGGGAAACATACAAAAAGTAGTGATGGGGTGAGTTATACTCAGGTTACTCAATTTTAATAGGCATTGATCAACTGTATTTGACAGGCTGATCATAATAACTGACTTAAAATGAACATGTATATGCTTTAAAATTGATTATTATATTCTTTAAATCAATGGAAGTTGTGATTATTAAAGCATTATGTTGTTGTACAGCTTGCTTTTGACTATAGGTTAAATAAAATGTTTAACCACTGAAGTTAAAGTGTGCCATGCAATCCGTTTACATTATAGACACTTTATCCAAAGCAATTTATAGTGCAAGAAATAGACCTGAATTTATTTATCTGTATTCCCCCAAACCCACATCTTTTGTGCTGCTGCCAACAGATGTAACGAATGCATGTTTAATACATCATAGTTTTAGTGTGGCAATAAAATGTCCCTTATTAGCAAACAACAAGAGTCTATTAACACAAACTGTTCTTTAAACAAAGAAAAACATTGCTTCACTGGTTGCAAAAGAAGGAGCTTTTCGATGGGAAGAATTGTAATAGTCCATAGTCCTGATAGCTTTGCAGTGAATGTCCTTTAAGGGTGGGTTGCACTAACAAGGATTAAGCCTAAATCTGGTTTAAATCAAAGCTTATTTAATAATTCCATTGCACCAAACTTTAAACCTGTTTAAAAATAAACAGGTTTAAATTTAAACTGTCATTTTGATCCAGGTTTAAATCTTACAGTAAATCTAGATTATCTTTAATCCTGTTGCTCCATTACTTTAAACTCTGTTTTAAATCTCAGTGAGGGATTAACTTTAAACTTGCATATGAGGAGGTTTAAATATGTTTTTTTTACAATTAAATGTCTGGTTGAATGATTAGAAACACATACCGCGAGCTTGGTGGCGCTATTCAAAGATGCGTTTATTATAACGTCTCAACAAACTGTGTTTGGCAGCTCAAAAATATTATTAACAGCACCGCTGACAGCGATGCTCGTATGTGCTTCTCCTCTGTCACGCGCGCTCCAGTCAGGCGAACGACAGTGAATGATCGGACACATGGTGGCGCTTCATGACAAATGCGTCGACACATCTTTTTCATTATATCACAATATCTGAGCTTTGCGATATTTCCTGTCACAATATTTCTTGATCTGTTAATCAATACAGTTGTTTTAAAAGATTGTCAAATGTTTTTATATGAATCAGACCTTTAGATTAGCCTACCGGCGTATGTAGGTGATTTAAAATCAAAATAATGAAAAATTACATTACCTTTGCCTGCATAAACTGTTTATTTCCTTTTTGAATGACAACGTCAACATTGTTGCTGTTTATTAACACCGGAAAATTCAACATGGCGGACAAAATAAATCGCAGATAAAGGGTTTAATACAGTTTAAAGTTTTAATCTAAGATTTGTTAATCTGTGTTTAAATTTAAGTGGTGCAACACAACTCGAATTAAAATTAAACTGAGATCAACAAACCCTAGATTAGCTCTAAACTCTGCTTAATTTAATCCTTGTTGGTGCAACCCACCCTAAGTGTTTTAAATTAAATCATTTGAATCTTAAATTGGGTATTATTGTGCTTAATCCGAGACTAGTTGCATTTATGAATGTAAAACTTAAGATATAAAAAACGTACCAACATTTTTTTTGTAGTTGAATGTTTTGCAGGTAGTGGCTAGAAGGCATACAGCTACTGCCAACATCTCGTGAAATCTCGCCGGATGAACGCTGTTGTCATCCTCAAACCTAACCCAACATCTCGCGAGATTCCGCCGTAGCTGTATCCCCTCCTGCCTGTCCTGTTTGCCACTGTTTTTGAAGTGACGTCGATGCATACTCAATCGGAAGGCTGCAGCCTCAGGAGGTCGCATTTGCAGGCTGTCTTATTTCAGAATATTAACAATTATAAATTTGACTCTTTTTTTAGTCATTCGTAAATCGTTGTAATATGCTTATGATTTGGGAATGTAATGCTCAGTTGACTGAAATAAACCAAGCTTGATGACGTAACGTTATGCAGTCTGCATATGCGACCTCCGAAGACTGCAGCCTTTGCTTTGAACGTTTCCATGTGAATATTGAAAATTTATGTGAATTTTGTGGTATTGCCAAATAATCTGTCACTCATCTTTTTTTTTTTTTTGCCTATACTCAAAAATGTTTTGGGTAGATATAACTTCATTTCTAGGTTGTTTGGAAAATCTACAAATTGATCTGATGTAGTTTTTTCTTTGTAAAGGACAATGTTGATTCCAAAAGTAAGATGTGCTTCCTTAAAAAAAACTTTTTATTTTACTTGGAAAATATCACATTCATGTGAAAAAAAATGGACGAAAGCTAAGCCAAATTATGAACATTTTATAAAAGAAATTTAACAAAATGGTATTACATTAGACAAAATCATGAACAAAAAGGCAAGAAAGACCCATGAAGCTTTTTGTTACTTTAAATTGTTGTAACTTACCACTGGCATTTTTTTATTATTATTTAAAATTGTATGTTTATTTGATTTCTACTTGTTGCGAGTTAGCCTACATTTTCTGTAAAAAAAAAAAAAAAGACGGCAGCCTTTGGATTGAGAAACGGCCTCTATTACATAATTTCGGATATTTCCCCACCTCGAACAGGGAAATAACGTCGTATTAAGTACTTAGTATAATTAAACATTCAAAGTGTTCAGTAAGAGCACCATTCCAGACATTATTTCCGGGTTGAGGCAATAAACTCTGGGACGGAGCCAGACCGGAGCTGACCTGGTACGGATCCTGAAACGTGACTCCACTTCAGACGAGGCGTGGTGAATCTCTCTCGTGGTACTTACATGTCATCCGCCTGTCGGATCTTTCTTGCGTTGTATGAAGGTAAACACTCCTAACATCTTAAACGCAAGGTATTGATTTGTTTTGGAAGATTAACTTTTCCTCTTCTGTTCTTCATAAACCCCGAATGTATCACAAACTCAAGACGTTGCAAGGAGTTTTAATGGCAACACTTTACAAGTTCCACTGGACTCGAGTAATACATTTTATCACAAAAAATGCTAAGCCAAAATTACTTTAAAGGGATAGTGCACTCAAAAATGAAAATTCTGTCATCATTTACTCACCCTCATGTTGTTGTAAAATTTTGTTGAGTTTTTTAGTTTTCCTACTATGGGTTAGTTGTGTGCTTACCATCATTTATAAAATTTCTTTCTTTTTGTTCATAAGAAAAAAGAAATTCATAAAGGTTTAAAACAACATGAGGATGAGAAAATGATGACACAATTTTCATTTTTCGGTGAACTATCTCTTAAACTGTGTCCTAATTATCAGTGTGCATCAAAAAAGGGTGACACTTAAATTTGTGTGTTTTGTGATTTTTTAGTCATTGTATTAAAAAGGAGATATGTCCGGTGGTTATCCTCGGAAGGGTGGGGCTAATGGGAAATGTTTACTCTGTTTATAGGTTCTGGCTAGATGGGATACAGCTAAGGCCCCTGAAATGTTGGGTTTAGGGTTATGTTTGGGGGTAGAATTAGCATGAAAACAGCCCTCATCCGGTGATATATAAGATATTTTGACTGTAGCTGTATCCCTTCTAGCCACAACCCTGTTTATGCTGGCTTCAAGGGAAACGGGAGTCTGGACGCTGGTTCGGGTTGAAAGGAGTCGTTGTTACTGGAAGTTTTACGATGTGGGCATATACGTACAGTTGCCAAGTTATTAAACTCTAACAACATTCCTGAAATTCCTTAGCTTCCTTGCTTTTATCCACTACAAAGTGTCACGTCACCTCACCATTAATCATATTGACTAAATACTTGAATCATATAGATAACATATTTGACGTAGTAACTATACCTGTTTTTCCATTATGTTAATTGTAAAATGTTTGTTACTGGGACCAAAGCTCAATTTCTTGTTACTCCTCCCTTATGAACGCTACAGTTCCCCTCCCATTTGCCCCGCTACACAGCAAAATCACCAGTGCTAAATCAACACTGCTGGTGTATATAAGGGGACCACCAGGTCTGGTGTTACTCATACAGTATAAACACCAGCAGTGTTGATTTAACACTGCTGATTTTGCTGTGTACAATCCTCACCATATCCGACAAAGATCTATAGAAGAAAAAGCTTGAACTAGAGGACGGCCAGACGACAACAGATCACAAGGAAAAAAAGTACAGGCAGAAAATGGATCCCAGCTGGGATTCATCAGAGAAGTCGGGCTTTGCGCAGCCCGCACCTCCACCATACCAGGAAAATCAAGGATACCCTAATGCTGGATATCCGCCCCAGCAATATGGAACTCCAGGTGGCCAACCAATCCCTCAGGCCCAATATCCAGGACAGCCTCCGATCACTGTACAGCCGACAGTTTATGTGAGTCTCACCCCACTGGCAAATCCACTGCCGGATTACCTGGGCTACTCCATCTTTACCATGCTGTGCTGCTGTTTACCACTGGGTATTGCTGCTCTGATTAACTCCATGTCTGTAAGTATGAATTTTCTTATTTATTTAATTCTTAATAATGTGGAAATCTGCAAATAATTATTAAAAAATTTTTTTTTTGAAGTATAATATAATTAAACTACCGATTCTGATCATATGAACATATGTGGATTTAAATAGATAGATACACCCTTGGTATTTGCTAACACGAAAATAATATTTCCAAAAGGTTTGTTTGGATTCGTGAGCAAACAAACCTGCTTTCATTGCCATGTGAAAAACTGTTTATATAAACAAAGGTCATATTTTTACTACTACTATGGAGAATCAGTTGGAGCACTGAACATTTTATAATCATGTTTGTTGTGTGTCCATTGTGGTTAAGAGTCAGATTTTACAGTAAAATGCTTTTTTTACCAGGTATGTAGAAATCAAATGCATGAGAACATAAAAGGGAAATTATGAAAAACGGTTATTTCACTACATGTTTCACACTTGCTTTCACAGACTCGAAATGCCAACATGTCCGGACAACAACAAGTAGCGGAGAAAAGCTCCAGATTGGCACGCATACTTAACCACACTGCTCTTGGTTTGGGTATCACTTTCCTTGTAATTTATATCATCCTTGTCGTTTTCTACCTTAGACGTCATGCACGTGATTGAATGTAGTTTTCTTAAAATTATTTTTCTTTAAAAAAAATTGTTGGATCTACGTAATTTATGTACACCAGTTCAACATGATTGAATCAAGTTTTTTTAAAACTAAATTAATTTAAATTTATGTTAATTTAATTTTAAGAAAGCCTAATGTAAGAAGTTTTTTGTTCAGTGTGTAAAGTGACATAGCGATCAATGCAGTGTTTCGAATATGATGTTATTAAAATGTTTGATATTCTGCTTTTGAATGTAAAAGCTTTATGTACAATGGTGATTTTGTTTATGCTAAACATCAATGGGCGGTGCCATGCATATTACTAGTGAGGAATGACTTAACATGTTGACTCATATTGACTTCATTAATTCATTGGTTTATTTTTTTACTTAATTAAAAAGAGGGGTTTTACATTTTGTTGTGCTTTAACAGAATTAAACTTTTAGGGTAAATGAGACATTTCTTACATTTTATGAGTTTGGTGAACAAAATATAAATGCATAATATAATTTGCAGTATATTTTCATTATATCAAGCTATAACCATATGTAACTGGTTGGTTTATAGTCTAATATTATACTATCCTGTGCCAGAAATATTATCCTACTATTCTGTATGTGCTGTGTGCATTAATAAGAACAATAAAATCTCTAGTAATCATCAAGTGTTTGTTGTAAAAGTACGAGTTTTCATTTTTGAATCAAAAATTTTAAGAGATTTAAGATGCTTATATTTAGTGCAGTGCAGAAATACTTACATTTGAATCTATTTAAAGTCACAAAACTATTTAAATGGAAAGCTGTAAAAAATGTGAACATTGTGGTATTTTATTTTTTACAAATTTATCTGTGCGCTTTATTATATATATTTTTTTAATTCATTTGCCCTCAAAATCTTTAATCAAAAACCTAAATCTCCATCCTTTTTTGAAATGATCTCGCTTTACTTTCGGTCATATGGTATGGCAGTGACCCAACTTCTAACGATCCAATCAGTTCTCGATGGATGAATTCTTTTAAATGTTCCGTTCTTCCTGTGTTTTTGAAGGTTGGATTGTGTTTACAGTGTACAACATAACACGTGTTCATGTTTCACATGTAAAAAAAAAAAACGCATTTTTCACACATTTACTTATCTGTATACCGCTGCTTTTACTGTCCTAAAAACGGTTATAACAGTTCTGATTGTGTAGTTTGTTTAGTGTGTTGTGATTCGACAGCAGCTTAGCTTAGCAGAGCCGTTTGAGCCAGTGCTGGCGACTGACGTATTCCTGTGGGCGGAGTTTAGTCAAAATCTTATATTGAAGACATTCAACCGGGAAGTAGAGGGCTGTAGTCCAAACCGGCCGTTTGCTGTATTGAAAGGGGACTTCTGGTAAAGAAAATATATCGCCTGGCAGTGAACTTTGAGCTTTATCACTTTGCAGGTATTACTTATGCTCCAAGAGCAACATTAGACGCTAACTAAAGCTTGAGAAAATGGGATCACCTTTAACGTTTCAAAAGCCGTATTGCTCAGATATACGTCAACACAGGGAAAATCAGACATTAGCTACTTCCATTTCATGGCGACTTTAAAGCTGTAATCTGTAGTTTCTGCCTCTCTATCGCCATCTCTGTTTGAAATATAAAATTGCAGTTATTTGCGGAGTGATTTTCTGTATCGTCTGTTGTGTTTCAACCCGTTACTCTGTGCGGATAAATCTGATGTCTGTTATATATATATATATATATATATATATATACACACTCACCGGCCACTTTATTAGGTACACCTGTCCAACTGCGCGTTAATGCAAATTTCTAATCAGCCAATCACATGTCAGCAACTCAATGCATTTAGGCATGTAGACATGGTCAAGTCAATCTGCTGAAGTTAAAACCGAGCGTCAGAATGGGGAAGAAAGGTGTTTAAAGTGATTTTGAACATGGCATGGTTGTGGTGCCAAACGGGCTGGTCTGAGTATTTCAGAAACTGCTGATCTACTGGGATTTTCACGCACAGCTATCTGTAGGGTTTACAGAGAATGGTCAGAAAAAGAGAAAATATCCAGTGAGCGGCAGTTCTGTGAGGGCAAATGCTTGCGAGCTGATAGAAAGGCAACAGTAACTCAAATAACCACTCGTTACAACCGAGGTATGCAGAAGAGCATCTCTGAACACACAACATGCCGAACCTTGAGGCTGATGGGCTACAGCAGCAGAAGACCACTCCTGACAGATAAGAACAGGAAACCAAGGCTACAATTCATACAGGCTCACCAAAATTGGACAGTAGAAGTTGGAAAAACGTTACCTGGTCTGATGAGTCTTGATTTCTGCTGCGACATACAGATGGTAGAGTCAGAATTTGGCGTCAACAACATGAAAGCATGGATCCATCCTGCCTTGTATCAATGGTTCAGGCTGGTGGTGGTGTTGTAATGGTGTGGGGGATATTTTCTTGGCACACTTTGGGCCCATTAGTACCAATTGAGCATTGTGTATTGTTTCTGACCATGTTCATCCATTTATGACCACAGTGTACCCATCCTCTGATGGATACTTCCAGCAGGATAACGCGCCATGTCATAAAGCGCAAATGATCTCATGCTGGTCCTTGAACATGACAATGAGTTCATTGTACTAAAATGGCCTCCACAGTCACCAGATCTCAACCAAATGGAGTATTTTGGGACGTGGTGGAATGGGAGCTTCGTGCCCTGGATGTGCAGCTGACAAATCTATATATATATACCATGAAAGTCAATGATCAGTCAATGGTTAGTCCATGAAAGTCAATGGTTACCATCAATTATTAAAATATCTTTCTTTGTGTTCATCAGAAAAAGGAAATTCATACAGGTTTAAAACAACATGAGGATGAGAAAAAGAGGACAGAATTTTGGGTGAACTATCCCTTTAGTCCCTTTTGTCCTAATTATCATTGTGCTTTAAAAAAATCAGGGTGAAACTTTATTTTTTGTGTCTGTGTTTCTTCAGTCAGTGTATTTAAAAGGAGATATGTCCGCTTATCTTCGGAAGGGTGGGGCTAATGGGAAATGTTTACTCTATTTATGGGTTCTGGCTAGATCAGCTATGGCCCCTGAAATGTTGGGTTTTGGGGTAGGATTAGGATGAAAACAACTCTCATCCGGTGATATTTCAAAATATTTTGGCTGTAGCTGTATCCCTTCTAGCCACAACTCTGTTTATGCTGGCCTTCAAGGGAAACAGGAGGGGTCTGGACGCTGGTTCGGGTTGAAAGGAGTCGTTGTTACTGGAAGTTTTAAGATGTGGGCATATATGTACAGTTGCCAAGTTATTAAACTCTAACAACATTCCTGAAATTCCTTAGCTTCCTTGCATTTATCCACTACAATGTTTGATCTTTGTAATTCTTAAGTGTCACATCACCTCACCATTAATCATATTGACTAAATACTTGAATCATATAGATAACATATTTGACATGGTAACTATACCTGTTTTTCCATTATGTAAATTGTAAAATGTATTTTACTGGAAACCAAAGCTGAATTTCTTGTTACTCCTCCCTTATGACAGCTACAGCTCCCCTCCCAGTTGCCTGCTACAAAAGTAATCCTCACCATATGCAACAAAGATCTATAACAGAAAAAGCTTGAACTAGAGGACAGCCAGACGACAACAGATCACAAGCAAAAAAAATACAGACAGAAAATGGATCCCAGCTGGGATTCATCAGAGAAGTCAGGCATTGCGCAGCCCGCACCTCCACCATACCAGGAAAATCAAGGATACCCTAATGCTGGATATCCGCCCCAGCAATATGGCCAACCAATCCCACAGGCTCCTTATCCAGGACAGCCTCCGATCACTGTACAGCCGACAGTTTATGTGGGCCCCACTCCACTGGCAAATCCACTGCCGGATTACCTGGGTTACTCCATCTTTACCATGCTGTGCTGCTGTTTACCACTGGGCATTGCTGCTCTGATTAACTCTATGTCTGTAAGTATAAATCATTTTCTTATTATTTAATTCTTAATAATAAGGAAATCTGCATATATATATATATATATATATATATATATATATATATATATATATATATATATATATATATATATATATATATATATATATATATATATTTTTTTTTTATATATATATATATATATATATATTTATAGCTTGAACTATATATATATAATTATTATTTTTTTTTTTTTTTTTTTTTGAAGTATAATAATTAAACTATCGACTCTGAACAAGTATACTAAACTTGCCTATGATTAACCAATTTGGATCATATGAACATATGTGCAGAAAGATAGATAGATAGATAGATAGATAGATAGATAGATAGATAGATAGATAGATAGATAGATAGATAGATAGATAGATAGATAGATAGATAGATAGATAGATAGATAACAGTTATTTATGCTGTAATTGCTTCCTGATGCCACAGGCAATATAACATTTCTTTGAGAAAAATATAATTCCTTGATGTCTTCCTGATCACAACAAGGGGTTTTTCTTAGGGAGCGGTGACATGCCAAACCCACTGACATTTCACAAGAAGTCACGCAAGCATCATTAACCAGCTGTTTGGATTATAGTCCATAGAGGCTCAGTAATGTAATATCCTGTTTATCATTTATCAATGACCCTTGGTGTTTGCTTACACAAAAATAATATTTCCATAAGGTTTGTTTGGATTTGTGAGCAAACAAACCTGCTTTTAGTGCCGTGTGAAATACGGGTTATATTTTTACTACCACTATGGAAAATCATTTGGAGCACTAAACATTTTATATTCATGTTTGTTGTGTGCACATTGTGGTTAAGAGTCAGATTTTACAGTAAAATGCTTTTTTTTACCAGGTATGTAGATATCAAATGCATGAGAACATAAAAGGGAAATTATGAGAAACAGTTATTTGACATAATGTTTCACACTTGCTTTCACAGACTCGAAATGCCAACATGTCCGGACAACAACAAGTAGCGGAGAAAAGCTCCAGAATGGCACGCATACTTAACCACACTGCTGTTGGTTTGGGTATCACTTTCTTTGTAGTGTATATCATCATTGTCATTTTCTACGTTAAACGTGTACACTAAAAAAAGTTTTCGGGTTGCACATGATTTTTCTTAAAAAAAATTGTTGGATCTATGTAATTTCATTGTGTACACCAGTTCAACATGATTAAATCAGGTTTTCTTATAACTTAATTAATTTAAATTTATGGTAATTTCATTTTAAGAAAACCTAATGTAATCATGTTCAACCGATGTCCAGAAGTTTTTTGTTCAGTGTGTAAAGTGACATAGCGATCAATGCAGTGTTTTGAATATGATGTTATTAAAATGTTTGATATTCTGCATTTGAATGTAAAAGCTATATGTACAATGGTGATTTTGTTTATGCTAAACATCAATGGGCGGTGCCATGCATATGACTACTGAGGAATGACTTAACATGTTGACTCATATTGACTTAATTCATTGGTTTATTTTTTTACTGAATTAAAAGAGTGGTTTGACTTTTTGTTGTGTTTTTACAGAATTAAACTTTCAGGGTAAATGAGACATTTCTTACATTTTATGAGTTGATGTGAGGTGAACAAAATATAAATGCATTTACCATTTACAGTATATTTTCATTATAACAAGCTATAACCATATGTAACTGGTTTATAGTCTACTATTATAATATCCTGTGCCAGACATCTTATTCTACTATTCTGTATGTGCTGTGTGCATTAATGAGAACAATAAAATCTCTAGTAATCATCAAGTGTTTTTGTAAAAGTACGAGTTTTCATTTTTAAATCTAAAATTTTAAAAGATTAAGATTCTTATATTTAGTGCAGTGCAGAAATACTTACATTTGAATCTACTTAAAGTCACAATGAAATTGAAATGAAAAACGTATTTTTTTCTAAACATTGTGATAAGTTATCTTTGAGCTTTATTATTATTTATTAATTAATTATTGTGCCCTCAAAAACTCTTTAATCAAAAACACAAATCTCCTCCCCTTCTCGAAACGATCTTGCTTTACTAAGTTCATATGATATGGCAAGTTGGCGGGGTCTGGAAAAAGATTGCAGCAAATTGCAATGTGACCCAACTTCTAACAATCCAATCAGTTCTTGATGGATGAATTCAAGTCCAGCCGTACCTTTTAAATGTCCTGTTCTTCCTGTGTTTTTGAAGCTTTGATTGTGTTTAGTATGCAATATAACACGTGTTCATGTTTCACGTGTAAAAAAAACGAATTTTTCACACATTAAGTTATCTGTATACCGCTGCTTTTACTGTCCTAAAAACGGTCTGATGTCTTGCTTGCTCTATGAAGTCCCTCCTTCAGAAATACATATCGAGTTCTGATTGTGTAGTTTGTTTAGTGTGTTGTGATTCGACAGCAGCTTAGCTTAGCAGAGCCGTTTGAGCCAGTGCTGGCGACTGACGTATTCCTGTGGGCGGAGTTTAGTCAAAAACTTATATTGTCGACATTCAACTGGGAAGTAGAGGGCTGTAGTCTAAACTGTCCATTTGCTGTATTGAAAGGGGACTTCTGTTAAAGAAAATATATTGCCTGGCAGTGAACTTTGAGCTTTATCATTTTGCAAGTATTATTTATGCTCTAACAGCAACATTACACGCTAACTAAAGCTTGAGAAAATGGGATCACATTTAACGTTTCAGAAGCCGTTTCGCTCAGATATACGTCAACACAGGGAAAATAAGACATTAGCTACTTCCGTTTCATGGCGACTTTAAAGCTGCAATCTGTAGTTTCTGCCTCTCTATCGCCATCTCTGTTTATAATATAAAATTGCAGTTATTTGCGGAGTGATTTTCTGTATCGTCTGTTGTGTTTCACCCCGTTACTCTTTGCGGATGAATCTGATATATATAAAAGAAAATTATATTTAAATAAATACATTTGACCTGTAGGCCATTTTACATTTATGATGTGGAGCGCATATAGGTGCAGAAAACCTGGGTCTTTTATTTTGTATTTTGCACGTACGTTTCCTGGTGGTTTGTTCACATGACTATCATGGGTATTTACCTGGTAGTGTTTCCTGTTTTGTTTAGCGAGTGTTTAGGTGTGTGTGTAGAGAGGGGGTGAGTTGCCAGGAGTGTTCACTTTCTGTTGACCGTTTACGTTCATGTTTATACGTTCATACAGTAAGCTACATTTCTACCAACAAATGTTCCTGCATGGATGTTCTGTCTTAATAAACGTCTTTGGATTTTAAATGCATGGAAACGCGTCACAGATCTTTTCCAAGCGACCCGAGCTGATACCAAACGTGACACGATAACACTGTAGATCATTGATTGGTCTGAGAGAATCGTCATCAGCGTCATATTAGCTTTAGCTTACTGCTATCTTACTCTGTCTCGAGCAAACATGTTGTTATCTGTGCTCTGCTATAAGTTTCCAAACACCCTTTTAGCACAGGTTAAGAATCCGGGACACCATAACAGTTTTTTCCAGACTTGCAGTTTGTAGCGGCACATTCGCGACGTGCATGTCCGCATTATGTATGCTTAAATGCAACTTCAATTAGGCTCAGCGGAGCGGCGTCGACTGACGCCACGGGTCGGGTGTTTGAACAGAAACTGTCATGTGAGACAGAGGTAGTTATAAACACGATGTGAAAACATCTATTTGTTGTGGCCAATTTTAATTTTGTGGCAGACTGAGAAATAAATGAATGTATGGGAATGAACAACAACGCTCTCACTTGTTTGATGTCACAGCAGTAGGCAATGCAAATCGACACGCCTATAATCCCTCCCACTGCGAAGTGATACTAAACTCAATGGAAAAGCTAACCACGCCAAAGTGAGGTGAGCTGACCCGACCCAAACTAAACTAAACCGTGGGGTACTATGCAATGGAAAAGCGCCCTTAGTTACTTTAAAAAAGATAGTTCACTCAAAAATGAAAATTCTGTCTCATGTTTTTGTAAACCTGAATGAGGTTTTTTTCCTACAGTGAAAGTCAATGGTTACCATCATTTATCAAAATATCTTTCTTTGTGTTCATCAGAAAAAAGAAATTCATACAGGTTTAAAACAACATGAGGATGAGAAAAATTGACAGAATTTTCATTTTTGGGTGAACTATCCCTTTAACTGTGTCCTAATTATCAGTTTGCTTAAAAAAAAAATGGTGACACTTTATTTTTTGTGTCTGTGTTTCTTCAGTCAGTGTATTTAAAAGGAGATATGTCCGGTTATCTTCGGAAGGGTGGGGCTAATGGGAAATGTTTACTCTATTTATGGGTTCTGGCTAGATCAGCTATGGCCCCTGAAATGTTGGGTTTTGGGGTAGGATTAGGATGAAAACAGCGCTCATCCGGCGATATTTCCAGATATTTTGGCCGTAGCTGTATCCCTTCTAGCCACAACCCTGTTTATGCTGGCCTTCAAGGGAAACGGGAGGAGTCTGGATGCTGATTCGGGTTGAATGGATGACTGGATGTTTTACAATGTGGGCATATACGTACCATTGCTAAGTTCTTAAACTCTAACAACGTTCCTGAAATTCCTTAGCTTCCTTGCTTTCATCCACTACAATGTTTTAGCTGTGTAATGTTTAGTTTTTAATAAAAGTGTGTTTACTTTCACGCCACCTCACTTTTAATGATATTGACTATATACTTTGACTCACATGAAGTTATATATATATATATATATATATATATATATATATATAACACATATTTGACATAGTAACTATTATAGCTGTTTATCCATTATGTAAATACCTCTAATTGTATGATGTATGTTACTGGAAACCAAAGCTGAATTTCTTTGTTGCTCCACCCTTATGAAAGCTTCAGCTCCCCTCCCATTTGCCTGCTACCAAAGTAATCCTCACCATATGCGACAAAGATCTACAAAAGAAAAAGCTTGAACCAGAGGACAGCAAGACGACAACAGAAAATGGATCCCAGCTGGAATTCATCTGAGAAGTCAGGCATTGCACAGCCCACACCTCCACCATACCAGGAAAATCAAGGATACCCTAATGCTGGATATCCGCCCCAGCAATATGGACCTCCAGGTGGCCAACCAATCCCACAGGCCCAATATCCAGGACAGCCTCCGATCAATGTACAGCCGACAGTTGTTGTGGGCCCCACTCCACTGGCAAATCCACTGCCGGATTACCTGGGTTACTCCATCTTTACCATGCTGTGCTGCTGTTTACCACTGGGCATTGCTGCTCTCATTAACTCCATGTCTGTAAGTGTGAATAATTTTCTTATTTAATTTTTAATAATGAGAAAATCTGCAAATAAAATTTTTTTTTAAGTACAATAATTAAATTACACTTTAGATTATGAACGAGTTTATACTAAATGTCCCTATGATTAACAAACTCGGATCATATGAAAATATGTGCATTTAAATAAACAATGATAGATAGATAGATAGATAGATAGATAGATAGATAGATAGATAGATAGATAGATAGATAGATAGATAGATACAGGGGCGTCGCTAGATCCCTCCCTGCGGAAAAAAACAGCATACCAGCAAGAACAGCATATGTTGTGTTTTGGTGCTGGTTTGCTAGTGAACACCAGCTAAACCAGCATCAAACCTGCATCAGCACCAGCATTAGCACCAGCTAAACCAGCATCAAACCAGCATTAGCACCAGCTATACCAGCATTAGCACCAGCATCCCATGCTGGTCATACCAGCATATGTTGTGTTTTGGTGCCGGTATGCTGTGACCACCAGCTAAACCAGCATAGACCCGCATAATTCCCATGCTGGTTTGATGCTGGTTTTTTCAGCAGGGTTTTACTGGGGCACATGCCCCAGTGTAAATCTTTTGTGCCCCAGTGTAAATATCAAGTTTAAATTTTAGCAGTTAACTAGTGCAATCCTTTACAAAGAATTGCGGAAAAAACGGATCTCAATGCAAAGTAGTTACCCATTTTAGGCTTGTAAAGCGACGAAGCAGTCGCATTGACGCGTGCATGCACGTATCCATGTCCGCGGGCGTTTGCGTTCGCTGCGCTCAACCAAAAGGTGACGCCACGCGAGTGCTTATGAAAACATATCGAAACTAAAGTAAGTTTCTAAATAATAATGCTAATCTTATTTTTAAGATCTCGATCAGTATTGGCTTCTGTAGATGGACATAAGAAATGTTTTGTGCAAAGCAGGGAAAGGAAAGCTGAAAGGAGAGATGATGAGTTTAAGGGAGGTAAGACAAACTCCTCACCTTGTCAGGTCTCAAACATTAGGGATAAAATCTCAGGAAAACCTCTTGTCAAGTCTATAGAATTGCATTGTTGCTGAGAAAATCAACAGATGTAGTCTATGTGAAATTAATATTTAGTTTACTAAAATATTAGACACTAACTTACATAACAGTTAGCAGTAACTATGACTGAGATTATTTAGTATAGCAGTCATAAAATTACTGGTTTCTTAAAATATTCTTGTAAAAATAAGTTATTAATCATTGCTATCATTGTATAATGTAGAAAATATTTCTCTGCTGTCAATATTTCCAAACATGTTATGCCATTTATGCCTCCAAACATGTTAATAATGTTAGGTATGATAAAGATTACACTTGTATATTTTATCTTTCGCAGTAAATGTTTACTGTATAATAGTGGGTTAAGCAAAGGACATTGTATGGAAGAGTTGCACACTTCTTGCACACAGCAGGCTTTAAAAAAAGTCAGCAAAAATGGGGGGCCTGTGCAGTAGAGCTTTATGTCTAGCAACGCCCCTGGAGATAGATAGATATTTATGCTCTAATAGCTTCCGAATGGTAAATGCTTCCTAAGTGCCACAGGCAATATAAAATTTCTTTGAGAGAAAAACTATTCATTAACGTCTTCCTGATCAAAACAAGGGTTTTTTGTTAGGGAGTGGTGACATGCAATACCTACTGAAATTTCACAAGAAGTCATACAAGCATCATTAATGTATCCTGTTTATCATTTATCAATGATCCTTGGTGTTTGCTTACACAAAAATAATATTTCCATAATGTTTGTTTGGATTCATAAGCAAACAAACCTGCTTTCAGTGCAATGTGAAAAACTTTATATAAACAAAGGTCATATTTTTACTAGTACTATTGTAAATGAGTTGGAACACTAAACATTTTATAATCATGTTTGTTGTGTGCACATTGTGGTAAAGAGTCAGATTTTACAGTAAAATGCTTTTTTTACCAGGTATGTAGATATCAAATGCATGAGAACATAAAAGGGAAATTATGAGAAACAGTTATTTGACATGATGTTTCACACTTGCTTTCACAGACTCGAAATGCCAACATGTCCGGACAACAACAAGTAGCGGAGAAAAGCTCCAGAATGGCACGCATACTTAACCACACTGCTGTTGGTTTGGGTATCACTTTAGTTGTAGTGTATATCATCATTGTCATTTACTACATTTGGGTTACACATAATTGAATTAAGTTTTCTTAAAATGATTTTTCTTAACAAAAATTGTTGGATCTATGTAATTTAATTATGTACACCAGTTCAACATGATTGAATCAGGTTTTCTTAAAACTAAATTAATTTAAATATATTTCATTTTAAGAAAACGTAATTTAATCATGTTCAACCGAAGTCCAGAAGGTTTTTTTCAGTGTATAAAGTGACACAGCGATCAATGCAGTGTTTTGAATATGTTTTTATTAAAATGTTTGATATTCTGCTTTTGAATGTAAAAGCTTTATGTACAATGGTGACTTTGTTTATGCTAAACATCAATGGGCAGTGCCATGCATATGACTATTAAGGAATGACTTAACATGTTGACTCATATTGACTTGATTTATTCATTTATTTATTTTTTTACTTAATTAAAAAGAATTATTTGACTTTTTGTTGTGCTTTAACAGAATTAATCTTTCAGGGTAAATGAGACATTTAATGAGACGGTGAACAGAATATAAATGCAGTTACCATTTTTAGTATATTTTCATTATAACAAGCTATAACCATATGTAACTGGTTTATAGTCTACTATTATAATATCCTGTGCCAGACATCTTATCCTACTATTCTGTATGTGCTGTGTGCATTAATGAGAACAATAAAATCTCCAATAATCATCAATTGTTTTTTGTAAAATTACGAGTTTTCTTTTTAAATCTAAAATTTTAAAAGATTAAGATGCTTATATGAAGTGTAGTGCAGAAATACTTATTTGAATCTACTTAAAGTCACAATGAAATTGAAATGAAAAACAATTTTTCCCCCGAACATTGTGATATTTAAATTTTTTACAAACAACTTATCTGTGCGCTTTGTTATTATTTATTTATTTATTTAATTCATGTGCCCTCAAAAAATCTTTAATCAAAAACACAAATCTCCTCCCCTTCTCTTTACTAGTTCATATGATATGGAAGGTGGGCAGGGTCCGGAAAAAGATTGAAGCAATTTTTTTCAACTTTTCAAGCGGCAACGCGTGCGTCAGCCAATCATATCACCTCATGCAAATAACCTATAGGCAGAGCCAGGCAATTACGTTTATGGAAGACCGGAGCTTGTGTTGCGGCCACAGTGATTGGCTGTTGGCCACGCTTCAGACAAGCCTTCCGTTAAGCGTTAACGCTGACGGACCGTGTGAATGTGTCACAAGCCAGGGGCTGGCTGCTAGTGTTTAAGCCACGCCCCTTCTAAACTTCCACCTCGAGGAGGTCCCCAAAACCAACCCAATGACCAGACAACAACGAGTACAGGTAAGTATAAAAATATTCTTTATTTGTTTAAATAGTTAAAATATACGGGGGCTTGGGGAAAGGGGAATTAAAAACTAAAATCAGGATCTGCCCTCCAGGGGGCCACGGCCGAATGAATGCCAGAGGGAAGGGGGGGGGTTTGCGTCGGGGAACTGGCTCCCGCCTCTGGTTCCCTCTGCCCGTGGCGCGCTCCTCTTCCTTCCTCCGCGCTGGTTACAACTCCCGAGTAGGTATGGCTCTCTTCACAGCTCAGTACCTCGGTACTCACTCTGACTCTCTTTCTCTCCACAGACGGCTGCTGGGATACAGGGGCACAGTGAATCGATTTCAAGACTTCCTCTCACCTCTGTGCTGGTTACAGCTTCTGGGTAGGTATGGCTCTCTCTCCACAGCTTAACATCTCAGTGTTCACGCTGGCTCTCTTTCTCTCCACAGACGACTCTGTGCTGGTTACAGCTTCTGGGTAGGTATGGCTCTCTCCACAGCTCAATATCTCAGTGTTCACGCTGGCTCTCTTTCTCTCCACAGACGACTGCTGGGACACGGAGACACAGTAAATCGATTTCAAGGCTTTCTCTCACCTCTGCGCTGGTTACAGCTTCTGGGTAGGTATGGCTCTCTCCACAGCTTAATATCTCAGTGTTCACGCTGGCTCTCTTTCTCTCCACAGACGACTCTACGCTGGTTACAGCTTCTGGGGAGTTATGGCTCTCACGACTCACTCACTTCCACACACCGCCAATCGCACAGTTCTTCGCCGCCACTCTGTGATACTGTTAGACTGAAAACACACTACAGCATAATCGTACAGGTATTCTCTAGCGCCGTTTTTCCTCTTCGTCGTCCCGGGACGAGTGACTGAAGGCGGGGTTACGTCAGACAAGACACAGCACTCTCACTGCAATACACAGCATTACACAGCACCACTTCAAGTGAAAAATTCTACATCCAAAGACTCACCCACCACGCTCAGTGCACACAATAGACACCCGTCCTTTTCCACTTCGCTCTGGGCGAGAATAGGGAGATGGTAGACGGCCTAGTATTTGTTTGTTGTCGTCACTGTAGCTGCTTCCACACGAGAACCCTTCGGCTCACCCACCACGCTCGTACAGGGGTAGGGCCACTCAGTCTCTCTTGAAAACACTCAAAACGATGTATAGGTCAAATACATACAAAACACCTACTTCAAGGGATTTGGTTACTCACAATCTCTGTCTTTCTTCGTCCTAGATTGACTTCACGCTGTAATAACTCCAGATGCATAGACAGGGCGTTTTCCAGCCACCAACACCACTTTTCCACAGGTGTATACTCACAACAGTAAGTTTTCCTCTTCCTCCGTTTCTCTCATCCAACGTCAGTGTCCGTCTAGTATTCCACCTATAAGGTCGTCGATATCCTCATTAGCATCGATCTACGATCCAAACGAGAGAGAGAGAGAGCAATACAGCGATCCAAAAATAGCGGATCCGGCGAGCCCAACTCGGCGCTACGATACACATCAACACACAGCGGATAACATCAGCCCGGTGCAGTGTCCCTTTAACTCTCTCACAGCCCCGTCCTCTTTCGCCTCTCTCGGCTGCCGTACTCTCTCCTCTCGCTCTAAGCGCTCTGTGGATCAACGGCGCCCTCCGGCTCCTCCGAGGACGGAGCGTGTGGTTTGGGTCTGCCCTAGGCAGTAGTGGAGCTCGTGCCCGAAACAACAACTCCTCGTTTGGGCTTTCCTTGGACCTTTTATGGGTCTTGCCTCTCTTCTCTCCTCCAATCGCGAGATACCAACTTAACTTGTGCCACCTGTTGCTCATCTGCCCGTGATCTGTGTTGCCAGGGAGACCAGGAAGTGAAGGGTGCGTTAAAAAAATCTGCCCGGGCGGAACCTCTCCTCTCCATTTTTAGTTCCGCCCTAAGTCACCTTGTGACATCTGCACCGTAACTGTGCATTCAGACCGCCACCGGCGAGAGCGTCAAAGTGGCCGGAAGTCATTCATTTTCAATTAGAGCCGGCAGCGAACTCCGGCGAGCAGCGGCGCGGCGCGTAATGTACAGCGTGAGCGTCGAGGAGAGTTGAAATCAGCTCAACTTTATAGTAATGAGATATGACGCGGTTCGGCGGCAACCAATCGGAAGGCGGAAATGTTCACCGGCAACCAATCGGAAGGTGGAAACCTCCGCCTGAGAGGAGTTCAGAGAATGCATTCGAGCGTCAGAGCGTCCACTACAACTTTTCTTTAGCGTCGTTGTCAGGGCAGCCAGAGCTTTTATTGACGCTCTCGCCGGCGGCGGTCTGAATGCACAGTTATGCTCTAAGAGCAACATTACATGCTAACTAAACCTTGAGAAAATGGGATCACCTTTAACATTTCAGAAGGCGTTTCACTCAGATATACTTCAACATGGAAAATAAGACAAGCTACTTCCGTTTCATGGCGACTTTAAAGCTGTAATCTGTAGTTTTGGCCTCTCTATCGCCATCTCTGTTTGAAATATAAAGTTGCAGTTATTCTGTATCGTCTGTTGTGTTTCACCCCATTACTCTGTGCGGATTAATCTGATGTCTGTGATCACTGCATCAGATCGGATCTGTCAGTATACATCAACATACTTACAATTCATATATATAAAAGTTGTATGAACAAGTAATCTATCTGCCGCATTTGTTCTGATTAATTAAAAACATATATGTTCAGAGGAAAAGTAATCTCTGCTCTAGTATTTAATCCCTTCAGATGTTACACTCTGAGGCTATTTTGGGGATTTTTGCATGGATTTGGCCTACCCAATTTCAAAAGCTTCCCATACCCACATGCAGAGGTGTACATACAAAAGTTTGGTATCATTTTACAAGAAACCCTTTGAAATTACAAAAAACACTGCTAAACACTGCTAAACATGGTTGTGTGTGTTGTCAGTCCTCTAATAAACACAAAAATAAATAGGCGCTTTTTGATGTTTTTTTCTAAAGTCTGTATTTAAAAGTGTATAACTCTGGCCCTGGGTGCTCCAGCAACCTGCAGACAGTTTTGTTTGATTCCAGCAATTGTCAGCTTACCCTTTTTGTATACAATTTCCGCCTAAAACAGTGTCCCCATAACCACATACAGTGGAATAAATGCAATTTCTTTATATTATTTTACAGAAAACCCTTTGAAGTTACATAAAAAGCTGCTGTGTGTGACAAATATTGTTATTTATGTTGTTTTTCATATGATCAATGAAAATACTGTCTTTGATAGTGTATAACTCTGGTTCTGTGTGCTCTAGCAGACTGCAGACAGTTCTGGTTGTTAGCAGCAGCAGACAGTAAACACCCAAAAAAGAATGAACTCTTTAGCATGACGAATTCAAATGTTATTCTTATTTAACTAAAGGGAGTGAAAATACATTTTTCATATAAAAAATTATTTTTTGTTTTGCACATATAATAAAGAGCAAGGGATTATTCATGCACACAACCAAAGAAAATGCTGTGAATGGACTCATTTATGAGAGTAACAAAGATAAAAGATGGTGTAGCCTTTGTGGCTATCTGTGCTATCTGAGGCAGTTCACGCTCAAGTTTCACATACGTTTATAAAAGACAATTTTTTTACCTCATTATTCATTCAACGATTGTTGAATATGTGATGATAATAGAACAAAAATAACGATGTACACTTATTCCTGAGAGTGAGAGCTTTCATTTGATATAAGACTTGCCCATGTTTGTCATACTTGAAAAATATGAAATATGTGAATATTAAATTATATAAAAAATATGGGGGGGGGGTGATACTGTAAATTAATTGTATATTAATTTCTTACAGTAAAAGATATGTCAAAGTGATGCAAATCTGCAGAAAGTAGAGAGTCTAAGCTTTCAAACAGTATCTCATATGTGTTACTGGGTCCATGACAGACCATTATAAATTAAAGGAATATTTTATATTAAGTAATAATCAAAAATTCTGGACCCGGTACATCCCAAAATTAAAAAAGTTAAAAAGCCCTGCTGATATCAAGCTGTGTCGCGTTCCCTTTTTAACTGAGAATCTGCAGTTTGAGCTTTCACTTTTTTAACAACAGATGATTCCCCAGATGTAGGGACGTAGTAAATTGGCATGACGTTACCCAGATGATAAAAGTTTAAAACTTTACAGATCCAACGCCGCTATCTAGTCAACAAGTTTAAACATAACAAACAACTCTAATCAATAAATCATTATTTTAAGCTTACTATTGTGAATCAGGGCAAGGTTATGAGATCATTTTGAACACATTTTTACTCAATAACTGATTTTTGTTTCTTTTTTAACAGAATAAAATGTTACTGCAGCTTTAAGTATCAAAAGTAATTCTAGTGATTTGTTGTAATAAATGTCAGGCAAACAGGCAGGCTAAAGGAAAGCGGATCCAGATGCAATTGAAGGTTTATTAAAAGTAAACAAGAAACCAGATAATCCCACATACAGGAAACAAGAACAACAAACAAGTACATCCATATGTTAAATAATTCAAAAACTGACAAGCTAACAACAGACAGGGCCATAAATACATGATGGGAACCAATGAAAAGCACAAAACAATGAAGTAATAAATTACTATAGAAACAAACAAAGAGATGGATGTGGTTACAATGAGCTTCCACGACAACAAACGGGAACAGAAAAAATGGAAATGAGGGAACTTAAAAAGAAAGAAAAACACAAAACTAGACTTTCAAAGGTGGAGGTATAAACATCAAATGTTGATTTGCGAAACATCGAAAAAGATGACTTTCAAAAGTAAAAGCACAAGACAAGGGAGACAGACAGACACCATGCATCCCAGGTTAGTTGTGCTTTAAAGAATTAACAAATAAAATAAATGATGTGTCACTGAATCAATCAATAAAATTATAGAGTAAACATTACATACAGAATAATGAATGAAGAAATGCTTGAATGCAAGGATGATTTGTATTTTGATGTTTGAATATCTTAAAGGGCCCATATTGTCAGACATTTCCTTAGGCGTGTATAAGTACATGTTAATGATATGCAAAAGGTACAAACCCCAAAGTAAACGATGACGCGAGTTTCAGGAACAGAGTGAAATGTGAAGCTTCTAAAATGTACGCTATATGGAAAATGTGGAAAATACGTGCCGTTTATCATCCTGACTTTGCTAAAAAATGTAATGTCATTCTTCTGCAGGTCTATCATAATGTGATTGTTTCAGCCTTCTATCATTTTAATTTAGGACATCTGTGGGGTTACTTTAAAGTTAAGGCCATTTTTAGGATGTTTTGTCAAGTTAGGATGCTAGTTAGGATTTTTTTTTTTTTTTTTTTTTGAAAGCAGAGAGTTTGTTTTTTCATTTAATATATTGTATGTTTCTATATTTTAAGAAGAAAACATTTTCTCGAAGGCATTAAACTTTTGTAAAAATCATGAAAATGTTAAGAGCATTTCTGAGAAGATTTATAAATATGGGCCCAGGTTTATAACAACAGGTCAAAAATAGGTTGGCTCCACAAGGACACTTTGATTAAATCTGAGATACTCATTTACAAGCCATTAAAAGGCACATGACTCTTATTGCTTCCCACCACTGTTTTTCCGAATCAAAGACAGAGACAGGGCTTATCCTAGTCCCAGACTAAAATGCATGATTTAGGGGCGGTTTCCCGGACAGGGATTAGCTGTCCAAACTAAAAACAACTTGCACTGACATATGTTTAAATACCAGTACCATTGTTTTGTCTTAAAATGCACCAATCTTTGTTTTTTGTAAGATATGTTTGTAAAAAACACATATATGTCCTAAAACAGCTAAGGCCTAGTCGTGGATTAATCTAAACCCTTTCCGGGAAACCACTCCTTGGAGTTTTGTTCTTTTTCCATGTTTAAGTGCTATAATTGGGTCCCCAGTGCTTCTATCAACCTAAAAAACATGAAAAAGATCAACTCCGTAACTTGGTAAGTTTTGGTTAACCATTCTTTGCAAGCAAGTGAAATAGGTTATTGAAATTTAGCTCCTTCTGTGATGTCAGAAGGGGATAATACCGCCCCTTAATCACACAATTTATAAAAACAACTGAAGCGAAACATTATTGATTAATTTTACAATGCGTTTTTTTTTTTTTTTTTTTTTTGATAATCGTTCTGAATCTGATCTCTAAACAAAATGTCTTCACAAAAATGCAATTAATTAGTGATGTATCTGCCGCCGATATTTATCGGGCGATTTTTTATGAATTTGAAACCATCGGCATATCGGCAATAGAACGAGAAAGGCCGATACCGATTGTTTATTAATTAACTGCATAAAGAAATCCATTATATGTAAAAAATTAGTTAATGTTGTTAATAAAATAAATGCTGAATAGCAAAAAACACCTTTGAAGGTTGTCATGCTGTCTTATTATATTTGTTTTAGCTTAATTTGTGCCTCTCTTATTATTTTGGTCAGTTGATTGTTAATTAGATCAAATCCATGTTCAGTAAAAAATATTTGATGCAGAAATAAACTAGCTAATAGACCAACTGTATAGTATTGTATAAAAGTGTTTAATGTCGGTATCGACGTCGGTTTCGGCCAGAAGTTGTCTGTTTAAATCGGTATCGCCCAAAAAAATCCTATCGGTGCATCCCTAAATTTAATTCAGCTTTTTGCAAAAATATTACAATTTTTTAAGAAAAATACCTATATTTAATAGTTTATGAGCAGAGAGAAAAAGATGAAATGTTTTTCCCCCGTTTCGTTTGTTTGTTTGTTTGTTTATTGTTTGTTTGAAAGCAGATGGTCTGTTCTTTCATTTAATATATTTGTATGTTTATATATATTTTATAAGAAAATGAAATCACAAAAAAAAAATGCTGGCTGGCAACTTAAAAAAAAAAGACTAAACATATGTAACACGTTGGCACTATTTGTAAACATGGTTATCTACATTATCATGAACTGAAGATAAAAAACTTAACCACCAAATTCTCAGGGGAAGTTGTTAAAGGCAGATTGTGGAAAGACGTTGTTAAAGTATTGGGTAATGAGCTTCGTTATATTGACTGGCCATCTCAGATAAGATATATAGGTTAAGGTTAGATATATTTCGCATGCACACGTCACATACACAATTATAACCTTTAATTTTGATGAATGTTTTAATAAATTAGTAAATTAATATTTTTACCTTTTATTTTTGTTCATTATTAATTTTAACAAATGGAACCTTATTGTAATGTGTGTTACATCACAACTGTTGCCATCACCCTGTCTTTTTGCTGAAAACAGACAGGTTTGTAGCCTATAAGTTTGTTTCAGAGAAAATTTATCTTTTTGGCCTATTTTTAAAGGAAACACTTTTGATCATGTAAATCTTTGTTTTAAAGTAGCCGAAATAATAATGAAAATAGCAAATTATGATATTTAAGTTGCTAGGGTAGTCTGGAAAGTTGAATCTAACAACAAAACTGCTAAGTTGGTATAACTGTCTACAGCAATTATTACATATTTTTTTATATTAGCTTGGCTTCTTTTAAGTACGCTAACTTTTGAAACAATGATAAAACACATAGTAAAATAAAATCAACAAGTAAAACAAAGTTTGTGTAGACTATATCAAAAAAGGTAGCCATTGTGGTGCCCCTTGCTTACAAAAACATAAGTTTTTATAAATGCTCTATAACATTTATTTAGCCTTAGTACATCTCAACTTTAACATTTACAGCCTACTTAAACATTTGATGAACTGTAAACTAACTTGAACAGACAACTATTGTATTTTCATTAACAACGATTATCAAATGTCGTTAGACTTAATTTTATGAATTTCTTTCTTTCTGATGAACACAAAAGAAGATATTTTGAGAAATAATGGTAAACACAGAGCAGTAAGTGACCATAGACTTCCATAGTAGGAATAAAAAAATATTATGAAATTTAATTGGTACCGTCAACTGTGTGTTTACCATCATTTATCAAAATATATTTTTTTGTGTTCCACAGAATTTTCATTTTAAAGTGAACTATCCCTTTAATTCTTGCAAATCAGCAAATTCATTACCTAAGGTTAATGAGTGTGGACATTTACTGTAAAATGATATACTATGTTATGTAAATTGAAAGCAAGCAAGTAAAAAAATAGGTCATTGAAATTTAGCTCCCCTGTGATGTCAGGGGGGGTGATATCACCCCTTAATCTGCACTATCCAACCATGACAACGCCATTTAATGCAAAGATCAGCCATTTAATGCAAAGATCAGCTTAAATTTACATTTAAATGGACACACCCAAAAACTGCAAATTTTTGCTCACACCTACAAAGTGGCAATTTTAACATGTTATAATAAATTATCTTTATGATATTTTGAGCTAGAAGGATTTATTTTACATCTTAAAATAGTCTTGTAAAATATCCCCTTTAATGTCGTGTTAGTTAATACTTTCGTCTTGGTGTTATGTGTTAGTTAAAATGTTTGATTTTACATAGCAGATTTGATAAGCACAACAAACCGCGGTGGCTTGGCAGGGTTGCCAGATGTGTGTAACAAAACTAACCCCATGTATAGTCAAACCTAGCCCAAACAAAAAACGTTACCTTCATAAATCAAATAATCTTAAATTATTATTTACGATGAACAACATCCTCTTATTACAATTAACCAGCGGGAAAACAATTCGCGTCAACGTTTTAAAATAGTCCGATTCTACAGGAACCCCATATATATGGCAACACTTATTTACTTGGCAGCGTGCCCTTCCTTCCTGGCTGACGACTTTTGCGTTTCGGGCCATTAATAGTATATACAGTATATTGTAGTATTAGTATTTTAGTATTACGAAACGCAATATGTGTGTAACCAACCCCATGTGTAATCAAACCTAGCCCAAACACAAAACGTTACTTTCATAAATAAAATAATTTACGATGAGCATTCTCTTTTGACAATTAAAGTTAAATTAACTTAGTGTGTTTACCTTTACACCAGTAATGATCCTGACTATACTTTGAATAGGTAACATTGACTCGCCAGTAACTTATATGGATATTTTTCTATCCCTAGGCTAATCGTGTTTTTCATTCTTTGTGTTACTGGAAAAGTTGCCGTTACTCCCTCCCCCACGAGGCACAGCTCACCTCCCATTGGCTTTCAACAAGTGTAGACCTCGCCTTACTGGCAAAAGTACGAGACAGAAAAAATAGTGAACCAGTGGACAACAAGAAGACAACAGATTACCAGCAAAGTTTTGCCAGAAAAGGACCGTACAAAATCTAGAAAAAAATGGATCCCGATAAGTCTTCAAATGTGCCTCTATCCAACTGGAATTCAACAGAGAAGCAGTCCGCACCACCACCATACCACGACAACCCAGGATACCCTAACCCTGGATATCCTCCACCAGCGGGTTACCCGAGCCCTTCAGGATATCCTGCACAGCAATACGGCGCTCCTGTCCAGCAATACGGACCTCCAGGTGGTCAGCCATATGTACAGGCCCCTTATCCAGGACAGGCTCCTTATCCAGGACAGGCTCCTTATCCAGGACAGCCTCCGATCACTGTACAGCCGACAGTTTATGTGGTCCCGACTCCTCTGGCCACTCCTTTGCCAGACTACCTGGGTTACTCCATTTTTACCATGCTTTGCTGCTGTTTACCTTTAGGCGTTGCTGCTCTGGTTTACTCCATCTCTGTAAGTAATTTTAACCTTTTTGTTTGTTTGTTTGTTTGTTTGTTTGTTTTTGGAAGTGAGAAATCTTCTATTTTTTTTTACATTTTTAGTTGTAAAACTAAAGTCATACACTTTAGTCTCTAGTTTGTAAATAATTACCAACTTACAAAAGGTCTCAGAAATTTCTACAGGACGATGATGATCATATGCAAACGGAAACTAGAAAGTCAAAGCTCCCTCCAAGCAGAAGAAATGTAAATAATCAGGCTATGATTCATATCTCAGTGATCAAGTATGAATCAAATACATCATTGAATTGCAGAAAAAATACTACTGGTGATGAAGTTCCTACCAAAATGATAAAAAAAAGAAAGTTAATTCTATAACTTGATACTATAACCTCATGGTTATTTATAACACTCGTGTGATCATATTAACAAATGTAAATATGATCCTGTTTTTAAGAAAAATTAGCAGCACAATAAAGAAAAGCAATATATAATCAGATGCTTCTCCAGAGAATAGAAAGCATTGAAATTCAATTAGCCAGACATTTACAACAAACCGATTCTGTTCTCAGGGTCAGTAATGAGATAATGCTCTCGGCATGTATTATACATTCATTAAATATTCTTCAAATCTGCCTTTTCATGGCCTCAGGCCATTCAGAAATACCAGTTTTGTTGCTCATTTATGAGAAAACATTAATCAAGATTAATCATTCTTCTAAATGTTGTTAATTATTAAGTCAAGCACTGACTCTGAATCATTAACAGAACACATTTTTCAATAAAGGCCTAGCTGTGTTATTGCAAAATTATTTTAACGTGATACTGAACCCATTAGCTTTCTAGCTCAGAAAAAGTTTGAAGTTATTTATGCTAAAAATAATAGTTCATGACATTCAAGTGCACATGACATACTGTACGTTCAGATAGTGGAAACAAAATCGGTTGAATGGTTTCTGCCAGATCCTTCTTAAGTGTCACAATATAACATTTCTTTTTAAATTAGCTAAATATAATCAATTTAAGTCTTCTTTATTGCAAAAAGTTTTTTTTAATAAGTTGCAACACACAAAACCCACTGTAATTTCCCAGAATTACACAAGAAGTCACGTCAGTATGGTTAACCAGCTGTTGGCTCAGAGCAGTGTTATGATTGTAGTCCATATAGGCTCAGTAATATAATATCCTGTTTATCATTTAGTAATAACCCTTGGTATTCATTTAATCATAAAGAAAATTTCCACACGCTTTGGATTTGTGAGCAAATAATGCAATGCAAATAATATGTGGTTTTCACATTGTGGTTTGTGTTTTCAAGTAAATGTTCTTTATCAGGTTTATGTGAAATGCGCTTGAGAAAATATTAGAGAAATTAACAGTTTGACATTTTTAACCCTTGCTTTTCACAGACTCGAAATGCAAACATGTCTGGACATCAACAAATAGCAGAGAAAAACTCCCGAATGGCGCGCATCCTTAACCACTCTGCTCTTGGTATCGGCCTCACCTTCCTAGTGTTGTACATCATCTACATCATCGTCATGTTCGTCTATCTTCAAAACCATTGACCATAGAGGGTCCAGTGAGAGATTTCCAATTATTAATACCACATACAATGTTACAAATATAATTTTATATACACGTTTGATATACTGCCTTTAAATGTATAATGAATACATCTTTTTATGCTTAACATTAATTGGTGAAACATTAATGATTCAGCATGTTTATTCAGACTGACCAATTTATGTCCAGGCTTTTATAATCCACTGAATTAAAACAAATGCTTTGAATGTTTCATTTTTTTACAGAATATAAGCTTTGTGGTAAAAGTATCATAACAGAGATATTGAACTTGATAACAAAGACATTTGTTGTTTTTAAATACAAATTGTATTAATACTTCAGGTGACCAAAATGTAAATGCATTTGCAATTCACAGTACGGTACATTCTCACTGAATATAACCACATAGCTGGTTTATTTTATTGTCTCCTGTTATACTGTCCTGTCCCAAAAATATATCCTAGAATTCTGTATAGATCAATTCATAGATCCTTATTCATATCTGAGATCAAAAGAAAATAAAAATATATATGGAAATCGTCATGTGTTTTTCAAGTGTCAACTGATTTCAAAAACAACAAATCTAAGATTTGCCAATAATGCATGTAATAGTAAACAAGTAATAATGTTTATAAGAAAATCCTATGTGTTTAAAACATCACAAGTGCAGGTCACGGATGACGTCATTATCGTTAAATGTTGACTCCACAGGGTGGCGCCAACAGTATTGTTTACAAACTGTAGAAACTTTTTGATTAACTTCTTGTTACTCATTTACAAGAAACAAACATAGACATTCCTACTTTTTCTCCATTTTACTAGGAAAAGCTAGAACTGGGGGACAGGCAAAGGGATACAACAAAAGAAGAAGAAAATGTGAAGTGGTGCTTGCCATGCCAAAATTTGAGGGACAATGTTATAGAATTAAAGCCGGAAACAGAGAGAGCTAAAAAGAGACGGACTAAAAAACTGTGTGTGTGTGTCATTTAACTTCTGGCATGATTCCAAAAGGGGCCTGCCTCTGTTACAGTATGTATGCGTGTATTCCCAGCATTCAAAAGTGGGCCCTCCATCAGGGGAGTAGCAAGCTTTTCAAAAGTGTGGGGGATGGCTTTTAAATTTGATATAAACACACCAGACACACATTTGGAAATAAGCACCACCCATGACACACACACACACTGCCTCATTTCATATGAACCTTCCTGTGTGCTCTCTCTGAAACTACCTCAACAAGGGTGCATTGGTAAAGGAATAGGGTCAAACAGTTACTACTGTGGCACTAGCAAACTCAGTCAATATTGAAAAGTAAAAACATGAAATGAATGCAAACAATATATAATAGTAATAGGCTACTGTTGTTTAATGTCAACATTTTTCAACTTTCGACTTAACTTACGGGATTTTTTCTTGAAAAAGGTGTTAATCTTATCCAAACGCTTTCTTTTCTTTATCTTAATGGTACTGCGCGACAAAAAGATAGTGGTAAGCTAGATAGTGACCAGTGACAGCTCGTGACTCCTTATCCGAAGGGCGCTAATTCAAAATAAGTGTTTGAAGTGTGGTTCCCTTTCCCAAAATATGTGGCCTGCGTGTCGAGAGATCCTGTGTGCATCACGTTTTTTTAAGTGCCTGCTGCACACGCGTCAAAACCATATGATGAAAGAGACGCTCACGTTCACCAAATACACGCACTCCCTTAACAGTAAACTCTGATTAGGCATGAGATTATGCAAGTATTATGCGAGCGTCTCTTTTATCATAAACCCTTTAGACGTGTCTGCAGCAGGCACTTATTTTGGCAGGACACTTGATGCACACACGATCTCTTAACCCTTATGTGTTGTTGGAAGTGAAAATACTGGAAGTGAATGGCTTCGGCTAGCATACTGCTCCCAATAAGTGACAAAATAACGCGAACATTTTCCTATTTATGTGTTGCGATTTGTATAGTCACACCGTGTACAAATAACAAGGTCATATGAGACACAGCCATCTTTTAACAGTATACATACTGGGAACTATATTCTGAGAAGGTGAAGCACTGCTACTTGGGCGGAGTGATTTGCTCACAGCACCCCAGAAGCCCCTGGTGAGGAGCAGGGAGTTCGGTCAGAGTTGTGCAAATTACTCCGCCCAAGTAGCAGTGCTTCGTCTTCTGAGAATATAGTTTCCAGTATTCTGTTAAAAGATGGCTGTGTCTCTGTTAATTCTAAGCCGGTTTAGAGGTATGAGATTTTTTAGTAGTCTGGAGGTCTGAGCTGAGCAGCAGAGGGTTCTGATATATATCAGGGGCTATGAAAGACACTGACACCAAATGCCATTCAAACATAGACCAAATTTTATTAGACATCCTTCACATTATATAGGATGCAAAAAGGAAACGTTAGTCACCTGGGTAATGTCTGGCACAATCTCGTGATCAACACATTGACGAATCCGTATGACTAATTAACTCTGCAAGCATGCACTTTTGGTAGACAACCTAGACAGCTTTATGTTCGACCAACATAAGGGGAAGTGGTACTAAAACAGGGAAGTAGGGTCTGGAACATGTCCCTAAAAATCCCTCCTTGCCCCGACCATAACCAACCTGCAGTTAACCAAAGGATATTTCGAAATATCTCCCAAACATAGCAAATGCAAGATCATCAATCACTGGGGAAAACTTTAACTGGCCAGAAAATAAACAGTGTGTTATACAATGGAAAAACCAGACACAGAGCATTTCTATAATATGCATTGTATATATTTAAAACCTTAAAGACAGGATGAGCTTGTCATCAAAATATATGATTAGAGAAGATGCCACCCTGAAAAGGATTATCATAGACATGCAAACATAAATGTGAAACTAAACAGGATATATGTATATATTGGGTTTGCCTACAAGTTAACTAGTGGGGGTGGGAAAGGTACATCTTTTAGATTCTTACAGTCTCTTATAACCATGTTGTTTTTACACGGTGTGACTATACAAATCCCAACACATAAATAGGAAAATGTTCATGTTATTTTGTCACTTATTGGGAGCAGTATGCTAGCTGAAGCCATTCACTTCCAGTCTTTGTGCTAAGCTAAGCTAGCGGGGGCTGCGTCAGACAGAGCTACAGCACACACAGAGATGAGAAAGGTATGTAAGGGCTTATCTAACTCTGGGGGATACGGTGAATAAGCTAAATTCCCAAAATCTGGGCGTGTTCCTTTAAGTAAAAGTACAAAAAATTACTAGATGTTTGATGTACTTAAATATTAAATATAAACCAAAAACTTGAAATTATGAAATGTAGTGGAGTAAAAAATTATGATAATATGTTTTGGAATGTATGTTTTCCAAAGAAAAACACTAATAAAATATGAATAATTGAAAATTTACTTTTATGTAGAAAGTAAAAATACTTACGTACTATAAAACTCTGGCAATCCGTTACTCCACAACAGAATTTTAAACTACGCCAACGTTTAATGTCATGTTAATTAATACTTTCGTCTTGATGTTTTGTGTTAGTTAAAATGTTTGGCTTTACATAACAGCACATAACATTTGATAAGCATAAAAACTGCAGTTGTTGCATTCTGCTACCTTTCATAAATAAATAAACATACATTCATAATTACGATGAACAACATCCTCTTTTTACAATTAAAGTTAAATTAGTGTTTTTACTTTCACACCAGTAATGATACTGCCTATAATTTTAAGTCATATAGGTATATGTGACTTAGTAACTGTATAAGGATGTGTTACACCTTCCCCATAAGGGACAGTCCACCTTCTCTTTGCACATTTTTTTTTTTAGAAATCAGAAAATCTCAGAAATTATGTTTACCTTTGTAGGTAATTAAACTACACTTCAAACTCTAGTTTGTAAATCATTAACATTGGAGGATTACTAAAGTTTGCACAAATTTACACAGGACAGTGATAATCATACCTGTGATATTGTTCAAACTGAAACTAGATGAAGTGTAATATCAAGCAGAGGAAAATGACAAAGTATGGATAAAGTATGAATCAAATACACAATTGAATTGCAGGGAAAAATACTACCGGTGAGTGCTAAAACCAAAGGAAGTTAATTCTTTAACTTGATACTACCTCATGATTATTACACCCGGGTGATCATATCAACAAATGTTCCTCTTTTTAAGAAAAATTAACAGCACAATAAAGAAAAGCAATATATCATCAGATGCTTCTCCAAAGAAGAGGAAGCATTGAAATTCAGTTAGCCGGACAATGGGGTAAATTGTAACAGCCAGAATAACTGGAAAATCCCACCTTAATCCCTAATTTTACTTTTGTGCAATAACCCCCTCTGACCGATAAATCACACCAAGAGAGGCGGGACTTAAGGCAGAACAGCCAATGATCAGCCGGTCACGCTCAAAGCCGTGTCATCTTTGAGAGAGAAGGGGGAGAGAAGGCAGGCGCAGACAAAGCAGCCAGAGAAACGGAGGGGCGACTGTAGGAAGTCGCTTGTGCAAAACTGCGGAAAAACTGCAAAAAAAAAAAAAAGTACGGGTGTTGAACACTCTCACCAGGAAATGTGTGGTGCGACGCCCCTGCCATGCAGTCAGGCTCTGAGAAAATCGCTTTGTTACTTTCATCCCGTGTTATTCTAACTTAAAAAAACCGAGCACCGTCGTGCGTTATCGGTGTTTGCGAATAATGTTTCCATTTTGGTGGAGTAACATCAGCTATCCAAAAGAAAAGCTTTCATGGTGCATTCCAGGCGTTGCTGCGCAGAATTGAAATTTATGACGTCATGGTTCCGCGAGAGCCTCCCTTTCTCGCGATAGCTTGATGTCATGTGCGGTCGGTCTGAGCAGCACCGCATAAAGTCGAACACATTTGTTAAAACAGTGCCTAAAATTCATAAAACATGTTACCAACGTAGAAATATAACTTATTTAGATGGCTCATTAGCCCGCTCCATGTAGAACCGTTGGCATTTTGGAACGGTCCAGTTGCAGACGTCTCTCAGTTTTCCATAATACCACATCATTGTCCAGCCTCTGGATGTAAACTCTTCAGTGCTAACGTAATTCCCCCCAGAACTGAAATAAGTTACATCTTTACGGGTGAGAATATGTTTTTTTATGTATTAACTCGGTATTACAGAATTTTAAACTAAAGCAACGTTTAATGTCGTGTTAGTTAATAATTTCGTCTTTGTGTTTAAAATGTTTGTGTTTATAATATTTGATAAGCATAAAAACTGCGGTTGTTGCACAGCTGCTGAGTGTTGTGTTCACCAACCGCAAGATTTTTGCAACCAACCCCATGTCTGGTCAAACCTAGCCAAAAACACAAAACGTTACTTTCATAAATAAAATAAACTTACATTCATATTTACGACGAGCAACATCCTCTTTTTACAATTAAAGTTAAATTAGTGTTTTTATTTTCACCTCAGTAATGATACTAACTATACTTTGAAATCATATGTAACATATTTGACATATGGATGTATATGTGTTACTGGAAATGTTACTCCTTCTCGATAAGGGACAGCCCACCTCCGCTTTGCACACTCAGCCGCCCCGCATAGACCTCCCCATATCTGGCAAAATTCTGAGACAGAAAAATACTGAACCAGTGGACAGAAAGAAGACAAAAGATCACAAGCAAAAATCTGCCAGAGAAGGACTTTATAAAATTTAGCAGAAAAATGGATCCCAAGAAGTCTTCAAATGTGCCTCAATCCAACTGGAATTCATCAGTGAAGCAGCCCGCACCACCACCATACCAGGTCAACCCAGGATACCCTAACCCTGCATATCCTCCACCAATGGGTTATCCGAACCCTTCTGGATATCCTCCACAGCAAAACGGAGCTCCTGTCCAGCAATACGGACCTTCAGGTGGTCAGCCGTATGTACAGTCCCCTTATCCAGGACAGCCTCCGATCAGTGTTCAGCCGACTGTTTATGTGGGCCCCACTCCTCTGGCCCATCCACTGCCAGATTACCTGTGTTACTCCATTTTTACCATGTTCTGCTGCTGTTTACCTCTGGGCATTGCTGCTCTGGTTTACTCCATATCTGTAAGTAATTTTAACCTTTTTTTACATTTATTTTTATTTTCTTGTTTGTTTTTAAAAAACCAAAAATCTTAGAAATTATTTTAACCATTGTTGTTAATTCAACTACACTTCAAACACTAGTTTGTAAATCATTTACATTGGATGGATTACTAAAGTTTGCACAAGTTTCCACAGGATGATGATGATCATATCTGTGATATTGTTCAAACTGAAACTAGATGAAGTGTTAGATCAAGCAGAGGAAAATGTAAATAATCAGACTATGATTCATATCTCAGGCTATCAGGCTATGATCAAGTATGTGAGTGCTAAAACCAAAGGAAGTTAATTCTTTAAAGGGACACTCCACTTTTTTGAAAATATGCTTATTTTCCAGCTCCCCTAGAGTTTAACATTTGATTTTTACCTTTTTGGAATCCATTCAGCTTATCTTTGGGTCTGGTGCTACCACTTTTGACCTATCTTATAGCATAATGCATTGAATCTGATTAGACTATTAGCATTGCGTAAAAAAATAACCAAAGATTTCAATATTTTTCCTATTTAAAACTTGACTCTTCTGTAGTTACATTAGCCGTTTCTCAATATGCGTTCTTGTCTGTACTTGTGTTCTTGTGGACTTGTGAAACGTCATCAGTTGCGGCCCAAGTACTGTTCCAATTCAAAGTTCGCATCAAGCCCAAGTTCACATAAAATCCCCGGATGTGTTCTTGATCCGCCCATTATATCGAGGATGCATCAGAGGAGACTTGTGTGGACTTATGACAGCGAAGTTTCCCAGAATGCATTTCGCATCAGGAGTTCGTTCTTCCGAGTCTGAACTTGCAAGTTCGAACTACGAAGGACACAAGTCCGAGTTCGGCGTACTTGGTTTTGAGAAACGGCTATTGTGTACTAAGACAGACAGGAAATAATATTACGCAGCACCCGAAAGTAGTCCCCTTAGTAACTTTCAATGGCAGGGGACTATGTTCGGGCACTGCGTAATATTATAGCGCCTCCTGCAGCCATGGTACGGCAGCAAAGTCCTTGATTATTAGGCTGGAATGAGAGAACATTTCCTAGACATATCTGCCTAGAAAATCGCTATTTTTAATTTTCTGTCGGTTTTAGTACACAATGTAACTACAGAACAGTCAAGTTTTAAATAGGACAAATATTGAAACTCTTTCGTTATTTTTTAGTGTGATGCTAATGGTCTAATCAGATTCAATGGATTATGCTAAACTATGCTAAAAGTGGTCGCGCCAGACCCGGAGATCAGCTGAATGGATTCCAAAACAGCACAATAAAGAAAATCAATATATCATCAAATGCTTCTCCAAAGAAGAGGAAGCATTGAAATTCAGTTAGCCAGACATTCACAAACCAATTCTGTTCTCGGGGTGAGCAATGAGATAATGATATTAACCAAATGCTCTCGGCATGTATTATACATTCATCAAATACTCTTTCTATTCCTGACCTCAGGTCATTCAGATTACAAGAAAACATTAATCAAGATTAATCATTCTATAATGTTGTTAATTATTAAGTCAATCTGACTCTGATGCATTAACAAATTTGAAATAAAGGCCTATTATTGTACCATTATTGTAACGCTTTACTGAACCCATTAGCTTTCTAGCTCTGAAAAAGTTTGAAGTTATTTATTCTAAAAATAATAGTTCATGACATTCAAGGGCACATGACATACTGTACGTTCAGATAGTGGAAACAAAATCGGTTGAATGGTTTTTGACAGATCCTTCTTAAGTGTCACAATATAACATTTCTTTTTAAATTAGCTAAATATAATCAATTTAAGTCTTCTTTATTGCAAATTTTTTTTTTTTTTTTTTTTTTTTAGGAAGTTGCATAACGCAAAACCCACTGTAATTTCTCCCCTTTTACAAGAAGTCACGTCAGCATCTTTAACTAGCTGTTGGCCAGAGCAGTGTTATGATTGTAGTCCATGCTCAGTAATACTATTTATCCTATTCCTATAAATAGTTCCTATTTATCATTTAGCAATAACCCTTGGTATTCATTTAAACATAAAGAAAAATTTCACAAGCTTTGGATTCAGGAGCGAATAATGCAATGCAAATAAATTGCAGCACTGAAAATTTTGGTTTGTGTTTTCAAGTAAATGTTTTTTATCAGGTTGGTATGTGAAATGCGCGTGAGAACAGATGAGAGAAATTAACAGTTTGACATTTTTTAACCCTTGCTTTTCACAGACTCGAAATGCAAACATGTCTGGAAATCAAGGTGATGCACGGAACAGCTCCAGAATGGCGCGCATCCTTAACCACTCTGCTCTTGGTATCGGCATCACCTTCATTGTGTTGTACATCATCGCCCAAGTCGTTAACAAAAATGGTTCACCATAGAGGGCCCAGTGAGAGATTTCCAAATATTAATACCACATACAATGTTACAAATATAATTGTATAAACACGTTTGATATTCTGCATTTAAATGTGTAATGTATACAGCTTTTTATGCTTAACATTAATTGGTTCAGTTTATGGAGCATTAAGGAATGATTTAGCATGTTTATTCAGACTGACCAACTCATGTCCAGCCTTTTATTATCCACTGAATTAAAACAAACGCTTTGAATGTTTCTTGCATTTTAACAGAATATAAGCTTTTGTGGTAAATGTATCATAACATTTGTTGTTTTTATATACATATTGTATTAAAACTTCAGGTGGCCAAAATGTAAATGCATTTTTCATTCACAGTACATTCTCACTGAATATAATATAATAATAATAATAATAATACATTTATTTTGTATAGTGCCTTTAAAAGTAGCTTTCTCAGAGCGCTTTACATACAAGCATAACAACAGAGAAACAACACAATAAAATTACAAAAATAAACACAAATTAAAATCAAGTAAAAGCAATCCTAAAATAGAATGTTTTTGAGAAGAGATTTAAAAGTATTTTGCTTCTCTGATGTCAGCCGGGAGAGAGAGCTTGGGAGCATATACTTGGGAGAATATATACATATTGCAGTTCATCCAATCATGATTTAGATACCCCAGCTAGAAGACCATTACAGTAGTCAATGCGTAAAAAGACAAAATAGTTTATCAACTTCTCAGCAACCGAGAAAGACAGCATAGGACGTAGCCGAGCTATATTTCTGAGGTGAAAAAATAATGTCTAAACTGTATTCTGCACAAAAGGCTCAAATGACAGTGTGGCATCAAAATTGACACCAAGATTTTATAATTTGCTCTCAAACTCCAAGGCGTCACCATCAATAGACAGAGTGGGACCCAACCTTTCGCAATTGATGTGGAGATCCAAGGAGCATAATTTCTCGTTTAGATCCGTTAAGCGACAGAAAATTATTGGACATCCAAGTCTTTATCTCAGCAATGAGGTTGGATAGATGCACAGCGTTCACTTGCTGAACCTGTCTGGTATAAATATAGATCTGTGTATCATCAACATAAAAGTGATAATTGAGGTTGAGAGATCATAGTAATTGACCAAGTGGATAGATATACATACTAAAAAGTAAGGGACCCAATACTGACCCTTGTGGAACACCAGTATGAACAGAGCCGACTCTGGACCTATGACCACCCATAAAAACAAATTGACTGCGGTCAGTGAAATAGGACTTGAACCAGTCAAGAACAGTCTCTGACAAACCAAATACATGTTCAATGCGATTGAGTAGTAGAGCATAGTCAATAGTGTCGAAGGCTGAAGTGAGATCCAAGAGAATAAGAATTGACATGGAGTTGGAGGCAATTAGTAGGTCATTAGTGACTTTCACCAACACAGTCTCAGTGCTATGCAATTTTCGAAATTCAGATTGTTGAGGCTTAAATAGATCGTTTTCAATTATGTGTTTGTTTAATTGGGCCGCAACCACACCCTCCAAGATTTTAGTCAGAAATGAGAGATTGGGTAATAATTTGACAGATTTTTCACATCAGCGTTTTGCTTTTTTAAAACCTGAGTAACGGCAGCAGTTTTAAGTGCTGCTGGCACCTCCCAAATGACAAAAAGTTATTTATTATAGCTAAAGGACATAAAGGACCAAAGCAAGATTTAAAAAGGCTATGGGATCAAGTATGCAAGTGGTAACTTTCATACTAGAGAACCTGCTTGCAGAGCGTCTCAGGTTGTAATAAAGAAAATTTGGGAAAAGGAGTGCCCGAGAAACTAGGAGCATTAACTGCGAGATCAGCAGACCGCAAGGTATGGATATTTGTGCGACTATCGTAGATTTTTTCACTGAAGGATTTGAAAAACTTATTACACAACCAGTTTGATGCAGTCAAAGTACTTAATTGTATGAAAAAGCTGCCTGGGATTAACCACATAGCATGTTCATTTTATAGTCTCCTGTTATACTATCCTGTCCCAAAAATATATCCTAGAATTCTGTAGATCAATTTGTAGCCTATATCCTTATTCACTTCTGAGATCATCCTCATAATGTCCTTTAAAGAAAATAAAAACAATGTGGTAATCGCCATGTGTTTTTCTGTTTTGTAAAAGTGTCAATTGATTGCAAAAAGTACAAATCAAATAATTACCAATAATGCTTTTAATAATAAATAAATAAAGAATATTGTTTGTAAGAAAATCATATGTGTTGAAAACAACAAAAGTGCAAGTCAACGATTACATCATTATCCTTTTTGGGCGTACTGTGCTTTTAAATGTTGACTCCACAAGGTGGAGCTCACAGTATTGTTTACAAACTGTAGAAACTTATGATACTGTACTTACTCTGATTAACTTGATATAAACACACCAGACATACACGTGCACCTGGGATGGAAATAAGCACCACCCATGACACAAACACACACACATGGCCTCTCTTCCTTCATAGACCTCTTTCACAAACATTCATTTCATTTCTCACATTTGAACCTTACTGTGCTCTCTCTGAAACTTCCTCTCCTAAACAAGGGTGCATTGGTACAGGAATAGGGTCAAACAGTTACTACTGTGGCACTGGCAACAGGCTTGTGATTGCAAAATTTTGCTTACTTGAGCCTTGGGAGATATAAAAATATTAAAATAATTAACACTTTTCTTTCATAGTACTTTAACATGTATGCAAACAATATCATCATTTCTCACATTGACGTTTTTTGTGGGTGGAGCTCAATTGGTGGCAGAAAGTGACAGCTCTGCAATAGCCGTGTGAAGTGTTTTAGCGTTAAACTGTGATTTTTATGGATCCGGTGTTCTGTCGAAGTCTGTTTCCTCTATGTTTCTCTTTAGTGTATGTTTCTTATAGTGTTTTCACCACGTTACGTTTATTTTTTAGATAAATTAAAAGTTTAAATGGCTTGGCTACTGATATGTGCATGTGATAAGTATTGTTCCCTTTCTGTCGGTCACTACGACGTCACGTCGTGACCGACGAATTGGGAACCGCTTCGTGGGTGACCTATCTACTTCGAGAAACTATAAAAACGCCAATGAACTTGGCATGCAGGTATTTGCATAATGCCGGTGCCGCCCCGCCAGGTGCGTATATAAGCCGCAGGTGCACAATACCAAATTAGCTTTTATTGCTTTGAAGCCGGCAGACATCTGCTCTCGAGAACTTTTCTAACTGATCTTCGTAGATCCTGTTCTGTGAAGGGAAGAAAATAAGATCTCAGCTTGCTGAAGTTGGTTGGGCAAAGACACCTCACGGAGGCTCGCAGTGTTTTTCTCCACCCTTTCTCTCTCTCTCTCTCTCTGTCTCTTAATTTAGGACTTGAGTTCAAGTGAGTGCGTTGCCTCTCCCTGTGTGTTTCACCAGCTTGCATAAAGAGTGATTTCCCTAAAAGAGCAGCACGTTTGAGCTTTGTGTCTTTTTAAAGACAGCCACTCATTCGTGTCACGGTCGGGTGCGTCTTTTTAAAGATGGCATTCCGCCCGTGCTCCGTTTCTGTATGCGGTGTGTTCATCGCTCCCCGGGATGGCCACGAGCGTTGTCTTTCGTGTCTGGGGCTCCAGCACGCAGAGGCAGCGCTCCGTGATAGTTCATGCTCCATCTGCGAGGGCATGACTATGGCGGATTTGCGGAGACGGGTGTCGTTTCTCCGGGAACGGCCCCCGCCTTCCAAGCCTGGTACTGCTAGAAGCGCAGTTACTAGGCTTGCGAAGGATGATCTCCGTATAACTGTGCTGGGTCGGTCTGCTGGTTCGTCCAGTAGCTCCCAGCGCCCTGATCCGTTGCCAGCGGAGGTCCCGATGGAGACGAGCGGCCCGTGTTCTACGGGGTCCTCGCACTCTGTCGAGCCTCCACCCGACGCGATGTCCACCGTAACGTCGGAGGGGGGGTTGTCAGCCTCGGACGTCGATCCGGATCTGCTCCCGCCTTCGGGCCAGGTTGCGGCTTCTGCGTTCGACCCCGAGATGGCTCCCATGCTCGCTCGGGCGGCGGAGGCGGTCGGCTTGGAGTGGACTAAATCTCCCCCACCTGAACCGTCCCGCCTCGATGATTGGTTCTTCGGGGGTGCCAGGGCTTCTCAGTCCTCGCCCCCGGTGCCTTTCTTCCCCGAGGTGCATGAAGAGCTGACGCGGTCGTGGAAAACCCTGTTTTCCGCCCGGAACCGGCCGTTTCAGCCTTCACCCCTCACCTCTCTCGAGGGTGGAGATGCCAAGGGGTACACTGGTATCCCGTCAGTGGAGCGGCCGGTCGCGATGCAGTTGTGTCCGGCCGGTGTCGCTTCCTCCTGGCGGGACCAGCCTACTCTCCCCTCACGGGCCTGTAAGCAGTCTTCGGCGCTGACCGGTGCTGCTTACAAGGCTTGTGGGGAGGCAGCCTCTGCCCTGCATGCCATGGCATTGCTGCAGGTTCACCAGGCTAAGGCTCTGAGGGACCTGCACGCGGGAGGTCACGACTCGGCAGAGTTCTCCCAACTGCGTGCGGCTACTGATCTGGCGCTTCGTGCGACCAAGGTCACCGCACGCGCCGTCGGGCGTGCGATGTCTACCCTGGTAGTCCAGGAACGCCATCTCTGGCTGTGTCTGGCGGACATGAAGGATGCTGATAAGACCCGGCTCCTGAATGCTCCGGTTTCCCAGACCGGCCTGTTCGGCGAGACGGTCGAGGAGTTTGCCCAGCAATTCTCCGCGGCCAAGAAGCAGACTGAGGCCATCGCTCAGATCATGCCACGTCGGAAGCGTCCTGCACCTGCCCCGTCCACGTCGGCGCCTCAGCCTGCTCCTCGCCGAGGGCGTCCTGCGGCGGCCGCCTCCGTTCCTCCCCGGGGCTCATCTAAGAAGCGAGGAACCGGTCGTCAGCAGCCCGCCCCGCCCGCTCAGCCCGCTTCAAAGGGTGGAAAAAGAAGATCGAAGCGGCCCTGAGACGGGCGACCTAGAGATGGAGGGGATCGCTCTCCGGGAGATGGTGAAGGCACCACTCCCCCCACCGGAGGAGGGCTGGTTGGGGAATCTTTTGTTTCAATTTTCTGTTCCGCCGACTTTTCAGTCGGCACCCACAATTTCACAAAAAGAGCGAATTCCACTTCCATCTCTAGGTCTTCAGATGAGCGCCGGAGACACGAGCGGGCTCATAACCCCCCCTTGTTCTCCGACTCATCAGAGGAGAACGAGAGCGACGCACGGGCTCATAACCCCTCCGCGCTCTCCAACTTCTCAGGGGACAGGAGACAATCACGGGCTCATAACCCATCATCTTCCTCCCCCTTCGCCAGAGGGTGCATCGAGTGGTGTGAGGTGTCTTCAGCAGAGCCTCCCTTACTCACCCACCCAGCAGCGGACTCAGGTGAGTGTTATCATACACAACACTGCTGTCGGTGCGGCCAATACGCACACACCGGCGATCACCTCCGTTGCGCCCGCCGCGGGTACACCGATCGTGCCTTTAGTCCCCCTCGCACGGTGTCTGGGGGCGTGGGTACAGCTTCCCAGCCCGTCGCGTTGGCTTTTACGCACGATTCGTCTCGGCTATGCGATCCAATTTGCCCGGCGTCCCACCAAATTCTCCGGCTTTCGTTTCACTGTGGTGAGAGCTGCCGATGCACACGTCCTCCGTGCAGAGATCGCTGTCCTATTGGCGAAGGACGCGATCGAGCCGGTCCCTCCAGCCGAGATGAGGTCGGGGTTTTACAGCCCTTACTTTATTGTACCCAAGAAAAGCGGCGGCTTGCGACCGATCCTGGACCTGCGTTCACTGAACCGTGCACTTCAAAGAATGCCGTTCAAGATGCTGACGCCCAAACGCATATTTCCATGCATTCGTCCAAACGATTGGTTCGCATCCATCGACCTGAAGGACGCGTACTTTCACGTATCGATTCTCCCCCGGAACAGGCCCGTTCGAGGGGCGAGCATACCAGTACAAAGTCCTCCCATTCGGGCTCTCTCTATTGCCCCGTGTATTCACCAAAGTAGTGGAGGGGGCTTTAAAACCCCTGAGAGAGAAAGGTGTGCGCATTCTCGCGTATCTAGACGATTGGCTCATAATAGCTCAAACACGTCAGACGCTGTGCGATCACAGAGATTTAACTCTAGAACACCTCGCTCGTTTGGGTCTCCGGGTCAACTGGGAAAAGAGCAAGCTTTGCCCCGTGCAGAGAATCTCTTTTCTCGGGATGGAACTGGACTCGGTCGATTTGACAGCTCGTTTAACAGAAATGCGTGTACAGTTGATTCTGACTTGCCTGAATACATTCAAGAGCAAGAGCGCGGTCCCGCTGAAACAATTTCAGAAGCTTTTGGGGCATATGGCAGCAGCTGCAGCTGTGACACCACTCGGGCTGCTGCATATGCGACCGCTTCAGCATTGGCTACACGACCGAGTCCCGAGGAGAGCGTGGCTGCGCGGCATTCACCGTGTTATCATTACACCTGCGTGTCGTCGCACTTTCACTCCGTGGTCAGACCGTGCGTTTCTCCGAGCCGGTGTGCCTCTGAGACAGGTCTCCAGGCATGCAATAGTATGCACAGATGCTTCAGACACGGGGTGGGGGGCCACGTACGATGGGCTTGCGGCTTCGGGGGTCTGGACGACACCCCAGCTGCATTGGCACATAAACTGCCGGGAAATGTGGGCTGTATATCTTGCGCTCGTCCGTTTCAGCAACGAGTTACGGGGCAAAGATGTATTAGTTCGCACAGACAACACTGCGACCGTGGCATACATCAATCGTCAAAGCGGTTTACGCTCGCGTCACCTGTCGCATCTCGCCCGTCATCTCCTCACTTGGAGTCAGAAGAATTTGAGGTCTCTTCGTGCCATTTACATCCCGGGCACGCTCAATGTAGAGGCGGATGCGCTCTCTCGGGCTGCGCGTCCCGGCGAATGGCGGCTCCACCCCATTGCGGTTCAGTAGATTTGGAGACGTTTCGGCAAAGCACAGATAGATCTGTTTGCTTCCCCAGAGACGACCCATTGTCGCCTGTTCTATTCACTAGCCGACGACTCGCTCGGCGTGGATGCATTGGCACACAGCTGGCCGCGAAAAATGCGCAAATACGCCTTCCCTCCGGTGAGCCTCATTGCGCAAACCTTATGCAAGATCCGGGAGGACGAGGAGAGCGTGCTGTTGGTGGCACCGTATTGGACAACCAGGAGTTGGTTTCCAGAACTCTCTCTCCTCGCGACGGCCCCTCCTTGGAAGATTCCCCTGAGGAAGGACCTTCTTTCTCAACAAAAGGGCACATTATGGCACCCGCGCCCCGACCTGTGGAACCTCCATGTGTGGTCTCTGGACGGGGCACGGAGGATATGAGTGATTTACCGCAAGAGGTATCTAACACTATTGCTGCTGCACGAGCGCCGTCTACGAGACAGGCTTACGCGCTTAAATGGAACCTGTTTGTTGACTGGTGTTCTTCCCAAAGTGAAAACCCAGAGAATGCCCGATTAGTGTTGTGCTTTTGTATCTCCAGCGTCGTTTGGAGAATAGGCTGTCACCATCCACTATTAAAGTCGATATCACTGCGATATCAGCTCACCATTCACCCGTAAACGGTAGGGCAGTGGGTCAGCACGACCTGGTCATTAGATTTCTTAGAGGCGCTCGAAGACTGAATCCTTCGCGTCCTCCCTCTATTCCTCCTTGGGACCTGTCCTTGGTGCTGAAATCACTCCAGGAAGCCCCCTTTGAGCCTCTGCATAGTGTGAGTGTTAAATTTCTTACTATGAAAACATTAACTCTCCTTGCTTTGGCTTCTGTTAAGAGGATAGGGGATATTCATGCATTTTCGGTCGACGATTCGTGCCTTCAGTTCGGGCCGGCTGCACATACTGGCTTAGTCTGTTGCACATTTGCTGAGCCAGGATAGGAACGTGCAGCTATGTCAAGCCAAATCTAGCTAGATAGAATAACTGCATGTTCACTGCATTCTTAAACAGACCACATGATTGATCACCGTGTTGGGCAAGTTACTTAATACATTATATATTACAAATTACTGTCATTTGAAAGTAATTAGTTACATTACAATATTACTGTCTCTAAACTGTAATGAGTTACATTACATTTGCGTTACTTTTGAGCAGAGGCGGACTACTTAAGCTACTTTCTACATAAAAGTAAATTTTCAGGTATTCGTATTTTATCAGTGTTTTTCTTTGGAAAACATACATTCCAAAGCATATTATCATAATTTTTATTCCACTACATTAAATAATTTCAAGTTTTTGGTTAATATTTAATATTTAAGTACATTAAACATCTAGTTTTTTTTACTTTACTTAAGTAAAAAGTACTTTTGTCAGAATCATAAACATAGACAAATGATCTGGTAAAAGTTTGGTAAATTATGGTACACATACCAAACACAATAGGGCTTTCTTGCGAGGCCAGAAATGTTCAAGTGGGTGGGCCTTTATAAAACAGGGTGGGCAAAGCAAAGAATGTACGTAAACTGTGGGCGTGCACACCAAGCTTTTACGCACGCGGCCGCGACATATATTTTCAATTGTTTCCAATGGAAGCGCAGGGTTTTTCAAACAGCCAGCAGCTAGCGGATTTTTTCCGCGTTGAGAGCCGGTGCTCGAGTGCTGAAAAATATTCAACTTTGGGTGAAAATCTCCCCTCGTCAATGTCAGTTCTCACACAGCCATCCAATCACAGTGGAGGAGGGGCGGGACAAGTATCAAAACAACCAACCGGCCCACAGCTCAAGTATCACAGTCACCAAAGCGTTCAGCTGAAGAAAGCTGGCGCTCAGCTGAAAAAAAAACAGCTGGCATCCGTCATCCTCCTGGCGTTTTTAGCCGCGTTTAAAAGTTTTGGTCTGCACAACCCCATGGGCAGGTGGGGCTGTGCCTGTTTTATACAGTCTATGGGCAGTGCCCCACCAAATTAGTAATCCACTTGAAAACACCGAACTTTATATAAACTGAATTAGTAACGGAATTAGTTTATACGTTACGTGAGTGTAGATCCGAACAATGATATATATCTCGTCAGCATGACGTGAAAGTGTCAGTAGACTAACTTACGACAGATTCAACAGGTAGTGATTTAATAGAACAGGTAGTGATACGTAAGTTCTCGTTTGAGAGATTGTTAGTTAATGAGAAAATGGCCATCAAACAACTTGGCGCAATACAAAATTGCATGTGTTGTCATTTAAGTGTAAATTTTATTCCAACAGCAGTAAATCATGGGTTACTCATATAACGTTAGCCTATGTTATAAATAAATAGTTGACTGGAATACTCCTGACTATAAACTGTAAATAATTTCAACACTATAAAATTTAAGAAAATGTCGGAACTCACCTTTACATGTCCTACTGTATTAGTCTGAGATGGGGCTTCTGGTTAAAGATGGATAGTCTCATTATAACAAAGTCCAATATCTTTGATCATAACATGTCCCTTTACGCAAAGAAAAGCAGAAAAAATCATCGATGAGCGTATTTGTTTTTTATCTGATATGTTGTGGAGAACAGTCTTTCAACACTGCATGAAGTCATTATCAAAGTAATAAGTGCTTGTTTCATTTTGTTGACTTTAAAAAGATGTTCTCAATAATCCAACATTTCCATGAGTGATGTAATAGTCTCAGTAACAGCAGATGTCATCGTGGAGAGGCTGTTAAACTCCATGATTTGCGTCGCTATTTTCAAATTCAGTTCAATCGCGCGTAGGGGGAACTAAAAATGACTTACGAATCATATCCAATGTTTCATGTTGAAAGGCATGTGCACCTATAGGGTAAAAGAAAACTGCAAAACTGCCTGAACATGCAAACTTGCACTTATTTTTAATATTTTACCTATATTTATAATTTGATTACGTATATGAAGTTATAGTGTGATCAGACGTCTATTCGTTGTATTATTATTTATTTTTGTTAAATTATTTTCACGTTTGTCTGGAAATTGGCCTTCTAATTGGGTGGGCCAAAACTCAAAGTGGGTGGGCCAGGCCCACCCGTAGCTTCACCACTGCTGCATCAGTAAGATTTCAGTAAAAAAACATTCAGGTTTTCAAGAACTAGCTTTAATTTCCAATATCTTTTCAGCAAACTGGTATCAATCTCAGACAGGTTCCTTCATTAATTTGCAAGGAGATCTTGGTTAAGGGGAACCCTACTTGAAAAAGTTTTCACATTATGAAGCTTATAGTTACAGTTATAGTTCTCATACAACATGGGTATGAAAACAGATCTTTCTAGACAAACAAAGTGTGCAATGTCTTAACGTGCATTTTGCATAATAATTTGGAAAAGCATAATTTGCATATAAGTATCTGTCTATCTAAACATGTCTGGGCAGAAAGGACTTCAGCAAGTAAAAATTATGTAACACTTTATGGAGTAATATGTTCCTGTTACTTGCAATCTTGTAAAAAAAATTGTGGCTATGAAGGTGATGAATATCAAGTGATTTCAAGTGCGCAAGTGATTTCAGTGCTAGACGGACATTTCTTACATCATCTGAGACTTTGGTCTCTCAGTCAGATATTTCTGAATGCTCGTCTACATATTGACCTTCTTACGTACTTAATTGAAACCGTTTTTAAACTTCATCGGCAATTTCTTATCTTAATAACTGCATTAATAAATGTATTCATCAAATCCCTGACAGCAATATTAACATCAGTCTTCCTAATAACACTAAAATAACAGTACACATACTTAGATATATGACAGTAGGCCTACATAGTATTTTAATGCAGGACCATGAAGTGACTAAAACACATTAGTATCGGACTGACAGAGGAACTAACCGATAAATCACTAGGATTAATCTTATCCTGGTTGTTAGCCTGCTCTGGAGCAGGCTAGCTGCAAATAGTAAATCTCCATAGTGCAGTACTTTCGTCCCGTGTTATTTATTATGTTTCTAACTTAAAAACCGATTAGATTTTTGCAACAAACCCCATGTCTAGTCAAACCTAGCCAAAAACGTTACTTTCATAAATAAAATAAACTTACATTAATATTTACGACGAGCAACATCCTCTTTTTACAATTAAAGTTAAATTAGTGTTTTTACTTTCACACGAGTATACTTTGACATCACATGTAACATATTTGACAACTGTATATGGATGTGCTATTGGAAAAGTTGATGTTACTCCTTCTCGATAAGGGACAGCCCACCTCAGCTTTGCACACCCAGCCGCCCCTGCATAGACCTCCCCATATCTGGCAAAATTCTGAGACAGAAAAATAGTGAACCAGTGGGCAGAAAGAAGACAAAAGATCACAAGCAAAAATCTGCCAGAAGAGGACTTTACAAAATCTAGCAGAAAAATGGATCCCAGTAAGTCTTCAAATGTGCCTCAAACTAACTGCAATTCATCAGACAAGCAGCCCGCACCACCATCATACCAGGTCAACCCAGGATACCCTAACCCTGCATATCCTCCACCAGCAGGTTATCCGAACCCTTCTGGATATCCTGCACAGCAATACGGACCTCCAGGTGGTCAGCCATATGTACAGGCCCCTTATCCAGAACAGCCTCCGATCACTGTACAGCCGACAGTTTATGTGACCCCCACTCCTCTGGCCCATCCACTGCCAGATTACCTGTGTTACTCCATTTTTACCATGCTTTGCTGCTGTTTACCTTTAGGCATTGCTGCTCTGGTTTACTCCGTCTCTGTAAGTAACCTTTTTTTCCGATTATTTTTATTTTCTTGTTTGTTTTTAGAAATCAGAAAATCTTAGAAATTATTTTACCCTTTGTTGTTAATTCAACTAGATTTTAAAACTCTTGATTACTAAAGTTTGCACAAATTTCCACAGGATAATGATGATCATATCTGTGATATTGTTCAAACTGAAAATAATCAGGCTATGATTCATATCTTAGTGATCAAGTATAAATCAAATACACAATTGAATTGCAGGAAAAAATACTACCGGTGATGAATGTGAGTGCTAAACCAAAGGAAGTTAATTCTTTAACTGGGCACTCCACTTTTTTTGAAAATATGCTAATTTTCCAGGTCCCCTAGAGTTAAAGAATTTATATTTACTGTTTTGAATCCATTTTATCTGATCTCCTGGGGCCGGTTGCACTAGCTGTGCTTACGTTACCACTTACCCACTGCTAAATGTTTTTGCGTTGCACCATTAAACTTAGTTTAAACATAACAATACGTTGTAACTAAATATTTACGGAAGCCTCTGTCCATGAATAACGATTGGAATAAGATGTCAGCCAGATTATATTACACTGATGAGCTCGTAATTAATTATGAAGAGCCGCAAGTTCGTCAACGAGTTTTCAAGAACTGTTTCATTTTCTGTGTATCCATCAATTAAAATAAGATTTAAAATTTTTTCCTGTTTATTTTCTCCTCCATGTGTGGGATAGATATTTTCAATTAAAAGTGTAATGTTTTGAGTTCGGTAACATTTGCTTTAACGTCTTTTTTAACTTTCAGTTTAGGCGAGTCAAGAATGAGTTTGAAATTACGTACTGTTCAGACTATTTCCTGTTTACCCATTATAAGGCTTGTGATTGGGTTAAGAAAAATAGATTTAAATAATTTACGGAGAGCTTACAACCTACTAGCTACGTTCTGCCTTAAGAACAAATGGTGCAACCGAATAAAGTAAAGATTTAGTTATAAACTAGCTAGTAGTTACTAAGCCTCTAGTCTGGACTTTACGTCCCAGTTTAAGTAAGAACTTACGAACGACTGGTGCAACCCTACCCTGGTCTGGTGCTACCACTTTTAGCACAGCTTAGCATAATCCATTGAATCTGATTAGACCATTAGCATCGTGCTAAAAAATAACCAAAGAGTTTAGAAATTTTTCCTATTTAAAACTTGACTCTTCTGTAGTTACATCGTGTACTAAGACAGACAGAAAATTTTATTACGCAGTGCCCGAAAGTAGTCACATTAGTAACTTTCAATGGCAGGGGACTATTTTCAAGCACTGCGTGATATCATTGCACCTCCTGCAGCCATTGTACGGCAGCAAAGTCCTTGATTATTACGCCAGTATAGTTCCTAGCCATATCTGCCTAGAAAATCGCAACTTTTTATTTTCCGTCGGTCTTAGTACACAATGTAACTACAGAACAGTCAAGTTTAAAATAGGAAAAATATCAAAACTCTTTGGTCATTTTTGAGCGTGATGCTAATGGTCTAATCAGATTCAATGGATTATGCTAAAAGTGGTAGCGCCAGACCCGGAGATCAGCTGAATGGATTCCAAAACAGCACAATAAAGAAAAGCAATATATCATCAAATGCTTCTTCAAAGAAGGGGAAGCATTGAAATTCAGTTAGCCAGACATTCACAACAAACCGATTCTGTTCTCGGGGTCAGCAATGAGATAATGATATTTACCAAATGCTCTCGGCATGTATTATACATTCATCAAATACATTTCTATTCATGGCCTCAGGCCATTCAGAAATACCAGTTTTGTTACTCATTTACGAGAAAACATTAATCAAGATTAATCCTTTTTTAAATGTTGTTAATTATTAATTTAAGCTGACTCTGATGCATTAACAAATTTTAAATAAAGGCCTATTGTTGTACCATTATTGTAAAGCGATACTGAACCCATTAGCTTTCTAGCTCTGAAAAAGTTTGAAGTTATTTATTCTAAAAATAATAGTTCATGACATTCAAGTGCACATGACATACTGTACGTTCAGATAGTGGAAACAAAATCAGTTGAATGGTTTCTGACAGATCCTTCTTAAGTGTCACAATATAACATTTCTTTTTAAATAAGCTAAATACAATAAATGTACTTCTTCTTTATTGCAAAAGTTTTTTTTTAGTAAGTTGCATTACGCAAAACCCACTGTAATTTCTACCCTTTTACACGAAGTCATGTCAGCATCATTAACCAGCTGTTGGCTCAGAGCAGTGTTATGATTGTAGTCCATATAGGCTCAGTAATATAATAACCTGTTTATCATTTAGCAATAACCCTTGGTATTCATTTAAACATTAAGAACATTTCCACAAGCTTTGGATTCATGAGCGAATAATGCAATGCAAATAATATGTAGCACTGAACATTCCTATTTATTTAACTGCACATTGTGGTTTGTGTTCTCACGTAAATGTTCTTTATCAAGTTTTTTTGTGAAATGCGTGTGAGAACAGATGAGAGAAATTAACAGTTTGCCATTTTTGAACCCTTGCTTTTAACAGACTCGAAATGCAAACATGTCTGGACATCAACAAATGGCACAGAAAAACTCCAGAATGGCGCGCATACTTAACCACTCTGCTCTTGGTATCGGCCTCACCTTAATTGTGTTGTACATCATCTACATCATCGCCCAAGTCGTTTACAATACTTATTCACCATAGAGGGCCCAGTGAGAGATTTCCAAATATTAATACCACATACAATGTTACAAATATAATTTTATAAACACGTTTGATATTCTGCATTTAAATGTGTAATGTATACAGCTTTTTTACACTTAACATTAAGTGGTTCAGTTTGGAGCATTAAGTTGTTTATTCTGACTGACCAACTCATGTCCAGCCATTTATTATCCACTGAATTTAAACAAACGCTTTGAATGTTTCTTGCATTTTAACAGAATATAAGCTTTGTGGTAAAAGTATCATAACAGAGACATTTGTTGTATTGCATTAAAACTTCAGGTAACCAAAATGTGAATGCATTTACCATTCACAGTACATTCTCACTGAATATAACCACATAGCTGGTTTATTTTATAATCTCCTATCCTGTCCCAAACATATATCCTAGAATTCTATAGATCAATTCATTTATCCTTATTCATGTCTTTTAAAGAAAATAAAGATATGGTAATCGTCATGTGTTTTTCTGTTTTGTACGTGTCAACCGTTTTAAAAAATACAAACCTAATATTTACCAATAATGCATTAGATAGTAAATAAGTAATATTGTTTGTAAGAAAATCATGTGTGTTTAAAACAACAAAGTGCAAGTCATTAATGATTTTTTCATTTTCATTTTGGGGTGTACTGTGCTTTTAAATGTTGACTTCATAAGGTGATGCCCACAGTATTGTTTACAAACTGTAGAAACTTTCTGATCAACTTCTTGTTACTCATTTACAAAACACAAACACAGACCTCCCCTAACTTTCTCTTCATTTTACTATAAGGGAAAGGAAAGCTGGTACTGGGAAATGACATAAATACACTAGACTTATTTTTGAAGAAACTGCGAAATGGTGTTTCCCTGGAAAAATTTGGGGGACAATGCTATAGTATTACAGATGGAAAGAGACGGATAGAAAAAGTGTGTGTGTGCGGCATTTAACTTTTGGCATCTTTCCAAAAGCACTGAGATCCTTCCTCTCTTACAGTATGTGTGCGAGTCACTCCCAGCATTCCAGAAGTGGGCCCCCCGTTGAAAATCAAGGGGAGTTTTTGGACGACTTTTTCGTCTGCTGTTCGAAAATCGTAAGTCTGATTACTTAGAAAAATCATAGCAGACCTCTTCTCAAAAATGCGGGTTGAGTTACATGCCAAAGTTTTGTCCAGATGTGAGAAGAAGAAGAATGAGATCCCTGAGAGATATTAATAGTGATGTCTTGCAAAAATGCAAGCGCCAGTAAATACAACAGAAAAAATGGATCTCAGTAAATCTCTGAACGATCCTCTAAACACCCCGAGTATCCTAATGCTGGAAATGCTTTCCCTTATACAGGTCAAAAGTGCAGATACAGTTGGCTTGTTTTTTCAAGGGCTTAATCACGTGATCTCTATGGTTAACATGGGGTAAGCTTTCACATACACGAGATGCCAACAAGTCTGGACATCAACACATAGCGAAGAAAAGTCCTTGGAGAGCACACACACCTGCTGTAAGAGTAGTTTTGGTATCCATCACTCAGTTATGGCAACTTGGATAAGCCTTTATAATTGGGTAGAAAACATATTATGAATAAGGATTTGTTTTCTGATGGAACCGAACCACTTTGTCTCAAAATCACTTGTTTTAACTTGATTGTTTGAACAAAGATCATGTTGGCATCACTATTAATACAGTATTTCTCAGGGATATTTTTCTTTTTACATCTGGACAAAACTTTGGTGCGTTACTCGAACCGCACTGTTTCATGTACACACATACATTTGTACTCAAATCAACCCTCATTTTTGAGGAGACGTGTGCTATGATTTTTCTAATTAATCAGACTTATGATTTTCGAACAGCAGACGAAAAAGTCATCCAAAAACTCCCCTTGACTTTCCACGATTTCAACAAAGATTTCAACAAATTTTCTGTTCTCTTTATCGTACTTTATTTTATTTAAAATATTTTTACATTAGGTTCGTGTGTTTGTACACCTGTGCCCCCCCAAATAAAAAACACTTGGTACAGGATTACATTGTAAAAAAAAGTGCTAAAATAAATATACATACACTGTAAAACAAAATGCAACATTTTTGTGCAACTTTAACTTATTTCTGTCAACTTGTTTCTGTCAACTATTCACAGGTCAGAAATTAACATTTTATGTTGAATTGACTTGCAAAACCAAGTTGTTTTAACTTCATTTTTTTTACAGTGTACAAATGTATATGCGCTACTCCCAAACGTACATGGATATCCTTTTTTGGTGAAAGGGTTGCATTATTTCACTAAATATAAGAAGTTACATTTACCCTCTACAAAAACATTTCATATTATCTTTCCACCTGTAGTATATTATACACTGTTAGACATTTCTGTAATTTTTACAGTTATTTACTGTATATTACCCAGTATAATACTGTAAACTATTTATACAGTACATAACTGTAATTCGCGTTGCATTTTGGGAATTTTCGGTGACATCATACATCATATACAGTAATCTACTTTATTTTTGAAAATTGCTGTATGCTACTGTATATTTTCTAACAGTCTTTTGGCGGTATTTTCCTTATTCACACAAATCCTTATTTTATTTTTCTCAGAATCATCATTTTTGACAATTGTATACACACAGGCGTTGACTTATTTTAGCTAAGGAACCATGTAGCAGCACAGGTGTTCAGAGGACCGATTTCAGGTGTGCACATAAACTGAAGAGTTTTCAAACAAGACTTTATGGACTTTCCCTGGGACAGCGGCGCTTTTCAGTTGAAGATACACGAGAGGAGAGACTGAAAAAAGACCAGCAAGGTAAAATAATCTATATAAGTTATTTATTATCAGACCCGCGGTTGTTGTTTACACGAACGGGACATTTTAAAACCGTTAACCGGACGCGTTGCTTAACGTATAACGGTAATATTAGTTTGCAAAGTCAGTATAAACCAAATTAATAAATCATACTATGTGTATGTAAGCCTACGAGCACACGCGATGCGTTAAATTACACGCTAGTGTTTTCCTTTTATAAAACTATTATGAAGAAATGCTTAACGTAGCCTAATGTATACGTCAATGATATGAAAAGATCAGATTTAACGTTACCTGAGAGAATAATTTATTAATATAAAAGCATATTTAACAAAGTCCCCTACATTACATGAAGCTGGGAGGAAAACTCTTAATGTGTAAGTTACTACGTTGTGTTTATATTCTCATCCGCTTGGCTTTACCTGTTACATAAATTATGCGTTATTAATAAGGTGTATAACTACATTTTATCTTTCAAATTCGTTAAACTACGTTAAGCATTTTAGCGTATGTTATGTGTGTGTGGTGGCCAATCGGAAAAACATTATATTTTAAATGTGAATATGTTTAAACATAAATGCTGAAACCTTATTTGCATAAAATAAAGTTTTAAAATGTGTTTTTGTTTTGTATTAAATTGCTTTTGAGGCCAAGGTAGCTGTACAGTAAATATTCAGCCTCGATCAGAAAACCACGTCCCACTGTCATAACACACAGACCTGTGGCCATGTGTAGTGATTTGAGTAGAGTACATCTACTCTGATTATCATTTCAAAACAGTATTTACTGAAAAATATGAGTGTTTAGCATCATGTATTAAATGTGTTAAATATGTCCTTTTTTCCCTGCATTTATTCTGCTATCTAAAATTCTTTGGGAGGATAAATGAAGGAGGATATAACAAAATACACTGCAAGAACTGGAATGAGAGACAAGTGAGGATGAAGAGGACAACAGAATATCCATCCTTTCTTCACCACCTCACAGAGTTTGAGTGAAACAACTTGTATTAGGTGAGACACTTCTCAATAAGATACAGTATCTGCTGCATATATGGGTTAGTTAGGTCTCCCTAATTAACTATCAGCTGTAACAAACAGTACTGTAATAAACTGTGGTTCAAAATAATTATGACCATCTTTCTTTTGCTTACAGGACTCACAGGATTATTTTATAACAAGACTGATTATTTTATACCAGAAGTATGGTAGTTTTTTGAAGCTACTGTATTATTTCTTATGACAATTCATTTTGATGTGCATTCAGAACTGTAAGTTGGTAAGTACATTTACTGTATTTACTGTAAGTAAAGGCTAAAGAGTATATCTCCTCTAGTTCTAATTTCTAGTTCTAAGTTTTAACAACGTTCCCAAAGGTCCCGATAATGTTAAGCCAACATAAAAGTGTCCAGTTTTTAAATTGTTTAGGAATGTTTCTTGATTGTGCGAATGTTAGAGGAATGTTACATTTTATTTTCAGACAATGTCATGTTTAAATGTACTCACAATGTTTAAAACACATGTTTAGTATATTTTATGAATGTTTATATGCAATATTTTAACAGAAAATTAAGAAATAATGTTTTACAACAGTTTGTAAATAATAGAATGTAATGTTTTTTTTTATCATTACAAGCAAAAACAATCATAACGTTATTCGGAACTTTGGGAACTTTCAAGGAACGTTCTTAGACCTTTCTCTGTGGTTGAGCATTGTGTTAGCATCATTAAACGCCATGGGTTCAAACAAGGGAATGCACATGCTGATAAAAAATTTATACTTTGCATTGCACTGTATGTTATTTGCCTTTTTCTGTAAATGTGAAGATAAATGTAAAGACAGACAGTCATTGTTTCATTTTAAACCAGTTCTATTTTAAGAGAACTTAACTAGACTAAATAAAATGGTCACAAAAAATTTAATTTTGCTATTATGATGCTGATTTTGTGGTGTTTTCTGGTTACAGTGGTAGTGGATCATGATCACCTCTCTAGCTTCAAAAGTAGGATGCAAAATGTATAACACCAAATCATTATAGCATAACTCCATGTAACTTGACATAATTTAAAGTTGTCTAAAGGCAGACATGATTGCGTGTGAAGTCCTATGCCAAAGACTCTCCAAATACTGCATCTACACATTCTTCCTGATGTGTATATTTTGTTGGTATGTCCTGGTTGTTGCAGACCTGACAGTAAACTTGACTGTGAGCATCCTATCCATCAGGTATAGCTGTTTACTTGCATTACTCATTTAGAGAAATGACGGGTCAAAATTGATTATATGGATTATATTTTCATCACCCCTTTTTGTATGTCTTCGGGACACTTGAGATATATAGCATGTATAATGTGGAGCCATTTTATAATGCGGTCACAGACTACTCCCATTGTAACTGGAAAACCAAAGAAAATCATTGTTTAAATTATACAATTATAATTTTTGGATTAACTAAACCTGTAATCAGTGATATATGTATGTATGTTTATAATTTATGTTATTTTAAATGTATTAAATGAATTGTAATTTCACACAACTTCTTAAAGTATTTGTATTGTTTTAAATAAAGGCTTCAATATTTGAAATTGTCTCTTTGAATTAAATGTTAGCAGTATCTGTAGGTTAAAATGTAAAAATTAATTTTATCTAAAAATTATAGCTAATTTAAATATAATAAAAATGAATGTATAAAAAAATAAAAAGAATAGTAGTATGTTATACAGTAGTATACTGCAAACCTGGGTTTTTTACGGTAGCACACTGTATTACATATTTACAGTAGCATTTAAATACTGTAAAATGGAAATACAGTTTAGAACTGTAAATCTTATTTACAGTAGCCTACTGGCAACAGTGTTGCCAGTAGGTTACTGTAAAAATCCTTGAAAATGTCTAACAGTGTAGCATAAGGGAAGTAGGGGAATTGTAACTTCTGTATTTTAAACACCACATGGTCACGCAACTAAAGGCAGAAATGCAAAGCAAAACATTTCATTAAAAGATGAACAGACAAAATCTTATTAAAGCATGAATAAAGAATTAGGAAATGCATATATAACAACAAAAAAGGATGCTGGAAATTGCATGTGAAGCTCAGATTGCATGTGGTTGCCAGACATAGTGTTGTAGTCAAGACCACCTAAACTGAGACCAAGTCATGACCAAGACAGGCCGAGACCGAGTCAAGACCAAGACAGGCAGAGACCAAGACCGGTGCAAGTCACTGCATTAAAACACTTATGTAAAAATGTGGAATATGCATATGATTAGGCACTTCTTGTCTGTCTGTGCGTGTGTGTGCGTGTGTGTGTGTATGCCATCAGAGAAGTTGATAAATTATCAAAAACATTGCAGATATGTGGGAATTTATCTTTGTCTATAAGCAAATAAAAGTGAACAAACACTAAATAGCTAAAATCAACTTAACCATTTAATCCGAACTGTCTTTCCATGGCTTGCCATCCATTTAATTAAGTGTTTTTAGTAATTTAGAAAAATTGACATTGGGAGAAACTTAAACAATGCTTAAACAATGCCAACATCATATGCCAAACCTGAATAAACAGCATAAAATTAATGATAAAATATAAATTTGTGATGTGCGCTGCAAAAAATGATTTTCAAGAAAAAATGTTCTTAGTATTTTTGTCATGTTTTCAAAAATAAATTTGTAAAAATATCTAAAAATTCTTGAATTAAGATGCTTTTTCTTGATGAGCAAAACTACCCAAGAAAAGTCTGTTTTCAGACCAAAAATATCAAATGTAATTGATTTTTGTGAATAAAACAAGCAAAAAAATCTGCCAAAGGGATTTTTTTGCTGGTTTTATGCACAAAATCACTTAAATTTGATATTTTTGCTCTAAAAACTACACTAGTCGTTTTGTTCATCAAGAAAAAGCATCTTAATTTAAGAATTTTTAGATATTTTTACTGAAAACAAGATAAAAATTCTAAGAATTTTTTTTCTTGAAAATCATTTTTTGCAGTGTACCATCAGTTGTGGTCTTGACCGGTCTTGAAATAAAATTCTGAGTCCTCTCTGTCTGAGACCAAGATGAGACCGAGTAAAAATGCGGTCGATTCCAAGACGAGACCAAGACCTTTAAAAAGTGGTCTTGAGACCGAGACCGGTCTCGAGAACTACAACACCAGACACAATGACAGCGTAAAACCAAAAGGAATGAAAACTAGACCGTTTTTCTTCTGTCACAATTCATACTGCAGAATTACCAAAGTGCCTTAAAATAAATGTTTACAAACTCTCTTAATTTTAATTTTTAAACTATAAAATAGAGGCAGCTTGTATGAACAAGAACATGAAGCAGACACAAAAGTGAACTCAACATAATAAGAGCCCGCTGTCAAATGTAAGCATTTTATGCCCTTAAAACCCTGCTGAAAAAAACATTAAAACCATTACAGAAAATTCTAATGGTTTCCATTAAAATAGCAATAGGAACCATTAGCTTTTACCATTAAAACCACTATACTGTAGTGTGTTTTGGGGCATATTCCATTAGAACCAATACATAGAACCAACCGAACCAAAACATACCATTAGAGACCAACAAAGACCAATACACTGTAGTGTGTTTTGGGCCATATTCCATTAGAACCAATAAAATTCTCAGTAAAACCAATAGAATTTCTGTGATGGTGTCTATTTTTTTTTTTTAGCAGGGAACTGCTTGAACTATTTGTGCGCACATGTTTGTGCAGATCTCAGACCTCTGGTTTACATCAAGTGTAAACAACAATGTAATGCCTCTCACATGCTAAGAGTGGGGCAGAAATGTGTAACATTAGAAGGCAAGTCATTGAAATCATGGACATTGACAAACTGTGGCTTGATCTCATCCAAACCCAATTTCCCAAAACAGTATGAGATCTGATAAATAAATGCTTTGTTTATTCATTAGCCATTTTTATGGCAGACTTAATAAAATAAAATAAAATAAGACATTTCTTAGACTTGAAGCCATTCAAAGATGCATAACGCCCTGAAATAGGATCTCTTAACAAAGTCAAATGTCAGCTCTCCAGTAACAAAATCATTTCATCATCAGACTTATTTCCTGTTTTTGGCATGGGAACAAAACTCTTTTGTTGCGCAACGAAACATTTCCAGTAAACCATTACACATTTTTGCAGGATTACGCAATAAAGGCGAATAAAGTAATGTGGCGCCCTCTTGTGGACAACTTTCCTCCTGTAAAATGGATCCTGCTTGTTCTGACTTAAAACATTATTGCTTATGTCAGACAACTAAGACATTTCTCATGCAATGGACTTAACAGGTGTTGTGTGCATAAAAACCAGTGGTATGTATTCACTGTAAAACTTAACCTTTCTATAAAACTCTGTCAAGACCTCAGTTTTGCCCCTACAGATAACAGTTTGGCAGTTAGTCATTGTTTGACAGTCAGAAAGTGCACAAGTACAACACTACTGTATTATTAGGGGTGAGGGGGCACAAACTAACACAGGGTTAATTGTAACGCAGCTACTTTACATATTTATAAAGGGCCGAGCAATCGGTGCTTTTGGTAATTTTCTCTTACTGTCAGAATATGATCTCCTGTGAATTTGTGAAAAGTTTAATTGTGTTTTGGTTAAGGTATTGAACAAAGAGTGTTTTGAAGACATGAAAGTAAGTTTCTTCGTCTAAATTTTTCAATTTCTGAGTTAGGTGTGTGGTCTTAATTGTGCAGCTCTTTCAAAAAATCTATTTATTTGCATTAATGCTTAATACAAGGATGGTTAGATGAAGGATCGTGGATAGATGAATGTGTGGATATCTATCTATTATAGGCAGATATAAACAATATCAACCTTTAGTATATAGACAGAATTTGATTGAATTTTTTTGTGTTTAAACTACATTTTCTAGCAGGTGTTACAGCAAACCCTCTGTTTGTTACAACTTACCCTATGGGGTAGGTTGTAACATTTTGCACTCTTGTCACTTTCGGTGTAACTGTACGATAACAGTAGGTCACACAAACAAACTTTAAGTGTTCATTTGAATCAGAGATGTCTGTGTTGATTGTGTAAAAAAATTATTCATCTTACTTAAATATTTTTTGAACGATAGAGCCAAAGTCAAAAAGCGTTAGGTTGTGCCCTGCCTTCCCCTATTTAAAACCTTACACAATGAGGGATTATGTTTTTTTTTGTGACTGTATGATTCATTTATCATTAAAGGGGACATTTCACAAAACTTTTTTAAGATGTCAAATACATTTTTGGTGTCCCCAGAGTACGTATGTAAAGTTCTAGCTCAAAATATCATATAGATTTTATTAATTTATTACATAATAAATTAGGTGTAAGCAAAAATGTGCCGTTTTTCTGTGTGTCCTTTTAAATGCAAATGAGCTGATCTCTGCACTAAATGCCAGTGCTTTGGTTGGATAGTGCAGATAAAGGGGTGGTATTATCCCCTTCTGACATCACAAGAGGAGACAAATTTCAATGAGCCATTTCTTCACATGCTTGCATAGAATGTTTTATCAAAAGTTACTGATTTATCTTTTGCACATTTTCTAGGTTGATCCAAGTACTGGGGACCCAATTATAGCAATTAAACATGGAAAAAGTCAACTTTCATGACAAGGTCTGTGTTGGTATTGGATCGAATTGTACTCCCCGACTTCTACAATTTACGATCCGGCCATTGTCGCCAATATCGGGATTGTCTTCGTATTGTCTTAAAGCTGATATGAGGGTCCATGGTTTTTATTAACCCTTGTGCATCCTTGAGGACATTTTTGTGTTTTTCAGTTTTATTTTTTTGATAACTTTGCCTGCGTTAATGCTAACTGCATAAAATTTGCCACAGGTGTGCATTTTTATTGGAATTTTAATATTTCACCTTTATTTCCTTTAAAAAATCTATTTTCTACTAGGTACACAAAATACTTCCTCTCAGGACCTTTTGGACAAAAATGTCCCCATTGAAACCCATTAAAACTGCAATTTTTAATCCCGGTGCCATTCAACTATAAAATGATGCAGTCTTTGTTAACAGGCTTTCATTCTGTTGGCAAGGCTTCAAAATTAAAAATTTTACTATTTTTTACCAGATGGTGCCATTTTTTTAGGTTTGGCATATAAAGCAAATTATCACTTTATTGTGGTTTTCTGCTTATGCATATTATAGAGCCAATTGTGTCTGCGTGTGTGTGTGGGTGTGTGAACAGTTTGAATGAAAAAAAATATATTGTACTGGAAATCACAAGACTACAACCGCTGCAAATAAGGTGTCGTTTTTTTTCATAAAAAACAACAGTGGCATTGTGTAAACAAACCAGCATTTGAAGGGTTAAAATTCTGAAAATTAATGAATGTTTGGTCATTGTGATTAGAGCTGATGCTGGTTAAAAAATGGCATCAGTGAAAGTGGAAAAAAATATTAATCTATAATATTTTATGACACTTGTTTGACATGGACATTTTTGTCCTTTATGGACCTGAGGGGTAACTTTTTTTTTTAATCTGATACTGCATAAAAAATATGAATGCATAAAAATTAATGTTGTTGTTAATCATTGACATATCCAAGGCTGTAATACTCAAAGAAAAAAAATCTGCTTAGCATTTAGTAAATTGAAAATAATTTAAAAAATTCGTTTTTTCATAAAAAAAGCAGTGGCATTGAGTAAACAAACCAGCATTTAAAGGGTTAAAATTCTGAAAATTAATGAATGTTTGGTCATTGTGATTAGAGCTGATGCTGGTTAAAAAAATGGCATCAGTGAAAGTGGAAAAAATATAAATCTATAATATTTTTATGACACTTTTTGGACATGGACATTTTTGTCCCCTGTGAACCTATGTGTAACTTTTTTTAATTGATGCACGAGGGTTAAAATCACAAGAATGTTGTGAAATAGTAAATTTCCACATTCCAGATATCCACAACAATTTTAGGTTTAAGTTCCAAAAAAGAAAGAGAGGCATTGGGGGTTATAATGACAGTTTTCATTTTTGGGTGGACTAGCCCTTTAAATAGGCCTAATTATTCCTGTAAGAAATACACTTATTCCCAAAGGGCTACGTAAACACCCCCACCTGGTTTGGATTATTCCAGTAAATCCAGTGAAAACAATAAGACAGCTCAAGCAAGCATTTTAGTACGTGTGGGACTACTGGAATCTGGAAATTCCCAGCTGTCGCTCACTTCCTGAAATCATGACGTCGCGCGGTCGTCGCGCGCATTCTCCACCTCGGCTTTACCAGATAAACAAGGAAGTTCATCTCTACCCGAAGAAACAAGAGAAAAGTCCCAAATCAAAGTCCAGAAAACCAAATGGATATCAGCGAGACTCTGCCTTCCGGTGGGAATAAAGAAACGAGTGAGCCTTTACTTTCCCCCGATCAGCACGGTGACAATGAATATCCTTCGAAACAGATGTATCCCGACATTCCCACCTATCCGCCACCGCAGTATGGAGCTCCAGTGGTTCACTATAACCATGGGCCGCCGTTTCCAGGATACCAGGTGGTCACTATGCAGCCAACAGTTAATGTGACTCCTCCGCTGCGTGAACCACTGCCAGATTACCTGTGCTACTCCGTCTTTACCATGATGTGCTGTTGTTTACCTCTGGGCATTGCTGCCCTGGTTTACTCCATTACAGTAAGTATTTACAAGCCTGTTAAGTATGAATATATATGACTTATGGTGTATTAACAGGCGTACATATTTACAGTAGCCTTAAGTAAACTCATCAAAACGAAATAACACAAATGTGTCATTATGACTAAAAGCATCCGAAATAAATCTAAACTATGTTATATTTTAACATCAACCGTTGCCTAAAAAAAAATCAATTTTTATAGCTTTGTTTTAACTGTGCACAATTATATTGTAAATTATTATTAATAGGTAAATATCGACCGATATGTTTTTTTTAAATGGCCGATGCCGATATGAAGATAGCAATGGCCGATTGACAATATATGGCCAATATTTAAAATAGATCATTATAGTAACTAAGAAAAATACAAACAATTGGTGAAACTAAATAAACATTGATTTTGCACATTTGTACAATATTTTCTTAATTTAAAAAACTTGTAATGAGGTAAAAATTGTAATGAGGTTAAGATAAGATGACAAATCAGATTTAATTCCTTAATATTAACAAATAAATTGCATTTAGTTACTTAGTAAGAGGTTGTTTCACTTCTTAAAGTTAAAAATATATCATTAGACCAAAAAAGATTTGCGTCTGTTTTTCTGTTTTGTTCTCGTAAAAACAATACAAAAACACGACGATTGCACAGCCTCGTTATATAAAAGAGACATGTAGCATCAAAACAGAATGTCTTGTTCTCCACGCCCGCATGCGCACAGCTTTCTTGAGAAAACAGTGTTTTATTTATACGTTTCCAACAGGGTAGCACAGCAAGGCCGCCTTAATGCACGGGCTTACCTGGGCTGAAGCCCAGGGGCCTCCCAAGTTCAGGGGCCTCCCAAGTTCACGTTCATATTGTTTTGTAACTTGTCAGGTTATCTGTCAATCACTCTAACTCTGCACGTTACATGGCTGCTGATTGGTCTGTGGTAACTTACCGTGAAATAAAATATCAGACGTAACAGATTTTTCTATTCCGCGTAATGTAATTTAGTGCGCGTTGTCAACTTGGCATTCCTGCATGTTAGACTGAGTGTGACAGAGAAACGGGAAATAATCCACCATCAAATGAAAGAGTAATTTCTAAAATTTCATAATAAGCACTAGTGAGGTGCAGGTCTCTCTCTCTTTCGTGCGCGCGCTCGCTCTCTCTGTGCTCGTGCAGCTGAGTCTCTGGCATGCAGAAGCCTCTCCAACTCTGCGCAAGATACTGTGCCGCGGCCACCAAATAAAGAAAGGAGTTCCCGAACATATTAATGCTGTTCGTTGTAAAAAAGTTTAAGTTTACTCGCGTTTATATCAGTGACGCGTGCGCAGCTGGAGCGATGTAGTTTGACGCGAGGTAAGGTCATACGTGTTCGTTTTACATATACTAAATACAATGAATACTATATCTTCAATGGCCTACAAAATAAATAACTGATTAAAAAACAAGATTCTGTCTATAAAGACTTATCTTTTGTTAACATTAATGCATTTTCACTTTAAAACTAACTTTAACTTCTTATATTTTTAAAACTGTGGTGAGCATTTAGTTAGTGTGCAATTTTCTGCAAATTTGTATATTCCAAAAACTATAATAAACATAAAGATATATAAACATATACTCTCATACATTTTGGTTTAATTTTCACCACAAGTTGCTGTGTGTGGTTGTTAAATAAAGTGTCTTGTGTTTATGCTCAAGTGGGCTCAGTGATATGTTAATAATGATATTATGGTGTTTTCTGGGTCAAAGAGGGAAAACTCACTGTTGTATGTATTGAAAGAAACTAATGCATTTTGTGATGAAGATTACCTAGATATTACACTTTTTTTTTAAATGAGACTATAAATTGAGGGGATGGGGGGCATCCAAAAACCTCTCAGCCCCAGGGCCTCACATTAGGTTAAGGCGGCCCTGAGCACAGGGCTCAAGTGTATTTATCTTGGAACATGATGGACAGATATGGATTTTTTTGTGCTGATACCGATTATTGTTTGATCAGCCTTAGCCGATGACTTAGCATTCAGGCTGATGATTTTCTTGGGCCGATATGTGATACTGCTTTGCTCACTCAATTTACATTATAAAAATGACACAATGATGATGCCAAATGTTACAAGTCTCAATTTAAAAAAGTAACATTTATTGAACCGCGAGCATCACTTTTATCATAAACACTACATTTGCATTTGCGTAGCTGGACAAGCCAACTTTTTTCGCTAAGGGTCACTGTCGCTTGTGAAAGTCCTTCATTTATGTATGAAATGTGTTATACAATACACAAATGTTTTTCTTTTTTACTTTTACAGACTCGAGATTCAAACCTGTTCGGACAGCGACAAGTTGCAGAGAAAAGCTCCAAAATGGCACGCATGCTTAACCATGTCAGTCTTGGAATTGGCTTGACAGTATATTTGTTGGTTATCGGCTTTTTTATTTATGTTTGGATCACATTTGCACGATTTAGACATTACTAAACATGAACACTAAATACAGTGTTTAAAATATATTTTTACAAGCATTTGTAAACAATTGATATTCAGCATAAAAAGTTTTTTTTTTAAGATGCCAAAGAATGCATTGAAATAATATGTTAAATTGTTCTCTGATATCTACATAGCAGGTATTTGGCTGGTCACTTTACCTTTATGTTTGTTGAAAAACAACTAACATTTCCTGCAAAATCTGACCTGACAACTCAAATTTTAAATCAGTATTATATTCTTACCGGTGTGTATGGTGGTAAGGAAAGAATTTTTGAACAGTTTGAAACACTGATGTACTTATGTACTTGCTCAGTTAATGTTTATTTTTTTAGCCAGTTACAGATTTAAATAATCTGCAAAAATGATGTAAATGATACGGCTGTACTTATTGCCGCTGGGGATTAATACCTAATATTTTTTATAAAGATGTTTTGAATGAATGCTGTAATTGTCAAACTAAATGTATCATCATTTGAAATGTTTTTTAATATATTTTAACACCATATTATACATGCTTAGAATAGGATGAAATACACATTTATTCTGCATTAATTCGAATCATATGCTTGCTGTCATATTTTTTAGAAAAGTGCAAAACTATTGACTATTTTACATATTAAAGTGGATTTTCTGTTTTCTCTCCCTTTTGGGTTGTTCTTGTAACTTTCTTATAATGTTTCTGAAATAACACTATATAAACGTTGTGGAGAATCAATAAAGGATATTATTATTTATTCCAGACAGATGTTTCTCCAGGGCAAACTTGAAGTCACAGATACAGATGAACTTAGATAATTATTTTCTGCTTTTTATTCAAGTTTATAAAAATATATTTTTATAGAATAATATTTCTTATCATGATACTTTTTTTCTTATTACCCAGACAAAAGTTTTTAATGCATTCAGACCTCTGATTTATAGGTTTATAAAAACAGTAGAACCACCTGAAAGAGGGTCACAAAGTCTGATTTCCAGTACCAAAATCATTTATCTAATACACTCCCTAATTTCAACCGGTGTCGTTTCTGAGGAAAAATGTATTCCTGCGAAACGAAAGACTTTGCAGGAATTCAAATGACATCATTTCTTCAGTAGGCCTATTATGTAAGAAAGACGAGGAAAGAAAATTGGCGCCATCTGGTGGAAACCTTTCGGCATCCTGCTTGTTCCCGAGACTCACAACATAATTGCTTTTTTTCAGATATTCTCATGTAATGTATCCATGTTTACTCAGCATTTAAATAATGAACAGACACAAAGACATTAATTAGTATCATTAGACATACAACAACGTCAGAACGGTCCTTTTTCTCCACACTTGTAAACACTGAGGCGTAGTTTCGATACGTCATCCCTGACCTCTTGACGTGATGACGTATTATGCGAGGTCGCGCTGGCGCGTCACAGGACAGGAGGAAGACGAGCATAGATATGTATATAAAGGCTAGATGGCTCAAGGCGGAGTCAGCTGTGTCGTCACTTGGCGGCCATCTTAGGTCAGTGCTGCCATAGTGCTGCTCCCTGCTGCTGTGGACGGAAGGTGAGTGACATACGCCAACTAAAATGCTCGTAACTTGCTGAATTCTTGACGGATTTACAAACGGTTTGGTTTTTTACAAACGTTATTAACGTGGCTATAATTCTGGATGCTTTAACATGTTTCATGAATTTTTTATTTATTTTTAGTATACGTATTCAGTGTCATAGGTACATCTTTGACGTTTATAGCAAACCAATCCGTTTGAAAATCGGTAAAAAATTAAGCAAGTTATGGTCATTTAAAAGTACCTGCATCATTAAAACTCAATGCTACGAGTGAGCGAGCGCCCTGTCCTAAGATGGCCGCCAAAATGCGGACGTTCCACTCAATTGGCCATCAGCGCGGACGAGCCATCTAGCCTTTATATACATATCTATGAAGACGAGAAGTTGGGTCATCACAATTATACTAAGTCAATCATTATTCTCTCACCATTACTTACCGCTGTCCTATTTTCTTTTCCTCCTCTTCTTGCTTCTTCTGTAGTTTTTGGATGCCAGACGGATAATAAGTCCTTTTCATGTTTCTACAGTACCGCAAATCGAATGTGCTATGCCTAGTTTGAAATAGCCGGCAAAGGCATCAAGAACATACAAGCTTAATGAAAGGGGGTCCCACTAGGGCAGGGGTGGGGAACCCTGGTCCTGGAGGGCCACTGTCCTGCAGAGTTTTGTTCCAACCCTAATTAAACACACCTGAAAAATAAAATGAAAGTCTTCAGGATCAATTGGAAATGAAATTCAGGTGTGTTTGATTAGGGTTGGAACAAAACTCTGCAGGACAGTGGCCCTCCAGGACCCAGGGTTCCCCACTCCTGCACTAGGGGGATACAGACATGCATTATAAAAAACATTTAGATTGTTTAAATGATCTGCCCTTGAGGGCCCCCTCAAATGCGATGCCCCAGGCAATTGCCTGCCTTGCCTACCATATTGCTACGCCTCTGGTTGTGACATGCAACATCCACTGTCACTTCCCAGAATTTTAGAAGTATGCAAGAAGTCATGTCAGCCAATGGTAACGTGCACACCTTCTATAGCTCCACCCCAACAGCTTATAACTCCATCTTCCAGGCTTGACCAGATCCACACAAAGGAGTTCAGCTCTATGTGGAGAAACAAGAGAAAAGTCCAAAATCTAGAAGCAAAATGGGTATCAGCCAGTTACTGAATAAGCCTTTAGGTGGGGATAAAGAAATGAATCCAGAATATCAAGTGGTCACTATGCAGCCAGAAGTTAATGTGATCATCACTCCACTGGATAAACCACTGCCAGATTACCTGGGTTACTCCATCTTTACCACACTGTGTTGTTTTTTACCTCTTGGCCTTGCTGCTCTGGTTTACTCCATCACAGTAACTATTAATAAGTATTCATGTACCTTTCCTACATCTTTTCAAGCCTTTTATATATGTGTCTTCAGGTATATATTAATGTAATACTTAAGTTGTAGGGGAGAGTGGGGTAAAGTGAGACATTTTTTACATTTGCTCCCCTCTAAGCAAGCTAAAATGATATATCAGTCAAATTTACACATTTCCCATTAATTCAGGATGTTTCCTAGCTATGGAAATTACCAGAATGTATTCAGGACGAAGAGCAGTGAAAATATGATTGTTTTAAAAAAAGTGGTCTTGTGTCTCACTTTACCCCAGCTTAGGGGTAAACTGAGACAGACCAGAAAAATCAAGGGGGTAAAGTGAACCAGCTCGGGGTAAACTGATCCACTTACTTTTTACACTCTGAAACTACCATAACAGCACATATTGTAACAGATAAAATCCTGACGGCTAGCTTGACAACCACACATTCCAGAACTAATGTTGGACTAGTAACAGAATCAAGGGGATTGGTCAATTAAGAACATTATTTTTCTAAACACTTGAAAGTACAGTAACTCTGAACCAAAATCAAATACAACATAACATAATTCAAAAGTTATATTTTTTGGCCAGTTTTTGCCTTTATTTAACAGTGAGTTTTGGAGAGGACAGGAAAGTACAGGGAGGAGAGAAGGGTATTGGATCGGCAAATGACCACGAGCCGGGAATCGAACTCCCAGAAAGTGTGAAAGCACCACATGTCGGAGCGCTGCCCACTGTAGACCATTGGCTCCGACAATTCAAATTTTTTTAATTAACATTCAAATGACATATAGAACCAGTTAGATTAAAACGCAGTCTGGGGGTCAGAACAAAGGACCCTTAGAGCCAGCTAGTGTCTGCAGGTCAGCGCAAAAGACAATCAGAACCATCTATCAATATTTCTATCCCTTGCAGCTGCTCTTACTGTGGGTTCACATCAGACGTGAGTTCAACGATTTGTGCAAGTAGATTACATTCAAAGTTAATGCAAAGACACGATCAGACGCATCCTCGCCTGGGGCGATGTGAATGACGCCATATGAGCGGAGCATTTGCCGCGAAAACACGCACTATTCACCTCAAATATGTCTTCGCCCAAGTTGAAAATATTTATCTCGAACGAAAAATTTGCATGACACAATGTTAAATCCCGTGAGTAATCTAGAGTGAATAATGCTACGTACACACCAAATGCGGGGCAGTGCGTTACTTGATCTAGATTACTCGCAGGATTTAACATTGTGTAATGGAATTTTTCGCTCAAGTTGAATATTTTCAAATTGGGCGAAGACATGTTTGCGGCGAATAGCGCGTGTTTTCGTGGAAAACGCGCCACCCATATCACGTCATTCGCATCGCCACACGTGAGGACGTGTCTGATTGCGTCTTTGCATTGACTTTGTATGTAATCTACTTGCGCAAATTGTTGAACTTGTGTCTGGTGTGAACCCACAGTACCATGATGCCTCGCGTTTGGTGTGTACATAGCATTAGAGAATTCTTTCCTTCCTTGACCTAAGCAGCTGCACTCTCCATCTCCTCAAGGGGTGTTTTTCCCCAGGCTGTCTTCCTGGTGTATTGACTAGGCATAATGGTTTTTCTGCAATGTTTATAACATTAAAAATAAAACATATGTAATGTAATATTACATTAAAATACGTTTTAGACTAAACTGAACTTGTGCCTCGTGTCTCACTTTACCCCACATCATTTGTCTCACTTTACCCCACCACCACATTTTGGAAAAAAACTCTGTCTCTTGGAAATTCAGGCTAATCTTCAGCTAGCATCAACACAAAGTTTTATATGTTGGTAGTTCATAAACATGTGTGATATAATTTTTTCTACCTGAATCAATTTGCTTTGGCACAACAGTTGATTAAGTTGACAGCAAGAAAATTTACTTTTACAAGCAAAAAATATATTTTTGTGAAAAAAACATGTTAACCACAGCAGCATGAGGTCCTGTCCTTCATGGCCAAGGGGAAATTTGAGGGGCTTAAAAACATAATGGTCATAGGACCACAAATGTGTTCCGTTGCCTAGATACAGGGGGTGTCTCACTTTACCCGATGTCTCACTTTACCCCACTCTCCCCTACTGTATGTACAGTACATATGTAGATATTACACTACTGCAATACAATGATAGTAAACTTATTAAAACTATGAAATAACATAAATTAATCTATAAGAATTATGTAAAAAAAAGGAAACTATTTTATATTTTATCATCACCCTTTGCCTAAAATGTTTGGCAAAAGACCCAGTATTTTTTCACTCTTTAAATGGTTAATAGCATTTTTATAGTTTTTATTTTAACTCTGGACGATTATATAGCCTTAACTATTATTACTTATTACATTTGAAATTAGACAACATTTCACTACTGTACAACATGATTTGTTTTTATTTCGCTTTCATTATACTTTTTTTTACCACTCTTTGTTTTTTGTTTTTATACCAACCTGTAAAATTCTTTTATTTATGTATAAAGGTAGGCTACTGTACTATACAGAAATGTACAGATGTTTTATTATTTACTTTTACAGACTCAAAATGCAAACCTGTTTGGACACCGACAAATGGCAGAGAAAAACTCCAGAATGGCACTTACACTTAACCATGTCAGTCTTGGTATTGGCATTACACTGCTTTTGTTGTTTATCAGCGGTTTTATCTATGTTGGGATCATGTTTACACAAATTATATTTCTATAAGGGTCGGCTTGGTTGGATTTAACAATATACCTTTTGTTGTGGAAATGAATATTCAGCTTAAGCAAGTAGAAACACATGTTAATGCCCCATATTGACATTAAGTTACTGTCATACAACTTCTGAGGACTGTGTGTGGGAGACAGAGCCCGCTGTATTGTTGTTGACAAGCTTTTGGATAACTGTGATATTTTATTTGTGTGTTATCGCAGATGAATAAAAAAATAAGAAGTGCAAATAACTAAACCATAGAGATTGCATGTGAATCTCAGACTGCATGCATGTGAAGTTTAAGGTTGCCAGACCCAATAACAGCTTAAACCCACTGTATTAAAGGCTCCCTTAAAAGGGACTTTTATTTTGAAACCGGAGCCGCCGCTGTTCTGCCGATCGTGAACAGTGTAGTTAGTTGAGCTGCCGCTGTCTGTGGTGTCTGTGTGAACTGTGTGAGCTGTCATCTAAATGATGTGAACAACTGTTTGTTGATGGTGATTGCTGCAGATGTAACATCAAGATGTTAGTCACTGACCTCAAAGTAAGCCTTTTGTGATTTATATTTTGTGTTATTACCGATATGAACAGCTTTACATGTATCTGTAAAATGCTGTATAATACAGACATGCCCAGACTTGCCCTGAAGTAATCTTTCTGTTATATTAAGATTGTTAATATAATTTTCATATGATTATTCGTTCTGTATTGAGCTGCAGATCAGTATTACGGGTTTCTGGTGATAATTAATGATGCAAGATTTGCGTGTTTGAGAATTGTTAACGAGTGAGATTTACGTTGCGTTTGTGTAAATGCTTCGTCTTTATTCAATCCATATATTGGCATTGCATAGTAATGACAGGATTGTTAATGAAAGTTTACTGATAAATACCTCGTTTTGTTTATGTAATTTCCTTGTTTAATAGAGATATCACTGATGTAAATGATAAATGCAAAGTATTTATGTAACAGTGAATATTCGTAATGGTATATAATAGGGGTGGCACGGTTCACAAAACCCTCGGTTCGGTTCGTATCACGGTTCTATGGTCACGGTTCACGGTTCAGTACGGTTCTTGTTGTTATTTTTTCTTTAAATTTTTAACACTCCAGAAATGTATTATCTTATTAATGTATTAATTATCCATAATATAGGATACAGTATTAAAAAAAGTTATATCATGTAATCATGCACAAACTGAATTTGACTTTAAGCACATTGGACCATCTCTGAGGAAAGCCAGATGAGATTTTGATAGAGCAAGAGGGAAGATATTGATGATTTCAACATGCTTTTCATTTATTTGGCAAAAGAGAATGTGTATTGCCATCTACATAAACTTTACGTGCATTTTTAGCACACAAAGATAACTTGCATTTATTAAAATGCCAACTTCAGTGTAGCTCTTAGATTTATCACTGAGAGGCTGCTTTAATACTGCAGAGAGTTTATGTGGACGAGAGAGAAACATAACCTTTGCACCTGTAATATTAAAATCTCTTTAAGTCTCTTTTGTCCACTTTTGACCACTTCTGTCCTGATTACTTTGAGGGGCAATTTCTGAAATAAGATCGCGCAACTTTCACACGCTAGCAAAATGAAACTACGCGGAAATCAGCCGCTTTAATTTTATCAATGAAAGGCTAAAAATAGCGCTGAATATGAAAAGACGTAAAACATTGTTGGCAGTACCTCAGATTAGAGGTCTACACGGGTCCAAAAAGTCCTACCCGAACCCGATCAGACCCGCAAATGTGCTACACTGAACCGACCCGGACCCGTCTGTTGTTTTGAAAGCTGGACCCGGACCCGACCCGGACCCGTCTATTATTTAAAAGCTGGACCCGGATCCGACGAAGACCCGTCAATTATTTAAAATCTGTACCCGAACCCGTCCCGGAAGACACAGACCCGACCGGCAAATATTCTTAGCTAAATGTTATTAATAAGTCAATAAACAAGTAGCGAAAATTAAACTTTTTGTCTTACCCATAGAAGTTAGTCTTCTCCCTCCTTGTACCTGTCTGTGTGATGCACAATCCTTATTTCCAAGAAAGTTCCATCCATGTTATTCCTCTCTTGACGATTAAAATGTTTAATGCTTATTTCAGATTTTAAAGTCCACTTTACAGTCATGGTGATTAATAACGCAGTTTTACATCGGGTCAACTTGCTTAATAATGTTTGCCCATTTGGATTATAATAACGATTGCTCGTTCAGTGCCATGGCTGCTTTCGTTAGCTTTGCTTCTTTGCTATCATCTCTGTGCTCTTTGAGTCGCGAAAACTTTAAATATAACAGCAAGACGGTCAATTTATAATATTATTATAAAAATAAGAGAAGTCAGTGCAAAATGCGCGGTGTGGCGGAATAGGTCCCGCCTTCTAAATAAAAGAGCCAATTGTCAAGTCATTGCGTCTCACTGCAGAAGCTCCTGACTGGTAGCCAGAGACACATGAAAAGAGCACATGCGCGATAGCTGCCTGGTTGGAGCAACCAAATATAAACTTTTTAACGCAATTTTAGCGTCATAGAAAAAATTTATGCGACAGTTCATCTAAGTTTTTGTTGCTGATTTTGAAATATTTTATTTAAATGTAAGTGTGTGTTCTCCGAGTCCGATTGACCTCGGGTATTACCCACAATGTTAAACAGACCCGGGACCCGAAGTAATAGATTGAGACCCGACCCGGACCCGGCTGATCATTTAAAATATAGACCCGAACCCGTACGGGTCCCGGGTCGGGTCCCGGGTCTTCGGGTTTCGGGTCTTCCGTGTAGACTTCTACCTCAGATTAGATAAATGGTCGGAGAGAAGGCGATCTCCTGTGGCTGTTTGAGCACATTCAACCCATAGACTGCAGTTCTATCTATTGTTTTATTTCCGCTGTCATCATAAGTAACATGAAATAAAAATATGTTTCCACACACCAAACTTATACGACGCTGGCGCATCCTCCAACTGCGGGCAGACTTCCTTTTCTCTCCCACTTGCCATTTCTACACGTAACATAACCTGCAGTACTTATACTCCAAACCAGTCACCTCTTCTTTCGCGCGAAAGGGAAACACGCTATCTGAGGTCACATACAGGGCATGAGACATTGCGCATGCCATGAACCGTTGAACCGTGCGGTACACACGCGCTCCGAACCGAGACAAGCGAACCGAACGGTTCGGATTTTTTTCATGGACCGTGCCACCCCTAGTATATAAACATATATATATATATATTAGTTTAATCATTATCTTTATTGTTTATTATTTTTCAGACTATGTTCATCTTTGAATATGCATCTGTGGTCCATCCTTTTACCATCAATACAAACTGTTGAACTGAACTCCTGTCTCCTCATTATTAGTGCTCTGACCGGCACTCAGAAGGGTTTACTCGTCCGATACAGAATCAGAACCTAATAGTCGTAAAGCCTTCCTAACAAAATTTGGTCCTTCGAGCCGGATCAAGTATTGCCTTCTGACATAATGGAATCTGATGAGGAGATTATTGGAGGAGCTCGCCCAAAACGCCATACTCGTCCTCCAGCCTACCTAAAGCAGTATGATGTGCAATATACCCGAGGCAGACATATCGCTGAGGATGATGTCCGACAGACTTGGGAGGCACTTGTCCACCGGACTCCTCCCCCATCCTTCCAACCTTATGCCACCTCCCTTGGTGATGCCAGGGTCTGTTCCAAAGACTCACCGATCCTGTCCTTTGGTAATAAGCCTCCACAACATCCTGAAATACCTCAACCATCCTTCGCTTTAACTCGAACGGCTGATATCACTACCTCTTCACAAGACGGTGAGCTACAGCGCCTGCGTTGTGAGCGTGTACAACTAATGCAGACCCACCAGTCATTTCAGGCAGACTTACTGGAGCTGAGAGAAGTCCGTGCAGAAGTCAGAGAATTAGTTCAGGTGGCTCAGTCTCTTCGCGCCGACTTCAAACAAGCCATATGCCAGATTCCCTCGCCTACAAAGCCCATGGCGTCAAACGTATTCTGGCCCTCTATGAAGCCGCATGAATCCACAACCTTAGCAGAGGACGGACACTTCACTGAGTTTCCGCCACCTCCATGGCCTGAACCTAATGACGACCTTAGGGCACAGATGGGCTACCTCACGCTGTCTGAAATGGGTGAAACTAGCTACCAATCAGTGGTTCCAGGGCCTGGGAAGTATTCCTTTGCTTACTCAGCTACACCAGCGCCACCGTATCAGTCTCATTCCCCTAACACTTTTGGACTTCCTCCTCCTACTACCCCTAAGGAGCTCCAAGAGTTATTAACACCTGCAACCATGCCCTTACCTTCCCATCACGGCGATAATCAGAGAGTCAGCTCAGTGCCAGCGTTCATGCATCCTCAAGCTTTGGCATCAGCGGCTAAGACCAACCAACGCCCTGTACCTCCTTTCTCTGGTTCTGAATATGTGTACCGGGGACCTACCCCAACGATTCCCAAGTTTAGTCGTCCTGATCCGGGTGAGTTTGCTCGACTTAGGATAGCTTTGGATAATCTTCTTCCCCCTGATGGCACTGAACTTTTCAAATATCAGATCTTAGTGGATCACCTTAAGCTTGACGAAGCCAAAATGATAGCGGATGCTTATCTGAACTCACATACACCGTTCACTGATACAATGGCTGCACTTCATGAGAAATACGGTCAACCACATCAGTTAGCTTTGAGGAGGATCGCTTCTGTGCTCGAAAGTCCTGACATAAAGCGAGGTGATGTCTCCGCCTTTCAAAGATTTGCTCTTCAGGTGCAGTCACTCGTGGGTCTTTTGAGAACCTTGGGACGTGATGGCGAATTGAAACTTAGTTGAGGGTCCCATGTCACACGCCTTTTGGGTAAGCTTCCCCCTGAGCAGCGTGCTGAGTTTCGGCGCCATATGTTTCGCCAACCTGGAACAAGACCGAATTTGGTTGACCTTTCGAACTGGCTCCGTTACGAAACCTGGTGTCACAGCTATGATGCCGAACCAACGCCAAAGGGCTCGCATACTAAGTCAGACTCTGTGAAGAGGACAGTAACTATTCTGCATGGTGTTGGAGAATCCCAGGGTGAGACACCCATCCCTCGGAAAGTTTATGTTTCACAAACCAAGCCTGTGAAAGTCAAGCGTTATTGTCCTTTCTGTGATAAGGCAGAGCATTACCTGAGTCAGTGTGAGTCCTTTGCCAAGCTTACCTCCGACCAGGTCAAAACATGGATTCGCAGTAACAACCGTTGTTTGCGTTGCGCCAGGACACACCATGCTGCCCAGTGTGACCTAAAGAAGCCTTGCAATATCTGTCAAGCCATCCACCTTCGTCCTCTTCATGAGGTGAATGTCAGTTCCTCTCCCAAGGACGATTCAGCTAACATGGAAAAGAGTTGCCTGACAAGTTCTTCATCAGATCGGTTCTTTCTGGATAAGCCCTCTGTTGGAGGTCGGGTTATGCTCAAAGTAGTTCCTGTAAACCTGCATTATGAAGATCGCACACTAGACACCTATGCTCTTCTTGATGACGGGTCGGAGAGGACTATTCTGCTTTCCACTGCTGTTAAGGCGCTGGGCATTCAGGGTGTTCCTGAGGATCTACCTTTGCGAACAGTGAGGGATGATATTCAGGTTCTTCATGGTTCGTCCGTATCATTCCAGATCTCTCCCTTCTGTAAACCTCAGAAAAGTTACAAGATTAACCATGCCTTCACTGCAGATCGTCTAAACCTGTCGCGTCAGTCGTACCCAATAGAACAACTGCAACAGAAGTACCGACATCTGCGGGGTCTTCCTGTCCGTACGCTTACAGATGTCCAGCCATTACTTCTCATTGGTTCCGATCAACCTCACCTCATCACCCCAACAGAGCCTGTGCGATGGGGCGGCCCGGGTGCGCCAGCTGCGGTTCATACGCGCCTGGGATGGACACTTCAGGGCCCCATACCTTTCATGGGGCGGCCTCATGCCACACGGCAATGTCTGTTTACCTCCATTGCTCCGACTCAGGATGAACTCCTTCAAAATGTTCAACGACTGTGGCAGTTGGATGTTGTTCCGCAGTGGGAGGGCAAAGCGGTGACCAGGTCCAAGGAGGATCAAAGGGCTCTTGAGTTGCTTGACCTTAAAACTCATACTCAAGAAATCGAGGGAATCAAACGGTTGGCGACACCTTTACTGCGGCGGAAGGATATGCCTTTGCTTAATGCACCTAAGGAATCGGTCCTACCTACCCTTCGCAGTGTGGAAAGACGTTTGCTAAAGGACCCTGTAAAAGCTGAGGTTTATAGGGAAGAGATGAGGAAACTCGTTGATACAGGAGTAGTTAAGGAAGTGGCTGACCCTGTAACTGAGCAGTCTGAAAGCTGGTATATCCCTCACCACATCGTCAGTCACAATGGGAAGTTTCGTGTTGTCTTTAACTGCTCCCATCAATACAGAGGACAAAGCCTTAATCAGTACCTGCTGTCAGGGCCTACCCTTGGAGCCTCGCTATTAGGTGTCCTGGTCCGCTTCAGAGAACATCCTGTAGCTGTGAGTGGGGACATCAAAGCGATGTTCCACCAGGTCCGTCTTCTCCCTGAGGACCGTCCTTTACTCCGTTTCCTGTGGCGAGACTTGGAGATGGATAAGGCACCCAAGATTCTCGAATGGCAGGTGTTACCCTTTGGCACGACCTCCAGTCCATGTTGTGCTACCTACGCAGTACAGCGCCATGTGCTGCAACACCCCCTGACTGATCAGGCGATTCGGTTCTCTGTAGAAAGATGTTTCTATGTCGACAACTGCCTGCAGAGTTTGCCTTCTACTGATGCTGCTCGGACCTTGATTAATCGACTACGAGACATCCTTTCTGAAGCTGGATTTGACATTCGCCAGTGGGCCTGCAATGATCCTGGTGTGCTGAGTCACCTCCCCATGGAAGCTCGATCCGAGAGCGTGGAACTGTGGTTGACACAAGGGAAGTCTGATGTCCCTGAATCCACGCTGGGTCTAAGCTGGAACTGGCAGCATGATACCTTGTCCTACAAGCATCGGCCTGTGATTTATAGAACTCCCACTTTGAGGAACATCTATAAGGTCCTGGCATCCCAGTACGACCCTCTGGGATTCCTCTTACCTTATACGACTCGAGCAAAGGTCATCATTAAGCACCTGGGGAACAAACAGAGAGGGTGGGATGACCCTAACCTACCACCTGAACTTCTTCAGTCCTGGATTGCGTGGGAGGAGGAACTTCAACACCTCTCTTGTGTCTCTTTCCCCCGTCCTTATGTTCCTGTTGATGTTGGAATGGATAGAGCTACTCATGAAGTACACATCTTCTCGGATGCCTCCGAGCAAGCCTATGGAGCAGTGGCTTATCTCCGAACTACTGACCAGGATGGTCGGACTTACCTGTCCTTCATAATCGCACGCTCCCGTGTTACTCCAAGACGAACTCACTCCATTCCAAGGCTGGAACGCTGTGGAAGTCTAATTGCAGCACAGTTGGCTAAGTTACTGGTGACCGAGTTGACCTTATGCATCAAGTCTGTTTCCTTGTGGACCGACTCTACCACGGTCCTCCAGTGGTTGAATTCAGAGTCCTGTCGCTATAGGGTCTTCGTGGGAAACAGAATCGCAGAGATTCAGGAGCTGACTGACAAGTGTTCATGGCATTATGTCAGCTCTGCGGACAACCCGGCTGATGATCTCACGAAAGGGAAACCTCTCCAATACCTTGCTGCACTGAACCGTTGGTCTCAAGGTCCCTCTTTCCTCCTGCAGAAACCCAAAGAATGGCCAGTAATCCCTAAACCTGAGGTCATGGAGGACAAGGCAGAAATGCGGAAATCTGTCTTCTGTGGGATCAATACCTTACCTCTTCCTTCTGATCACTATGATAAATGGAACTACAACACCTGGCAAGAGTTATTGGACATGACTGCCCAAGAACTTCGGGCTATCCATGCTTCAGGGACGCCTCCAGAAGCTGAGGATTACCTCCAGGCCGAGATCGATATTGTGAAACAGGTACAACAGGAATCCTTTCCTGAGGATTACAAACTGCTGCAGACTGGAAAGTCGGTCAGGTCTGGAAGTCGGCTGGTTACCTTAGCCCCTGAAATTAATCTGTCCAGTGGGCTTATAAGAGTAGGAGGCCGTTTAAGGAGAGTTGTTGACATGCAGGATTCTGTCCTGCATCCTCTAGTCCTGGATTCCAACCACCCGGTCACTCGTTTGATCATTCACCACTACGACCACCAGTTGCATCATCCTGGATCTGAACGTCTGTTTGCGGAAATTAGGAGATACTACTGGATCTTACGAGGACGTGAAGCTGTTAGGAGGTTTCAACGTGACTGCCCTGAATGTCAAAGGTGGAGAGCCCAGCCAACAATCCCTAAGATGGCGGATCTACCCTCTGCGCGCCTTCAGCTCTATAAACCTGCCTTCCATTCTTGTGGAGTTGACTGCTTTGGCCCTCTGTCTGTGAAAATTGGAAGGCGGACAGAGAAGCGTTGGGGCATTCTGTTTAAATGCTTGACTACCAGAGCTGTGCATTTGGACCTACTCCCTAGCATGAGTACAGACTCATTTCTCATGGCTCTAAGAAGGTTTGTCGCGAGGAGAGGAACACCAGCAGAATTATTGTCGGATCGAGGTACGAACTTCCGTGGAGGTGAAAGGGAGTTACGGGAAGCTTATGCCGCACTGGTTCCTGACATACAGCATCACCTTGCCAAACAAAAGATCCACTTCCGCTTTAATCCCCCTTCGGCCCCTCACTTTGGTGGGGTTTGGGAAAGAGAAGTGAGATCTGTCAAATCAGCCTTGTACACAGTTGTGGGTTCACAGCCCATTCCTGAGGAGGTCTTAATGACAGTCTTGCTGGAAGTAGAGGCCATCCTAAGCTCAAAACCTTTAGGATATGTGTCGTCAGATGTGGCAGATGCTGACCCTGTGACCCCAAATAGTCTCTTAATGGGGCGGCCCGATGGATCTCTACCTCAAGTCATTTACCCAGAATCGGAAATGTTGAGTCGTCGGTACTGGAGACACTCCCAGGTCCTGGCAGACCGATTCTGGTCTAAGTTCGTGAGGGATTATCTTCCAGGTCTCCAAACCCGGCAGAAATGGCAAGCCTCTCCTCCTGATTTGAAGGAGAAAACCATTGTTATGATTGTGGACCCCCAACTACCTCGAAGCTTATGGCCTGTGGGCCAAGTCATTAAAACCCACCTAAGCCCAGATGGTCATATCAGGTCAGCAGATGTGAAGATAAAGGACCAAGTTTATACCAGACCAGTAGCCCGCCTGGTCATCCTGCCAGCTTTACCAAAGGATGGACTTAACGCCTCCAAGTAAGTCGCCTTTATGGGAAGCAAAGATGCTTGCATCTTTGGGGGCGGCTGTATTAAAGGCTCCTTTAAAAGGGACTTTTATTTTGAAACCGGAGCCGCCGCTGTTCTGCCGATCGTGAACAGTGTAGTTAGTTGAGCTGCCGCTGTCTGTGGTAGAGCTGTAATCGGGCCTTAAAAGTTAGGCCCGAAATGTCCGGAGCCCGACAGAATGCAGCCCGAACCCGAACGTACATTTAGATTGACAGCTTTTTAAAAGCCCGAACCCGTTTACAGCCCGACATTATTTAAATGTGCGCACACACACAGCTTTTGTCAAGAATGAGAAATTTACACAGGTTTTAACATTATTTATTCATGACTAATAATCTACACGCCACTTGGAAGTTGAAACAAAGAAATAAGTAATCTGTAACATTGTAACATCTCATTCTAAATAGGCTTATGCAATACACTATAAATATGCCAATAAAATTATTATTTCTTAACGAATTAAATTAAGATAATACATTCTGAATTAAGATGGGAATTTGGCAATAACGAAATTAAGAGGCAGGCTCCGCGGGATTTGCGTCGGCACTTCTCTCCATTACTGCCAACATTAGTCTATATCCTCTGTCTAAATTATGTAAGACTCGATTCATATTTAGTTATACATTGAAAAACCTACTCACCAAGATTAGGCTACATGTTTTTGATGAGGAAAATCATTAAATCCACTGTAAATGAATTCAGCGCGATCCTGCGCTACTGATTTGAACTTGACCGCTCATTTACCTCACAAAGCCGGAGCGGAAGCCCGAGCCCGCCCCGAGCCCGTGTAAAATGTTAGAAATGAAGCCCGAACCCGCCCGAGCCCGTCGGGTTCGGGCAAAGATCTTCAGCTCTAGTCTGTGGTGTCTGTGTGAACTGTGTGAGCTGTCATCTAAATGATGTGAACAACTGTTTGTTGATGGTGATTGCTGCAGATGTAACATCAAGATGTTAGTCACTGACCTCAAAGTAAGCCTTTTGTGATTTATATTTTGTGTTATTACCGATATGAACAGCTTTACATGTATCTGTAAAATGCTGTATAATACAGACATGCCCAGACTTGCCCTGAAGTAATCTTTCTGTTATATTAAGATTGTTAATATAATTTTCATATGATTATTCGTTCTGTATTGAGCTGCAGATCAGTATTACGGGTTTCTGGTGATAATTAATGATGCAAGATTTGCGTGTTTGAGAATTGTTAACGAGTGAGATTTACGTTGCGTTTGTGTAAATGCTTCGTCTTTATTCAATCCATATATTGGCATTGCATAGTAATGACAGGATTGTTAATGAAAGTTTACTGATAAATACCTCGTTTTGTTTATGTAATTTCCTTGTTTAATAGAGATATCACTGATGTAAATGATAAATGCAAAGTATTTATGTAACAGTGAATATTCGTAATGGTATATAAACATATATATATATTAGTTTAGTCATTATCTTTATTGTTTATTATTTTTCAGACTATGTTCATCTTTGAATATGCATCTGTGGTCCATCCTTTTACCATCAATACAAACTGTTGAACTGAACTCCTGTCTCCTCATTATTAGTGCTCTGACCGGCACTCAGGAGGGTTTACTCGTCCGATACAGAATCAGAACCTAATAGTCGTAAAGCCTTCCTAACACCCACCAAAAAGGAACGAAAACTGCTGTATAAACAATTCTTCTTCCTTTGTCACAACAGCAGGATTACTAAAAAGTGCCTTATAAATAAAGAATTACAAAATCCATCCTTATTTTGAAGTTGTGGGGTAAATTGTTTTTAATCAATCATTAAAAAAGGTCAATATTATTCATTCCAGACCAATATCACTTTTTAACCACAGGTTTCTCCAGGACAAATGTTCTCAACCTGGAGGTCACAGATACAGATGGGTGGGTTATTTCTGTCAATTTCTTAAATACTTATATATAATATATATATATATACAGTACTGTGCAAAAGTCTTATGCCACCGTGCTACCATTAGATTTGTTGTTTTTGCAATGTTATAGTGATCATATAATCGTTTCTCAGTCTCTTTACATCCAGAAAATACAGGAAATGTGTATATAGTAATAAAAACTGTATAAAAATGTAAACTGATGTGTCAAGGGTTTAGGTTAAACTCCACTTCCACTTGAGCAGTATAGCATGAAACTACTGAAACCTAAATAAAATTAAATCCTATTTTTTTTTTAAAGTCTTTTTACTTCATTCTGTTCAAAAACGCTCAAGATGAATTTAGTGCCAAGAGAGGTCACACTAAACACAGACAATGCCTAAAGAAGACATTTAGTCCTGGAAATTTTTATTTTTTATTTTTTTTGTACATATTTCCTGTATTTTCTGTTTGTATCTTAATAAAATAGATACAAAAAATAAATATGGAATGACATTAAAACTTAACCCTAACAACAAGAGAAGGCCTAAGACTTTTGCACAGTACTGTGTGTATATATAATTTTTTTCCAAAATTGTAACTTATTTTAAACTATAAAATATTAGCAGCATGTCTCTGATTTCTCAAAGGTGTACAAGAACATGATGCAGACACAAAGGTGAACTCAACATAATGAGAGCCCGCTATCAAGTTCATGCATTTTATGCCTTAAAGCAGCTTGAACCATTGGCACGGACATGTTTGACCAGATCTCAGACTTAAATGCCTACCTGAAATCACAGAGCTATTCACCCATAGGGCAGAAATTTGTAACATTTTAACATCAGGAGGCAATTAATTAAAATAATGGACTTTAACAAACCGTTGCTTGATCCTATCCAAGCCCCTTTCAAAAAACAGTATGAGTGCTGCTGATGAAGGAATGCTTTGTTAATTCGTTGCCAAATTTGTTTATGGCGGAAGAGCACTTAGTTTGCAGCACTTCGACCTCTGGCCCAGTAACATCAAAGTGCTGCAAACTAAGTGCTCTTCCGCCATACACTGAAAAAATTATTCACTCAATTTACTCCATTTTTTTAAGGTAAATGGTCGCAATCAATTTATTTTAGCTACATTTAAAAAAAACCTCTTGTTTAAATGTAGCTTTAATAAATTGATTGCAACCACCTACCTAAAAAAGTGAAAAGTAAAATGCTACGTTGCACAATATTACAACAATAATATTAATTCACATCATTAAAACATCATTTATAATAGTAAAACAGTCAAAAGCACCTATAATTAGCATAATACACACTTTTTAACTATGAATGTTATTTTTTTAAATACAAAGACGTCACAGGTGCACATTGAATCTTGGGATAGCCAAGGCTGTGAAGGTTCCATCTAAAGGATGTGGAGCCATTGAAAAGAGAGTAAACTCCATTCAATCCAATGGAGCCTCTCAAAAGTTCCCGGCCGAAAGTTGTCAACTCGATTTGCAGCAGAAAACACTGAATGTGATGAACTTGATGGAAGTTTTAAGACTTGAGACTTTAAAAAAATAAGATTGTCTATTAGCACTACATGTGTGCATCAAATCACTTTGTGCATCAATGCATTTGTGCAACACATAACAAACCACAAATTTTGTTAAATTTCATTCTTTTAAATGCAGATTCTTAAATTATTGTGTAATTAATTAGAGAAACTAAACGCAAAAAAAAAAAAAATGGGTGTTTGTGTCATTTGATTCTGCTGGTTAACTATTAAATGACAAATAAATTAAATGATATAAAGTAATTTATTACTAACTTTTATTAATAAAAATCAAATATTATACGTTTAGAGTTAATAATAATTTAAATTGATGATGATCAATTTCAATCCCATCAGATGTTCATACTATCAATAAAAAGAAAACGATATTGAGTATAATTATACTTTGTAATAAATAAAATGATGAAGTCTCTTATGGGTCTTTTTAATCTTGTTCTTTGTATATCTATAAATCAAACAGGCACGAGATACAAATGCCTATACAGCACACGGTCAGTTATAAACATGAATAAACATTATAAGCTTATAAACTTCACAGTGTAATTTATTTTAAGCTTTTAAGTTGTTGGAGGCAGTGTAAAACATGTTAAGAAGGCAGACGTCATCTGCGTGTCGGTTCTTGTTAAAATATTTGATGTTTAACTACAGCATGATATAATGTAAGCTGTAGTTTTGCAGAGTAAACATCAAATATTCAAATATATCAAAAATAACATCTAATATCATGTAAAGATTAACATGAAGGGGATAAGTAATGAAGAATTGAATAACTATAGGATAAAAATGAAAATATATCTATATATAAAAACTAGTAAAGAATTAAGAAATACTACACAGATTTACATTTATTCTTAAGACATCTCTTAAATAAGCACAAATTCTTGTTTTAAAAATGAATGGTAAGATTATGATCAACCTCCAATTTCATGGATTGGACAATGCTTTCATTATTCAAACCTTGAAAATCTGTAAGGCAAGACATGACCCACAGTCACTGTAATGTAAATCTGTCCATATTTGTTTGGAAAATCTTATAACTTCCTAATCAAAGAATAGGTGAAGAATTATGCATAAGTAGGAATAAACTACATATTTAACTGTTATAATTGTCATGTTAATAGAAAATCAATTAAGAACAGGAAAACATTTTTAACTTCTGACGTTTTTGGTCATTTGGGGTCGAGGGTAACAGCTTACACCACCTTTTTTTTTGTTAGGACTCTACAACTTGAATAGATGTAAATGTATCATTGACACTTGTTTTAATTTGCACAATTTATTTTGCTCATGACAGTCATAATACATTTGTTTAATTTAACAGACCATCCAGCATTAAAGGAGCAGTATGTAAGAAATGTATATCAATAAATCATAAAATGGCCCTGTTATGTCACTAGACATTAAGAAAACATTTTCATTTCAAATACTTATTTCACTGACAAAAGTTGTCCTGCCAGGATATTGTCATTTAAAAAGTGGAGTTGCAGCCCTCAACTGATGTTTATGTTGTCATTTTGTGTATTGGCCACCAATTGAGTGACTGCAGTACCAGTTTTAGCCACAAGTTTTGTGATTGCAGTACCAGTTTTGGCCACAATCCTACATACTGTTCCTTTAAATAAATGCAGAATGGACTGAAATGCATATAAGATACATATTTCCAATAGACTGGGACGGTGCATTTAAATTTAAGTCAAATCCTGTAATTATGATTTTGGGGAAATAAGCTGAAGGGAGATGGATTATAATACTTTTGCCTTTAAATGTTATCCCTCGTGGCGTGTGTTTTCACCAAGTGTATTTTAATTGGACACACTAGGAGACACAACTGCAATCCTTTTTAAGTGCCCCAAATATAACATTTCTTCTGTATCGCAAAAAGGTTTTTAGGAAGTTGTGACATGCATCACCCACTGTCATTTCTCAGAATTTCACAAATGGGTTACGCAAGAAGTCATGTCAGCCAATGGTTATATGCACACCTTCTATAGCTCCACCCCAACAGCTTATAACTCCATCTTCCAGGCTTTGCCAGATCCACACAAAGGAGTTCAGCTCTACGTGGAGAAACAAGAGAAAAGTCCAAAAGAGTAGAGAGCAAAATGGGTATCAGCCAGTTACTGAATAAGCCTTCAGATGGGGATAAAAAAAAGAATCCAGAATATCAAGTGGTCACCCTGCAGCCGAAAGTTCAAGTGATCAACACTCCACTGGATAAACCACTGCCAGATCACATGTGTTTCTCCATCTTCACCACGCTGTGCTGTTTTTTACCTGTTGGCCTTGCTGCTTTGGTTTACTCCATCACAGTAAGTATTAATAAGTATTCATGTAACTTTCTTACATCTTTTCAAGCCTTTTACCTGTCTTATGGTATATACTAATGTAATACTTAAGTTATACTGTATGTACAGTACATATGTAGATATTAATGATAGTAAACTCATCGAAACTATGAAATAACATAAATGCATTAATAAGAATGTTATGACTAAAAGCAGATAAAAAAATGTAAATATGTTATTTAAATATATCACCCTTCACCTAAACATGTTCTCGTGTTTGGCAAAAGATACAGAAAGTAATCCACTCTTCAAATGGTTAATGACCTTTTTATAGTTTTTGTTTTAATGATTAGCCCTGATTATTACTACTCATTACATTTGAAATAAGACAACCATTTCTATTTTAAAAGTAAACATTTTTATTTCACTTTAATGATGCTTGTTTTTTGTTTTTATACCAACCTGCGTGAAACTCTTTTATTGATGTATGAAAGGTGCTGTACAACACACTAATGTTTTATTATTCACTTTTACAGACTCAAAATGCAAACCTGCTTGGACACCGACAAATTGCAAAAAAAAACTCCAGAATTGCATGCAAACTTAACTATATCAGTCTTCGTATTGGCGTGACAATATTTTTGTTAGTTGTCAGCTTTTATATTTTTTTTGGCCTACTATAAAATAAAAGGGTTCCTTGTCTTTAGCCGTATACCTTTTGCTGGGAAATGAATATTCATTTAGCTTCAGGAAGTATGAACACACATTAATGGCCCATATTGACATTAAAGGAACAGTATTTAAGAAATTTATATCAACTAATCATAAAATGGTCCTGATATGTCACTAGACATTAAAAAAATAATTTTCATTTCAAATACATATATCACTGACAACAGTGGTCCGGCTAGGATATTGTCATTTAAAAAGTGGAGTTGCAGCCCTCAACTGATGTTTATGTTGACATGTTGTGTATAAACCCCTTCACGGTTCACGTCACAGGCGGTTCCCACTGCGCATGTCGGGGTCAGAAAAGTCATTTCAGCAGATTGAGTTGCGTATTATTCGGTATCGTCAAAAATGCCTACTTACGTCGTGGGCTGTGAAAATCGCACCAGGTCTTCCATTAAGTTTCTGTGGCTGCAAGCAATTAACGTGCAGACTGGGACAATGCAAAGATCAAAGAGGCTTCTGTTTGTAGTGCTCACTTCATTTGAGGCAAGTCATAATTTTTCAGCCCTGTTAGATTAAATTATAAAGCCTGGATGGTATGAACAGTTTGATCCCATGCTGCGCGTGCACCCGATAGTCATTCAATGTTTACAAACCTTGAAGGGGTCTATTGGCCACCAGTTGTGTGATTGCAGTACCAGTTTTAGCCACAAGTTTTGTGATTGCAATATCAGTTTTGGCCACAATCCTACATACTGTTCCTTTAAGTTACTGTCATACAACTTCTGAGGACTGTGTGTGGGAGAGAGAGCTCGCCGTATTGTTGTTGATGAACTTTTGAATAACTGTGATATTTGATGTTTGCAAGAGACTTTTTTATCCAAGCAAGACTTGGAAAAATGTTAATCTTTTGATAGAAAAATTTTTATGGAGCTGCTGAATCCACAACAGATTCTGGTATGGGGTTTATTAAGTCTTTATTTTTATACAGATGTTTTGAAGTTAATTACTTAATGTTTTTAACAATGAAATCTTTGATTGTGAAACAAAAAATGTACCATAAGGTGAAATGTTTTTTTCTCTATATTTTAAATAGATATTGTATATACATTAACGCTTAGTATTTGATTCTAAGCAGATATGTACTTGCTATCATGTTTTTTTTTAGAAAAGTGCAAAACTATTGACTTTTATACATTGAAGTGGATTTTTTTGCAATGGCTTTAAAAAACCTCTCCCTATGTTTTGGGTTGTTCTTGTAACTTTCTTATAACGTTTCTGGAATAGCACTATATAAACAATGCTTTTATAAAGGTCCAGTTTCAATAAAGGTTATTATTAGACCGATTGCGGGTTGTGTTTGTGTGTGTGTGTGTGTGCGTATATGCGTGTGTTTATTCAAGCTTATAAACAATACATTTATCACAAACAACTTTTTTCTTTTCATTATTTTCTTTTCACATTAACCAGACACAAAAGGGAGCACAACATAATAGAGGTCTGTTATCAAGTGAATGGCCAGTGCCCATAATGCCCATTGAATAATCCGTCCTTGCCCGGATGTCCGATCTTTTTTAGCTGCAGTAGAAAAGACTGAATGTGATGAACTTGATGAAAGTTTTACAACTAAAGAAGTTTGAAAACTATGATTGACTATTAGCACTACACGTGCATCAAATCACTTTGTGCATCAATGCATTTGTAGTGGATTATTTCTCATTAAATTAGTACAATCAGGGGATGTTACTAGAAAACAGATCACACTAGGACAGGCAGGATAACGTTAGCAAAACATATCAAACCACAAACAGCCTTTTAATGGTCAATTTCATTCTCTTAAATGCAGATTTTTCAATTATTGTGTAATTAATTAGAGATACTAAACGCTATTAAAAGCAATGGCATGTACATGTGACACAGTGATTCTGCTTGTTAATTAAATTAAATGCATTCATGAATCTGTTAATAAATAGCATTAATAAAATGCATATATTATACGTTTAGGGATTTATAATAATTTAAATTAATGAAGATAACATCTCCCATCAGATGTTCATATTATCAACATGACAAAATGACACTGATATTAAATAAAGAAATGCCTTATGATTTTTTTATCTTGTTCTTTGTATATTTATAAATCAAACATGCATGAGATAGGCCTACACAGTCATTTGTACATTATAAACATGAATACATATTGTAAGCTTACATACACAGTGTGATGCATTTTAAAGTTGGAGGCAGTGTAAAACATGTTACCAAGGCACATACCAATAAATGACCACACTAATCTTATTAGTGGATTTTTTTGTCAGAAAACATTGATGTATACATAAAAATACTACCTACTGCTGTGATAGCTGTCCCGTATTTTGTGCTTAATTGATTTGGCCCGTACAGGACCCCCCTACGTCCTGTTTTTTGACGGCTACGCTAATGGTAAATGGACTGCATTTATATAGCGCTTTTAACAGACCTATGGCCATCCAAAGCACTTTACAATTAGCCTCACATTCACCTATTCACTCACACATTCACGGACGGCGGTGGTGTCAGTCATGCAAAGCTCGTCGGGAGCAGCTGGGGTTAGGTGTCTTGGTCAAGGACACCTCGACACTTGGTCCGGTGGAGCCGGGGATTGAACCACCAACCTTCCGGTTTGGAGACAACCTACATGAACCACTAGGCCACTGCCGCCCCTGATCAGTGACTGATACAGGCTTGTTCGACTTCATGTGGTGCAACAAAAACCGAGAGGCAGATGATGCCATCAAAATCTCACAAGAGCAATTCGAGAAATAATACAGAAGAGACTGCTATCAAAATGCTCTTGTGGTACTTTGAAGTCATTCACGTGTCGGTTCTTGTGGCTGCTTGTTCGATTAGCTATCGTTTTGACAAATGGCTTAAACAATACTGTATATTCACACCAAACCTAAATTCACACATATTATCAGTATTACCATGGTTTTGTGAACAATTTCTAGAAATGTAAAAAATGGCTTTTCAACGACGACCAAGTTTTTTGGACTTCCATTGTCGTAACTCTCTTTTAACGATTCTGATTTGGAGGGTTTTGAAAAACCTCCTAAGTGCCGCAATGGATGACATATTTTTGTAGGAAGTAAGCAGGGCACCAGTCATTTTTTTCCCCATAGACTTTTGGATTATCACAAAAAAATAAGTACTGTGTTTAACAAAAAGTTGTTAAAAAAATATGTCATCCCATGTTTCCGGTCTCATGCACAGCGATCATAAAAACATACACAGAGTTTGAACTGTTTGCTCTATGGGAATACTTTCAAGTTTTATAAGTTGGGTAAGAGCACCAGCTGGTGGATAATAGTGAAAATATGGATTTGATGGAAAACTCGTCATTGGCAGGGAAGCGTTTTTTAATCATTACATAGTGAAGTTAGTAGGACACCATAACTTTTTTTCCCATAGACTTTTGGATTACCACAAACAACAAGTACTGTGTTTAACAAAAGTTTATGGCACTTAAACATTTTGTCCAACAAGATAATCTACACAGATGAACACAACTGAACTTTTGAAGTCTACATTTGTTTGTGTTTTATTTCTACTAAACGCATAGACTCCAAAATTCATAAAAGTTGTGTTCATCTGAAGATTATCTTGTTGGGCAAAACGTCCATAAACGTTTATCAAACACAGCGCTTATTTTTTTGCAATAATCCAAAAGTCTATGGGAAAAAATGAATGGGCTTTTTAGTAATGGAACCAGTGTCTCACTAACCTCAGGGGTTAAACAACAAAAATATGTCATCCCTTCTATTGACAGACAGCCTTCATCTTGGCGCTGTGATATCATTACCCCAGGTGTTTCCGGTCTCATGCACCCACATGCATACAGTATGAATGGAATTCAAAGGAAAGAAAGTCTATTATGACTGTACTTTAAAACTGAACTCACAGATTAACTCTTTCTCTTTAAACACAATCCTGAATCATTGATATCTGTCACAACTTTTACTACACTGTAAAAAAAAAATGCAGCATTTTTTTCAAAGCAATATATATTTTTATGCTACTTTAGCTTAAAAAATTATAAGTTAATCAACTTCAACTAGTTTTATAAGTTATGTGAACTATTCACAGGTCAAATCTTAAAATAGTATGTTGAATTGACTTGCAAAATCAAGCATGTTAACTTCATGCTGCATTTTTTCATAATGATTATTGTAAAGTGACAAGTTTAACCCTTGTCTTGAATTTAAAGGGCATTTTTATTCATCTTGGTAAAATTTTTGCTCAAAGCCCCCAGTAATTTCTAACTCTAAGGCATGAACAGACCATCCAACATTAAATAAATGCAAAATAAACTGAAATGCATATAAAACACATATTTCTAACTGACTGGGAAGGTGCATTTAAATTTAAGTTTTGTAACGTGATTTTGGGGAATTGAGGTAAAGGAAGATGGATTATAATAATTTTGGTTTTTAATCTTATACATCGTGGCGTGTGTTTTCACCAAATGCATTTGAATTGGACATACTAGAAGACACAATTGCAATCATTCTTAATTGCCCCAATATAAAAAAAATCTTTATCCTAAAAAAATTGTGACATGCAACACCCACTGTCATTTCCCAGAATTTCACAAGAAGATTACGCAAGATGTCATGTCAGCCAATGGTAACACACCTTCTATAGCTCCACCCCAACATCTTATAACTCCCTCTTCCAGGCTTTGCCAGATCCACACAAAGGAGTTCAGCTCTACGTGGAGAAAAAATAGAAAAGTCCAAAAGACACCAAAATGGGTATCAGCAAGTTACTGAATAAGCCTTCAGGGGGGGATAAAGAAATTCATCCAGAATATCAGGTGGTCACCCTGCAGCCGGAAGTTAATGTGATCATCACTCCACTGGATAAACCACTGCCAGATTACCTGGGTTACTCCATCTTTACCACACTGTGCTGTTTTTTACCTCTTGGCCTTTCTGCTCTGGTTTACTCCATCACAGTAAGTATTCATGTACCTTTTCAAGCCTATTACACATGTGTCTTAAGGTATATATTAATATAATACTTAAGTTATATATGTACAGTACATATGTAGATATTACACTATAATGATAGTAAACTCATCAAAACTATGAAAGAACATAAATGTATCTAAAAGAATTATGTTATGACTAAAAGCATCCTAAATAAATGTAAACTCTGTTATATTATCACCTAAAATGTTCTCATGTTTGGCAAAAGATACAGAAAGTATTTTCCACTCTTTAAATGGTTAATGGCCTTTTTAAAGTTTTTGTTTTACTTATTACATTTAAAATTAAACAACCATTTCTATTTAAAATTACTGTACACCATGATGTTGTTTTTATTTCACTTTAATAATGTTTTTATGTTTTTATACCACTCTGTGAAACTCTTTTATTTATGTATAAAAGATGAAATACACAAGTGTACAAATGTTTTATTATTTACTTTTACAGACTCGAAATGCAAACCTGTTTGGACACCGACAAATGGCAAAGAAAAACTCCAGCATGGCACGCAAACTTAACCATGTCAGTCTTGGTATTGGCATTACAATATATTTGTTGGTTATCGGCTTATATCTTCTTGCTAGGTTCCAATTTGCAAATTCTTTTAGGTTTTTTTAACGGTGCACCTTTTGCTAGGGAAATGAATATGCCTTTACCTTCAGGAAGTATGAACACATGTTAATGGGCTATAGGTACTGTCATACAACTGCAGAGGACTGTGTGTGGGTCAGTGTGTGGGAGATAGAGCCTGTCGTAGTGTTGTTGACAAACGTTTGGATAACTGTGATATTTTTTGTTTGGAAGAAACTTTTTTTACCTAAGCAGGACTTTTTTTAACAATGAAAGCTTTGATTATCAAACTGAATGTACCATAAGGTGAAATTTTTTTTCTTTATATTTTACATACATTAATGCTTAGTGTATGATGAATAACAAATGTATTCAGAATTCATTCTAATCAGATATGTACTTGCTGTCATGTTTTTTTTTTTTAGAAATGTCCGAAACTATTGACTTAAAGTGATTTTTATCTTAAAGTGGATTTTCTGCAATGGCTTTAAAAACCTCTCCCTATGTTTTGGGTTGTTCATTTAACTTTTTTATAATGTTTCTGGAATAAACGAGTAAACATTGCTTTTATAAACTTCCAGTATTAATAAAGGTTATTATTATTACAGACAGATTGTGGATCATTTCTCTGTGTGTTTTTTATTCAAGCATAAACAATGTATTCATTATATATTTTTATTTTCATGATTTTTTTTCACATTACCCAGACACAAAAGTGAACTCAACATAATAGAGGTCTGCTAGTTTTATGACCTAACTGCTTGTGAAGCATTCAGGCTTCAGACCTTTGGTTTCAATCAATACAAAACACTTTAAATCAAGATGTTTAATCAACACCAAGTGTTGTATGCATTCGTAATAGTAAAGTCAAATCTTAGTAAAAGTAAAAGACCTTTCTCTAAAACTCTGCTCCTAAAGATAAAAGGGAAGGCACTGGCTAACGCTTGTCAGTAGGTATCCAAATAAAAATACATTATTTTTTGAAAGGTTTCTGTGTATGTCTGTAAACAGTATACACAATAAAATATTTAAAGTTTACAATTTTGTATTTGTAAATTTTCACCTCAAAGTTTGACCTCTGAGAAAAAAATTCTAAGTTCTGTATTTTAAGCACCATACGGTGTGTCAAGCAACTTAAAACAGAAGTGCAGGGCAAAACATTAAAATATTAAAGGACTAAATCTTAATCTTCAAATTAATAAAGAAATAGGAATTGTGAATATAAATATGACAAACTAAGAGACTGCATGTGAAGCTCACACTGCATGTGGAGTTTAGGGTTGCCTAATATATATATATATATATATATTTGCGATGAAACCTGTTGCGATGAAACCTGTTGCACTAAATAATTGTAGTTTTTACACAGGGTAAAACTAAGCAGGTTAAGTTGTATTTCACTAGTTCGCCTGCGCATTCAGGTCTTAATGATTAATGGTAAACAAACTTGGCTTGCTGTCCTCGAAGGGAGCTCTGTACCTGAGCTCTGAACCTTCAGAGAGAGCGAACCTGAGGCTAGGGCTCGAGCCACAAGTTCAACCCCCTGCAACTGAACTGCAAAGAGGAAGAAGGAGAGAGTGAAGGTGGAGATGGGGAGGAGGAGGGATGTCGGAAAAGAAAGCAGCTGGACAGGAAGGCCTGAAGGCTGCCTTATATACGCCCATGATGATGATGATGATTGACAGGCCTGAATGTTTAGGCTCCTCCCGAACCTACTTTTAGAACTGCATTTCACTAGTTCGCCTGCGCATTCAGGTCTTAATGATTAATGGTAAACAAACTTGGCTTGCTGTCCTCGAAGGGAGCTCTGTACCTGAGCTCTGAACCTTCAGAGAGAGCGAACCTGAGGCTAGGGCTCGAGCCACAAGTTCAACCCCCAAAAGAGTGTTTGATGGACAGTAAGTTGAGCAGGAGCCTGCGAGTAATTAAGGTCTGTAAGATTATCCTCTCTCTCCCCCCCAAAAAATGGGTAGAATATCATCAAACCATTTCTTCTTCCTCTTACTGAATTACTACTGCGGTAGTAAGAGCGAAGATGAAATCACTGCTGCGGCAGTGAAAGAATTGTACAGAAAAAGATGTGCAAAGTTTCAGCTTAAGACTCCTGCGGGAGTCAATGGGAAGCGTGCGGCCTGGGGCTCCTGCGGGAGCAAGGCTGAATCACTACTGTGGTAGTGCAAGCGTTATGAAATCACTGCTGCGGCAGTGAGCAAAGTTAACAAACAAAGCTGTGCGAAAATTTTGGCTTAAGACTCCTGCGGGAGTTACTGGGAAGCGCACGGACTGGGGCTCCTGCGGGAGCAAGGCTGAATCACTACTGCGGTAGTGCGAGCGTTATGAAATCACTGCTGTGGCTGTGAGCAAAGTTATACGGAAAAAGCTGTGCGAAATTTTTTGGCTTCAGACTCCTGCGGGAGTTACTGGGAAGCGAACGGACTGGGGCTCAAAGGGGAGCAAGGCTGAATCACTACTGCGGGAGTGCGAGCGTTATGAAATCACTGCTGCGGCAGTGAGCAAAGTTATACGGAAAAAAGTGTGCGAAATTTGGGCTTATTTTAGCTCTAGCTATAGACACTATATGCTACGCATCAGTTACAGGCTATGTATTGTAACTATGTTTGCTTGTACGGTCCCTGTCAAATAAACAAATAATAACTCCTGCGGGAGTAGGAAATGCGCTGTCTGGGGCTTCGGAGCGAGCGGGATAAGATCACTACTAAGGCAGTGAGAAAAAAGGTTGCGGCAACTGTTAAATAAGAGCACAATCGGCTGGGATCAATACTGTGGTAGTATGAGCGGGACAAAATCACTGCTGAAATCAATGCGTATCGAGCGAAAGGTTGTTAGAGGCTGATTGTGGTTGATAATTAGCCAACATGTTCATTAGATTTTTGTTGACAAATAACTGCGCAAAAAACACACGAACATTGGAAACAATCGTGAACACGTTTTTTGGAGCAACGGACTATATTATTTAGGATAAATTTCTATAGGAGGAAAAACGCAAAATAAGAACATCTTGTGACTATTTTGTGGGCTCGTCTGCTTACTTTAGAGAACTGTGTTAAGAGGTTGGTATCCGGTGGGACCAGCGGGACCCAACTCGAACCTTGTGGGAGCATGCAGCTTACCTTTGCTGCGGGTGGGACTGGGCAGATAAAAAAAGCTAGTGGTCCCGGGGTTTCTCGTTGATATAAGTGTCAACAAATAAGAATAAAGAATAAGAATAAAATTAAAACTGGAACGGAAGACTGACATTTTTTGTTACATCGCCTTGCAGATGGCTCTGCGAGGCGATGCATGAATTGAAAAAGCGTGAATATGTATAAAAAAAATATATGGATGTTATAGAATATGCATCTGCGGCCGGTCAGTTTATGGGAAAAAGCAGTGTTTCTCGATTGTTATAATACGTAGACTACGCTGTGAGATCAAAGTCCAAAGACGTGATCCACTTAGCTTTGCAGCTAGCACGGCACCGTTTAATCCCAGATAGCACGGGTACGACTGTAAGATGTCTGATAAAGATCTGGAGAAGTGGAATACATTTGGTGTGTTAAAACATCTTATAAAGGTCTTAGAAAGAGCTGCTTTACATTAGCGCTTTACATACATTATAAATCAAAAACATCTTTAATATGTCTATGACATCTTTTAGGAAACGTCCCAGAGACGTATTGCAGATGAGCAAACAATCTAAATAATGTGACTTGCAGATGTAAACACAGCCATCAAATAGACATCTTCGAGATGTACGTGTGCTATCAGGGATGCGTTTGAAATGACACCTCTGGACACGTAGACAGCACGTGTACGACTGAAAAAGCATGATAAGGATCTGGAGCTCTGGGAAAAAAAAAATCTGGGTGAGTAAACAGCTCATAACAACCTGGAATAAAATTTCACGGCAGCCTGCCGCCCAATTGGCTTGCTGCCAGCCAGCCGCTTTGCTTTTATGAACCAAAGTCAAACTTTCCGAATTTGGCATTCAATAGAAAAATCGTTGATCAGTTTCATGAGCAGAGCATTCGCGTCGCGCACGCACCACATCTCTGCAGCGGGTATAGTGAGAATTTGAGAAGGGCGAGTCATGTATTGCAGATGTGCAATTTAATCATCAAAAATTACATCTTGCAGGTGAAAATGTAGCGTAGACATCAAATAGACGTGTATGTGTGCTATCAGCAAGCACTCTCGTATGAAAAAATTATTACAAACGCAAGAGCAAACGGCTCGTTTGCAGGCTATCGACCGGTACACGGAGACGCACCCACATACATGAATACTGCGGCTCAGCCATTGTTGTAAGTTTGACTGTGCCCTGGATTGCAAACGTAAGGTGCTCTCGTTTTGTGAACAATTGAGCTTTAATCTGTGATCAATTCTCAAAAGTAAAGTTTAGCTAAACAAAACAAAAAATCCAAGAACGGAGCTAGAAGTTCATAAACTATATTTAAGACTGTCGACGACAGGGGAAAGTTCCCTCTCGCCCCTAACATTTTTTAAATTAAAGCTTATTGAAAACTGGCCGTGAGGACGAAGGCCAGGATCTGCTGCGGTAAAGAGAAATAAAAATTCTGACAAATTATAGTAAGCGGCCGAAATCACTGCTACGGCAATGAAGTAAAATGAATTTAAAAGTTGGGTGTGGTGACGAAAATCCAGCCCAGTCTCACGAAATTTCGTTATATAGTCACGTATTTTTTTTTTTGATTCTTTTTTCGTGCTATTATCACGAAATTTCGTGTTTTTTCGTGATCGTATAACGAATTGCTGTTTTCGTGTGATTATCACGTATTGGTTACTCAACTGTTTTGTCCTATTTTCTTACCATTGTCGCTTCGGTTTAGGGTTAGATTTACATAAAATGACATCCCTAACCAAACCCAACTCTAACCCCAACGCCAGGCGACATATAAAAAAATAAATCAGAAAAAATAGTATAAACCAATATATAAAGTGACTTTCTAATGCAAGCACCAAATCTAACCCTAAACCGAAGCGACAATGGTTTAAAAATAGGAAAAAGCAGTTGAGTAACCAATACGTGATAATCACACGAAAACAGGAATTCGTTATACGATCACGAAAAAACACGAAATTTCGTGATAATAGCACGAAAAAAGAATCAAAAAAATACGTGACTATATCACGAAACTTTGTGAGACTGGGTAGCGAAAATCTGGACCACTGATTAAGTAGAGAAAATAATTTTTTTTGACAATTATTGTGGGAGAAGCGGCTTGAAATCATTGCTGCGGCAATGAAGTAAAATTTATTTAAAAGCTGGGTGCAAGGACGAAAACAGGAATCAAGGCTGCAGTAGAGAAATACATTTTTTTTTTCCGAGAAATAATTGTGAAAAGCAGCCGAATCATTGCTGTGGCAATGAAGTAAAATTAATTTAAGAGGCTGGGTGCGAGGACATAAACGGGAATCGCGGCTGGGTAGAGAAATATATATATATATATATATATATATTTTACAGATTATCGTGAAAAAGCAGCCGAAACATTGCTGCGGTAATTAAATAAAATTAATTTAAAAGTTGGGTGCTAGGACGAAAACAGAAATCTAGAAATTTAACCAGAATTTTAAACAGAAATGTAAACATTTTCTAACAAATTATTGTGAAAAAGCAGACGAAATCATTGCTGCTGCAATGAAGTAAAATTTATTTAAAAGCTGGGTGCGAAGACGAAAACAAGGATCATTGCTGCGGTAGAGAAATATAAAAATGTTCTCTGACAAATAATCGTGAAAGAAGCAGCCGAAATCATTGCTGCGGCAATGATGTAAAATTCATTTAAAAGCTGGGTTTGAGGACGCCAACAGGAATCACTTCTTCGGGAGAGAAAATTAGAACATTTTGTGACAGATTATAGTGAAAAACCAGCCGGAAAATAAATAAATGCTGCGGCCATGAAGTAAAATTAATTTAGAAACTGGGAGTGAGGACGAAAACAGGAGTCACTGCTGTGGTAGAGAAATATAAAAATGATCTTTGACAAATGATCGTAAAAGAAGCAGCCAAAATCATTGCTGCAGCAATGAAGTAAAAATAATTTAATCAGCTGGGTGTGATGAAGAAAACCTGGATCACTGATGTGGTAGGAAAAAGTTATTTTCTCTGACAATTATCAAGGGAGAAGCAGCCGAAATAATTGCTGCGGCAATGAAGTAAAATAAATTTAAAGCTGGGTGTTAGGATGGAGGCTGGATCACTACTGTGGAAGAAAAATTGTAAAATTAACTCTGACGAATTATTGTGAAAGTGGCCGAATTCATTGCTGAAACAATGAAGTAAAATTAATTTAAAAGCTGGGTGATAGGACGAAACCGGGATCACAACTGCAAATAGAAAATTGACAATTTTCTCTGACAAAGTATCGTGAGAGGACGAAATTACTGAGGTGGAGAAATATCAAGTTTAACTGGGGCTGGTGAATAATCGGAGTCCGAGAACACTGCTGCGGCAGTGAGAAATGGATTTTAACTGGCGCTATTGCGGTTGGTCAGATAACTGCTGTTGGCCTTGAGATTGAAAATGAAATCAAGTGCGGGAGCGGTGTTTGTGGTTGCTGCTGCGGCTGAGGGAATGAACTTTAGGTGAGACAGGTGGAAATTATTCGATGGTAAAGAATTATGTGCGCTTCTAGTAGAAACCGGCGTTTAGGGATGAAGTCCTGCAATTGGTTACGAGGTGAGTATACAGACAAATCTTCTTTAGTCCATAAAGTTTATTAGCATAACTCCGCGGCGTGATATTTAATGACCTGATATCAATTTAATGGTGCGGCGATGAGAGACAAATTGCGAAGCGTGTTTAAATGTTTTAATAAACACTGTGCTTTGGCTTTGATTGAAATGACAATAAGGTAGGTTTCACTACGATTAACTCTGGATTATAAAGCTCCGATAATTGTTAGCTTTGATGGAAAATGGATTAATAAACGCGAAAACAAGTGCAACACAGTCCTGTGGGCCGCCATTGTTGTTTTGGTCGATCGCGCATGCGTAGACGGAATTAACAGAAGCGCATGATGTCAAGTCGCCGTTGACAAACAGCGTTTGCAATCGAGCATGCGGTTGTCGTGTAAAAGAACATCCGAAATGCAAAAATATTGAGCACAGCCCCTGACATCAACTACAGCGGTAGTGAGAGCGGGTACTAAAAAAGCTGCTGCATTGGTATTTAAAAATATATTTCCCAAGTTAGTAGGAGCTGGAGCTCGTTGTGTAGACGTGATTCCGGAAACGGGCGGGGCCAAAATCCGGAAAAGAAAGCAGCTGGACAGGAAGGCCTGAAGGCTGCCTTATATACGCCCATGATGATGATGATGATTGACAGGCCTGAATGTTTAGGCTCCTCCCGAACCTACGTTTAGAACTGCATTAAAATTTAGTTGGTGTAGCAGAAAAAACAAGTTGCCATTAGTATATTTTTTTTTTATTCCTTTATATTACTTTTGCTGTTATAAATGGTATTATAAGAAAAAATTCATGACTGACTTTAAGTCAATCATTGAATAAACATGATTCTTCACAGAAACACATTCAAAACTGTGTTTTTGACATGAATTTACTGTGGAGAGAAATACAATAGAATGTGCTGAACAGGGTTTATGTAAGGAAACAATGATCACCTGAACAGTGACTTCACAAAATAATAATTTACAAAAAAACAACATTAATAATGAAAAATGAATAGAAAAGATGGATCCGTCTAAATATTAACTATTTCCCTGCTAGTTTTTTAAAAAAATGACTTTTGCTAGAGATCAGATTCAGGGTTTTATAAGTTGGGTAAGAGAGGAAATACGGATTGCCGAAAAAACATGTTATTGGCAGGGAAACGTTTTTTCTTAATTGACGAGTTAGCTAATCATTACATCTCTAGTGTGATATATAAATATTATAAAACAATGCATTTCTTGACTATCAATAAAAAAATCCCAGCCTTTGCCTCTAACTAGTGTATTTCAATGGCTTTTCAATGACGGACGAGCTTTTGGACTTCCGTCATTTGTTGGACAAAACGTCTAAGTGCCATAAACTTTTCTTAAACACAAATCTTATTTTTTGCAATAATCCAAAATTGCAAATTGAATGGGATTTTTAGTAATGGAACCAGTGTCTCACTAACCTCAGGGGTTGGCCTACAAAATAATGTCATCCCTGCAGCACTCTATTGACAGGCAGCCTTCATCTTAGCGCTGTAATGTCATTACCCTTTGAGTAGGCGTTTCCGGTCTCATGCACCCACACGCATAGAAATTCAATGGAAAGAAAAGTCTATTAGGACTGCACCTTAAAACTGAACTCACAGATTAACTCTTTCTCTTGCACTGCTTTAAACACCATCCTGAATCATCTGTCACAACTTTTACTACACTGTACAAAAAGCAGCATTTTTGTCAAATCAACATATATTTGTATGCTACTTTAACTTAAAAAAAATAGTTTTTATAAGTTATGTCAAGTATTCACAGGTCAAAACTTAAAATAGTATTGATTAAAGCGTTTTAACTTTAATTTTCTGTTTAAAAACTTTTTCTCTGCATCGTCCTTTAGTTGTTCTTATCCCTAACATCACGTTTACAACTGTCTATGATTTTTCATCACAACATTTACTTCTATTCCCTTTAAATCATTAACAAGTGTTCACAACAGCGCAGTCGCAGACGTCATCAGCACCTGAGCGCGGTCACATGAATATCTGAAAAGTCAGAATCGTTCACAACATTTCCAAACGCTTTTACAATAATGTGCAGTTAACCTAAGCTGTGAAGAAAATGTATGATTTAAAATGTGACACTCTTGACGTAATATTAGTAGATTTCTAGATTTATCCTAGTACAATGCCAGAGTTGCCAAGAGTTCCCAGTGACACGGACATGTTTATATATGAGGTAAAATTTAGTATTTTCTTCTAATAATTTTATATAAACATATTTTTTAAATCATTATTGAACATTAAAATCAATCACGTGCCTCTTGCTTTTGTCATTTTCATTGTTTATATACTTTATCGATTCAAATGCATTACAGTTTTTTTCGATTGCTAAACAACAGTGAGCACAACTGGAGCTACATTTGCAAAACTCTAACTACAATCTGCAATACCAAAAGTCACCTGAGCACAACTCTTAACACATTGCTCAAAACAGGCTTAGTGCAGCCAAACACTATGCACAACCCTCATTGAGATAACACACACTGTCACTCAGAACAAACTGAGAGGAAAAACACTAGCATCAAACACCAATACAGAAAATACAAAAAAATTTATCTTTACAATTTCAACAATTTCAGTGACTTCATACAAAGTAATGTTTTCTTCAAAGAATGATTTATTTATTGATTGATTTATCACATGATTTATTGAAGTTTGTAAAACAGAACAATTCTTTAAGGTAAATGAAAATTAGCACAGTCTGGAGTAATTTACGGAATTACAGTAATGAGGAAAAAGGTAGAAACTAAAAGTAGATACTGTAATTCAAACAAATAATTGAGGGGCTAATCCTGCTTCTCTCTATAGCATCAGGCCATATATATATATCATATTTATATGAAAGGTAATATTTTATATATATGAAATTGGAATTTATATTTATATGAAATTGCTATCAGCAGTGTTTGAAAGGCACAAGGCTGAAATCAATTCTGTTTTGAATGTGTGGTTCACAGTTTTGAGAGCAGTGTGTTAGCATTTGAACAAAGTGCTGTAAATCCACAGTGTTGTGCAGGTTGTGGTTAAAGTCATGGGATAAGTGTGTAAAGTTTAAAAAAATGTGTTTAACCAATGAAAAACGAACTATAGAGTTTGGTCCACATGAACTGCTGCTGTGCAGACTGTAGTTAGAGTTTTGCACATGTGACTCCAGTTGTGCCCACTGTCGTTTAGCAATCGAAAAAAAACTGTAATAGCACAATTAAACAAGTCATTACAGTTTTTTACAATTGCTATGACAGATTTTTCAATACTTTTAACAAGTTTTCAAAACTCTTAACACAGTTAGCACTACATCCACCTATGTAAGCTATACTATTAACACATTTCTTGATGGTTTAACACAAAATGCATACAATTAACAAAAATTTAAGATGCTTTAACTTCTTTTACAGACAAGCTCAAACAAGACCAAAACAGTAGATTTTAAATGTCAAATTTACAAATGCTTTCACACAGCATGTCAAAACAGATAACATCATGTGCTAAACCTCACTTATAGTCAAAGTAAACAGCTGTTTATATGATGAATTGAAACATAAATATACACCCTTTATTTTATTTCATTTGGAATGAAAAACTACTTATTGTACAAATGCAAATATATAAATCACAGCTGATTCCCACCTAGGAAACAAACTCAGGTTCTTTCAATTACATGACTATATGGTATACAATAGAGTAAAGGAGGGCCTAGGTTGATCTTGTGTGGAAAAGGAACAATATGAGCAACACAAAAAAATAAGATATATGTCTGCACAAGTCAACGGAAGACCACCAGGACAAGGGGGAGGTTTTCCTCCTGTCCCACCTGGATGCAATTGATGGTGCATTCAGAGATGTCACAACTGAAGACTGTCAGGGTGGATAAGACATGCCAAAAGATTCCTTACAAGATGCCTTGCCAGAGAAAAATCAGGTGTAATGTGAATGAGAACATGTGGCCAAATAGAAACGCAATAGATTAGATGATGAGATTTTCCTTTTACTTTATTTTTCAGTGGCTTTTGTTTGTTTATTTTTACTGTAAATGGCAGTAATATTGAATATGCTTGTTATCTTGCAGTAATGTCCTGTTGTAAATACTGTAAAGTCTTTACTGCAACAATTCTACTTTTTTTCATAAACCGTACTCTAAGATGAATGATTCATTTTTGTCTTGAATTGCTGCAGCAAAACAAACATAATACATGCATTTACAAAACCCAAATAAACAAAAATATAACCAAGTTTTCAAAAGAAACTGCAGTGCAAAACTCAGTCTATAATCAATACAATCTACTGTCTATTGTTTAAGGACAGACTTACACATAAACTTATGCAGTTTTTGTTTTTCCATCTTATGTTTGTGTTTTTCATGACATTGTGTTATGATTGACTAAATGTTTCTGTTGGAAGAGAACATGTGTTGGTGATCTGGTATAAAAGTTGATTCTGAAACATGTTTACAGTGTTTTTGTAAACAGTGTGAGAGTTTAGTTTACAATGTGTGATTTTGAGGATAAAATTAACTGTTTTGCCAGTTGTGTGTTTTAGGTGTGTTGGTGCGTTAAGAGTTTAGAAAATTTGTTAAAAGTATTGAAAAAAGTGTCATAGCAATCGTAAAAAACTGTAAACAGAACATAAATTTAAAAAAATGCCATTTTAGATGTAAAAATTTTGCCAATATGCCATTATTCTGATTGATATAAGTATTTGATATGAAAGTTAGTCAACACATTTATTTAGGTGTTTTTTACATCAATGCAGGGGGTTCACATCGTTAGAAATGTAGGTTGGAGTGCCAAGGAAAAGACTGTAAAAGGTCTATAATATTTCTTTTAATGTCTGTGTATGCACAAATTTCTGTGAGCTGTGCACACTGTGCCCCCTTATAAGAAATCGATGCATGACGCCCATGCATATAAGATAAATATTTCCAGTTGACTGGGACGGTACATTTATATTTAAATCAAGTCCTGTTACGTGATTTTGGGGAATTAAGGTGGAGGGAGACTTTTTAATGTTATCCCTCGTGACGTGTGTTTTCGGTGTATTTTAATTGGACACAGTGTAAGACACAAATGCAATCCTATAAGTTCCCCAATATAACATTCTTTTTATTGAACATTTCTTTTTTATCCCAAAAAAGGTTTTTAGGAAGTTCTGACATGCAACACCCACTGTCATTTCCCAGAATTTCACAAGAAGGTTACACAAGACGTCATGATAGCCAGTGGTAACGTGCACACCTTCTATAGCTCCACCCCGACAGCTTATAACTCCCTCTTCCAGGCTTTGCCAGATCCACACAAAGGAGTTCAGCTCTACGTGGAGAAACAAGAGAAAAGTCCAAAATAAAAGACTAGAGAGCAAAATGGGTATCAGCCAGTTACTGAATAAGCCTTCAGATAAGGATAAAGAAATGTATCCAGGATTTCAAGTGTTCACCTTGCAGCCGGAAGTTAATGTGATCATCACTCCACTGGATAAACCACTGCCAGATTACCTGGGTTGCTCCATCTTTACCACACTGTGCTGTTTTTTACCTGTTGGCCTTGCTGCTCTGGTTTTCTCCATCACAGTAAGTATTTTACGTATTCATATACATTTACTACATCTTTTCAAGCCTGTTATGTATGTGTCTTTAGGTATGTGTCCCAGCCATGCGATATTGTACTAGTATCATAACAGTAATTGCTTCAATGTTTGTTCAATATGTTTGTATTACTTAAAATTAGACAAACATAAAACTACTGTACACCATATTGTTTTTGTTTCACTTTAATGATGCTTTTTTGGTTTGGCCACTCTTTGTTTTTTGTTTTTATACCAACCTGTGAAACTTTTTTATTGATGTATGAAAGGTCTGTACAACACACTAATGTTTTATTATTCACTTTTACAGACTCGAGATGCAAACCTGTTTGGACACCGAAAAATTGCAGAGAAAAACTCCAGAATGGCACTCAGACTTAACCAAGTCGGTATTGGTATTGGCATTACAATATATTTGTTATTTATCATCTTGTTGTTGTTTTTTGGTTTGTAATAGGGTCTTTGTACATTTTTCTGTCGACTTTCATATTACTTTAGCTTCAGGAAGTGCACGTTAATGGCTCATATTGACATTAATTTACTGTCATACAACTGCAGAGGACTGTGTGTGGGAGCCCATCGTATTGTTGTTGACAAACGTTTGGATAACTGTGAAATTTTATGTTTGCAAGAGACTTTTTTTGCCTTAGCAGGACTTGGAATATTTTTATTCTTTTGATAGTATTTTTTATTAAGCTGATGAATCCACAACAGATGCTGGTATGGGATTTATTAAGTCTTTATTTTTATACAGATGTTTTATTAACATTTTTTTTTTTAAGTTTAAGTTTTTTTAAATGTTTTTAACAATAAAAGCTGTGATTATCAAACTGAATGTACCATAAGGTGAAATGTTTTTACTTTATATTTTACATATTGTATATTCATTAATGCGTAGTGTATGATGAATAACAAATGTATTCAGAATTCATTGTAATCAGATATGAACTTGCTGTCATGTTTTTTTTTTAGGAATGTGCAAATATAAACTGATTTGCATCTTAAAGTGGATTTTCTGCAATGGCTTTTATAAACCTCTCACTATGTTTTGGGTTGTTCATCTAACCTTTTGTAACGTTTCTGGAATAGCACTATGTAAACATGCATATTATAAACGTCCAGTTTCAATAAAGTGTTCTTTATTATTATTCCAGAAAGAATGTGGCTCATTTCTCTGTGGTTTTTATTCATTTTACTAACCCTGGAGGCATCCCGCAGTGACGCAGTGCGAGTTCCCACGAAAGGGAACTGTTACAATGTATCTTAAAAGGTAACAATGTAACATTGCTCTCACTTGAAATGTGTCCCCACATTTAGTCCTTAAATTTGAGGGTATTGGACCTGGAAAGTAGGGATGCACCGATACCACTTTTTTGGAGTACGAGTACTTGCATTTCAGTACTTGCCGATACGGAGTACTTAATAAAAAACATGATTTAGGTAACAGCTTTAGTCATATACATGAAATTTAACAAAAAAACAAGGGACTAGTTTTCCAGTTTGTTGTAAACTCTGCCTCTTTGAACAACACGAGGCATTAACCCCTTACACACTGCTCAAACATAGACATTTCTCAGACCGTGGTATCGATCCCTGGTATCAGGGGACTTTTTACGAGTACTTTAGAAAATGTAGTATCGAGGCCGATACCCGATACCGGTATCGGTGCATCCCTACTGGAAAGTCATTGAAAGGTCCTTGAATTTGAAGTTAACTAAGGTGTGGGAACCCTGAGGAATGAATGGGGCTAGGCTAAATGCTAACACATTCATGGCGCGCTGTGCAAAGATGAAGTGCACGCATTAAAATAAGGGACTGGCCGGTGCCCCCGTGCCAACCTGCTTGGCTCCCCCTCTGGCCCCCTAATTCTGGAATCGTACACCAAAACGAAACAAATTCTGGGCTCAATGCACAGTTTGTCCTGCGGGTGACAATAATTACAATTTTGTTCCAAGAGCAAATTACGCAAACAAGACCAAATGACGAGTATGGGCGCTCTTATGCGCGCTTCAGTTTCACATCTTACAGGTAACATCAATATTTCGTAATAGATAAGGAAATGTTCACATAGTCTATCAAAATACTATCAAAAATAATGTTAATTATAACATTTTTATAATTTTTATAAGCCATTGAATTTGGAGCCATTGAAAAGAAAGTAAACTCCATTCACTCCAATGGAGCCTCTGAAAAGTTCCCGGCTGAAAGTTGTCAACTCCATAGAGCTGCAGCAGAAAACACTGAATGTGATGAACTTGATGGAAGTTTTAAGATGTTTAAAAAATGAGTCTATTAGTACTACATGTGTGCATCAAATCACTTTGTGCATTAATGCATTTGTGCAAACATAACAAACCACAAACTTGGTTAAATTTCGTTCTCTTACATAACAAACCACAATTGTCGTGTAATTAATTAGAGATACTAAACACAATAAAAAAACATATGGGTGTTTGAGTCATTTGATTCTGCTGGTTAATTATTAAATGACCAATAAATTAAATGACATAAAGTAATCTATTACTAACTTACTAACTAATTACTAAATATTAAAACGTTTAGGGTTAATAATAATTTAAATTTATGAAGATCAATTTAAATCCCATCAGATGTTCATACTATCAATTAAAAGAAAACGACACTGAGTATTATTATACTTTGTAATAAATAAAATGAAGAAGCCCCTTATCTTGAGTCTTTTTTAATCTTGTTCTTTGTATATTTATAAATCAAACAGGCACGAGATACATAGGCCTATACAGCACACGGTCAGTTATAAACATGAATATAAGCGTACAAACTTAACAGTCTACAGTGTAATTTATTTTAAAGCTTTTAAGATGTTGAAGGCAGTGTAAATCATTTTAACAAGGCACATACCAGCAGATGTCATCCGCGTGTGGGTTCTTGTAAAACCTATTTGATGTTTACTCTGCAAAACTATAGCTTACACTTAACATGAATGGCAGGGCCGAGGCATAAGCGAACTAAGTGGCTGCTTGGGGCCCCCAATTGTGTTTTTTTTACAATTAAATAACTTAAATATAATATTATGTGTGTGTGTGTGTGTGTGTGTGTGTACCTGGTACAGGTCCGTGCTTCTCTTAAAGAGACAGTAACCTCAATTAACCTACTTAAGTCTGTGTCATTAATGTTAATCAAACAATCCAAGACGAAGAGAAAATAATTTCTGTAGCTCTAAAAATTAATAATTATATTTAATTCATACAATAAAGACAAGAAAGTGTTATGATTCATTTAATTGGATTTCTGTACCTAATGCCAATTTTAGCCCTCACTTAATGCACAACTTTGTTCTTTTTAAATGTTTGTAATTTCTTTATTTTTTAATAAAAAAAAATTGGTGGGAGGGGGGCTGCCAAACAAATTCTGCTTAGGGCCCTCAAGAGGCTCAGGCCAGCCTTGATGAAGAGGATAACGTTTTCTATCCCTTAGGAGTCGTAAGACAAACAGGTTGAAGGTTCAGTTGAACCAAATAAAAGTATTTCAGAGTAGCACAGTGTTAAAAGTACCTGCTGTAAATTAACAAACTATTAATAAACCTACCGCAAGTCGCCAAGGCATAAGAGTTATAATTTAATATTTCATTTGGAGATTAGCGTTTTATCAAATGGTTTGAAACAAAACACTGTAGGCCTATATTCACACTATATTCACACAAATCATACCACCGCGCTGCTTTTCCCCCCGTATTTCTGAGTGACAAAGTTGGCAACCCTATACAGAGATAAAACGTTAATAGTGACCAAAATCATCATGGTTATCAATATTATTACGGTTTTGTGAAAAAAGTACTAATGCAAACCAAATTTTAAATTAAATACATGTATGTGTGCTTTTGTTCGCATAATAACATCATATAAATAACATTAACATTAATCATGGCACATTTCAGGTTGTAAGCTAAATGTTCATAGTTCAGATAAAACACAAGGGAGTAAGTCAGATTTTTATATTAACACAGGAAAAATCAGCAAGTCATCTCTCTGCATGTTGTGAGAAATCGGGTGTACTTTATGACCCAAGAGGGAGCTGCACGCTCACAACAATCATTGAAAAAACAAACAGGATAGAAAGGAGCTTTGGATCACATCATTTAATGGAAAATGAATCGAAAAGATGGATCTGTCTAAAGAAATATTAAGTAAACATGTGCCAGTACAAGTAGATTTCCCTAAATGTAATTTTTTTTATTTAAACTCAGTGTATTTTGAGTGGCTTTTCAATGACGGGCTTCCGTTGTAACTTTCTTTTCAATGGTTGTGATTTGGAGAGTCTTGAAAAATCTTCCAAACAGAGTGCCGCAGTGATGACATATTTCTAGGAAGTCATCCCTGCGGCACTCTATTGACAGACAGCCTTCATCTTGGCGCGGTGATGTCATTACCTTTTCAGTAGGCGTTTCCGGTCTCATGCACTCACATGCGTATGAACAGAATTCAATGGAAAGAAAAGTCTTTTATGACTGCACCTTAAAACTGAACTCACAGATTAACTCTTTCTCTTGCACTGCTTTAAACACCATCCTGAATCATTGATATCTGTCACAAAGTTTCACTTTATTTAAATGACACCCGACTAAATTAAACAAAGCACTTCCAGAGATCTTCTGTTTAAAAGCTTATAAGTCCGAATATTTACAAACCTTTTCCCTGCATCCTCCTTCAGTTGTTCTAATCCCCCACATTACTGTCTATGAATTTTCATCACAACATTTGTTTTATAAATATATCTGTTCCCTTCAAATCATTAACAAATGTTCACAAGGAGATGTTGGTAAAGTTACATCTGTCTAGTGAAATCTTGCATACGTTTTTATGTAATTGGTATCAATAGATCCAACCAAAATGGATAGATTCTATGAAGGTATATTTGGTGCAAAACAACTCCACACCTGTGACAGTGGAATTTGTATTTGTAGAGTTTATCCACATATGTGTATCAGTAAACTTGAAGTCGCAGAGGACGTGATGCAAACTTGTAGATTTTTTTTCTTTCTCTCAAATACAACACAACAGTTACACATTCACAAATCCTTCAGTGCAGCTGCACAAATCCCATTTTACAAATCACAGATTAAGAAACTCACAAGTTCACATTTTTTGCTACAATTGATGCAGAAAATATGGTGCATAACCTACTTGAACGCCTGCATCAAATAATGTGAAGTCACACACAAATTTTGTACATTTGAAAAATCAGTTTGTGCATCTGTGCGATGAGACTTGCATGTGTGTACAATTTATTTTTCACAAATATTTTTTTATTTTTTTAATATTTTCTAGCCCAAACACAAGTACATAAATACAACTGCTTGAATCTGCTGCTACAAGTTTCAAATACTCTTTTTCATGTGCTCTCTCTTCTGCACCAAATATCTCGAGATAAATGGTGCGAAAGTGATTTGTATACCTGTAGGCTTTGGCGAGCACTGTTCAGCACTGCCCACCAGGTGGCGCCCCCGACACTCACTGAAGCAGAGTTTATTAATTACCACCAATGTTTCAGCAAAGTAAATCGCCTTTATCAAGGTATTATTTTCACCAAGTGGAGAACAATATAAAAGGGAGTGCTAATTATACAAACATGAAGGTAATTACATACAATACTCCAATGATTCATTAGTAAACAAAATATAAGTTTCATAAATTTCAAACCATCAATATAAGTAGATTAAAAAATACAAGCAGCAAATACACACATAGGCCTACATTTAAATAAGATACCAAATGATGTAAGTCCCATTCATTTTTAATATCATAAAACAAATTATTTTATTTTTCAGACTAATTTTTAATTCAAACAGGAGGTGGGGCCATGGAAAGAATGTTTGTGATTTCTTTTGCAAAATAACCTTTTTTTGAAGAAAAATATGTGTATTTAAATCATGCTTTTTCTTCTAATATACTAATTTGGATGATTATTTCTGTCTTTTTGAATCGGGTTACTGAACAACTAAATTATTTTTATTATTATATAAACAGTTGTTCTGATTTCTTAACATTTACTTTGGATGCTAACCCAAATCAAATCTGCTTTTTAGACTTGTGGATAGCTCGTAATTGTTTATATAGGGATCCGATTAAAAAACCTACAGCTCGTAATACACTATTGAGAGTGGATTCTTATTGTCGTGAGCAGGGCCGTACACAGGATTTTATAAATACCGAGGTCCATATGTATTTTTTTAGGGCATGCACGCCAGGAAAAAAATTCTTATTTCTCTGCTCTACATATGACTTCTAACACATCAGAAAAAAAACAATCAAATAAATATAGATTTCAAACCATGTCAGTATGCGCAAGACTTGTGTTGTTTATTAGTAAGACATTGAAATAATTATGTTACCATCCTGGGCACACTGCTGTGTCAGTTAAGTAAACATAGGTTAACTGAATATAGGATCAGTTTAGTGAATTAACCAAAGGCTATCAAGAATTTGTTTATTAAATTCATTCACAATATGCACACACTTATTAATATGCTGAAATACAACATCAATATTGCAGTGGCAGAACTAGAATTTTATAAATGGGGTGTCCAAGGCTACTTTAGGGGGTCCATATCCCATGAAAGAAAACGACATGTAATTATTATAATACTTCACATTACCCCATATTAGATAAATATTCTTCTTGCCCTGAATTCATTACATGCATTATACTAACTGTAAGATACAAACATAATGCAAGGCTGAACTTGCATAATAAACCAATAATAAACCAACTTACTTCAAAGAGCAGAGCTCAACATTAAGGATTGTTGGCAAAAAAAGATATTTATTTAAAATTAAATATGGATTAATCTTTTTTTACGAAGTTACAGTCAGGACCAGTGAGTGATTTTCTCTTCTTTTGTTATTTAAGTAACTTTAATGACTTCAACAGGTACTGTTTTTTAGACTTTAAGACAGAATGTAATAAAATGTTTACATTCGGAAGACATATTAAGACATAATCAGTAGTTTACTATGATACTCACTAAAACAGTCCGGACCTCAATGGTGGGTACGGCCAAGGTCAAGAGTCCTGTCTGTGTCTGCCCTATTTCCCTCTTGTTCCTTTGTTGCCCCGCCCCCTTTTTTGTTGCCATGGACATTAATTCATACCCCACCCACTGCCCATCTGTTTCCATAGTAATTAATTGTTTCTGTTCTGTCATTGGTTCTTGTCACGTTTAATTACCCTGCCTGTTGATTGTCTGTTTGTCAGCCGTTGTTTTATGTTGGTTGTTTCCTGTCATGTGTTACTGTTCGTGTTCTTGCCTGTGCTCCTGTACCTTTTTTGGATTTAATACACTTAAAAACTGCATTTGGATCCACTCATCTTGCCATGTCTTGCCTTCCTGTGACAGTTATCATCCGTTAACATTGAAGAAAAGTCTTCCTTAAGGTCAAATGTAATATATAAAGTCTAAAAATGATTTTATTAAGAATCTTAATGATATGGAAATATCTTTGGGATTCACCCCCAAACAAATACAAGCTTATTTATTTGATAACATGTCACTGTGGTAAATCATATGTAGGAAAAACAAATAGAGAGTATAAAACACACATCACAAAACATCAGAGTGCAATAATATGCAGAAATATGAACCTGCCATTAGCACTGCATTTTGTTGAACTTAATCATCCTATTACTTCATTATTGTATATAGGAATTGAGAGGGAATTTCCATCTAGAAGGTGAGGTGAGTTTGACCAATTTTTACTTAGACAGAAGGCCTTTTAGGTATATTAAATGTGAACATTGGCACACATGGTTTAAAAGTAGATTTTGATTTGGGTTGTTTTTATAGGTATTATGATATTTAAAATGAATGGGACTTACATCATTTGGTATCTTATTTAAAGTTAAAATGTTTGCTGCTTGTATTTTGTAATCTACTTATATTGATGGTTTGAAATTTATGGAACTTATATTTTGTTTACTAATGAATCATTGGAGTATTGTATGTAATTACCTTCATGTGTGTATAATTAGAACTCCCATTTGTATTGTTATCCACTTGGTGAAAATAATACCTTGATAAAGGCGATTTACTTTGCTGAAACATTGGTGGTAATTAATAAACTCTGCTTCAGTGAGTGTCTGGGGCGCCACCTGGTGGGCAGTGCTGAACAGTGCTCGCCAAAGCCTACAGGTATACAAATCACTTTCGCACCATTTATCTCGAGATATTTGGTGCAGAAGAGAGAGCACATGAAAAAGAGTATTTGAAACTCATAGCAGCAGATTCAAGCAGTTGTATTTATGTACTTGTGTTTGTGCTAGAAAATATTTAAAAAATAAAAAAATATTTGTGAAAAAAACAATTGTACACACATGCAACTCTCATCGCACAGATGCACAAACTGATTTGCGAATGTACAAAATTTGTGTGTGACTTCACATATTTTGATGCAGGTGTTCAAGTAGGTTATGCACCATATTTACTGCAGCAATTGTAGCAAAAAACGTGAGCTTGTGAGTTTCTTAATCTGTGATTTGTAAAATGGGATTTGTGCAGCTGCACTGAAGGATTTGTGAATGTGTAACTGTTGTGTTGTATTTGAGGGAAAGAAAAAAAATCTACAAGTTTGCAACTCTTCATCTGTGACTTCAAGTTTACTGATACACATGTGTGGATAATCTCTACAAATACAAATTTTACTGTCACAGGTGTGCAGTTGTTTTGCACCAAATATACCTTCATAAGATTCCACTATAGATATGGCTTGCAGATGTTATACTGTAGGTCTAAATAGAGTCCATACACAAATCAACTCTGTTGTGAGTTAAGCCACAATGCAGATAAAGAGATGAATGAGAAAGTGATGTAATAATAAAATAAAGATAGTTTATTGAATCATCTTGGTTACATTCAATGCTCAGTTTAGCTTTGTTGATGGTCTGACCACCTTCGTCTGACTAGAATCAGGTTTAGCAGGTAGTATTACCAAACACAGACAGTGGGAATTCACCCATTAAGTTATACAACATTCTCGCGACATTAATAGAAAACTTGTGATGGCAACCATTGAAGACCACTTGTGAAGACAATACAGTGCCAATATAATATTTAAAAAATATTATGAAAAGTAGAATAGAATAACTATAGGATAAATATGAAAGTATATCTAATAAACTAAATGTATTAAAAAAAAAAAATGAAATGAAATACAACACAGATGTACGTTTAGTCTTAAAACATCTTTCAAAAACAAACAAATTCTTGTTTTAAAAATGAATGGTTAGATTATAATCAACCTCCAATTTAATGGATTGGCCACTGCTTTCATTGTTCAACAATGAGGATTTGTAAAGTCCTGGGCAAGACATGACCCACTGCAATGTAAATCTGTCCATATATGGAAACATTTTTGGAAAATGCTATAACTTCATAATTGAAGAATAGGTGAAGAAGATGTTTTTGGTCATTTGGGGTCGAGGGTAATAGTATAGCTTATACCACTTTTTTGTTAGGACTCTGGCCACTGGAACAGATCTAAATGTAATGCTATCATCAACACTTGTCACTCATTTTACATTTCATTTTGCTCATGACAGTTATTATAAATTTTGTTGAATTGTAAAGATTCAAGTTTACTCCTTGAATTTAAGGGGCATTTTTATTCATCTTGGTGACATTTTTGCCCAAATCTACCAGTAATTTCCAATCCTGAGGCTCGAACAGACCATCCAACATTAAATAACTGCAAAATGGACTGAAATGCATATAAAATACATATTTCCAATTGACTGGGACAATGCATTTAAATTTAAGTAAAATCCTGTAATTATGATTTTGCGGAAATGAGGTGAAGGGAGATGGATTATAATAATTTTGCTTTTTAATGTTATACCTTGTGGTGTGTGTTTTCACCAGGTGTATTTTAAGCTGTCATTGGGTCTGGCAATCCTATAAACTTTAAATGCAATCTTTTCGTTTTTTTTTTTTTTATATTCGCACTTCCTATTCACCTGCGAAAATTTTGTCCTTCAATCTTTTAATGTTTTGCCTTGCACTTTTGTTTTTATATACAGACGTTACAATTCTCTTCTCTGATGTCAAAGTTGTCAAACCAAATAAGGAAAATTTTCAAATACAAAAGTGTAAACTTTTATACTGAGGTCTCACAGAGTTTTACAGAAAGATTGGTCTTACAGTGAATACATACCACTGGTTACTTTACCATTTTTAATGCACACAACACTTAGTGTTGATTAAACATCTTTGATTTAAAGTGTTTTATATTTGATTGAAACCAACGGTCTAAAGCGTGAGTGCTTCAGTAGAAGCAGTTTTAGGGCATAAAACACATAAACTTGATAACAGACCTCTATTATGTTGAGTTCACTTTTGTGTCTGGGTAATGTGAAAAGAAAAATATATAATAAATACATTTTTAATAAGCTTGAATAAAAAACAAAATAAGAAATGAGCCACAATCTGTCTGTAATAATAATAACTTTTATTAATGCTGGACGTTTAGAAAAGCAATGTTTACATAAAGCTATTCCAGAAACGTTATAAAAAAGTTCGATGAATAACGCAAAACATAGGGAGAGGTTTTTTAAGCCATTGCAGAGAATTCACTTTAAGATGCAAGTCACTAAGTCAATTGTACTTTTCTACAAAAAACATGACAGCAAGTACATATCTGATTAGAATTAATGCAGAATAAATTTGCTATTCATCATTTACAAATCGTTAATGTATACAATATGTATTTATTAATATAGAGTAACAATATTAAATATAGAGAAACAAACATTTCACCTTATGATACATTTAGTTTGACAAACAAAGCTCTCATTGTTAAAAACATTAACGTTATTAACTTCAAAACATCTGTATAAAAATGAAGACTTAATTAACCCAATTCAAGCATCTGTTCTGGATTCAGCAGCTCTATAAAGATTCTTATTAAAATAACAATTTTCCAAGTCTTGCTTAGTTAAAAAAAACTCTCTTTCAAACATAAAATATCACAGTTATCCAAAAGTTCATCAACAACAATACGGCGAGCCCTTTCTCCCACACATCGTCCTCAGAAGTTGACAGTAACTTATTGTCAATATGGGCCATTAACGTGTGCACACTTCCTGAAGCTAAAAGCATATTATTTTTTCCCAGCAAAAGGTATACGGCTAAAACATCATAAAACGCCTTCCTGAAAGTGTGATCCTAGCAAAAATATACAAGCCGATAACCAACAAATATATTGCAATGCCAATACCAAGACTGACATGGTTAAGTTTGCGTGCCATTCTGGAGTTTTTCTCTGCCATTTGTCGGTGTCCAAACAGGTTTGCATTTCGAGTCTGTAAAAGAAATAATAAAACATTTGAACACTTGTGTATTGCACCTTTCATACATAAATAAAAGAGTTTCACAGGTTGGTATAAAAACAGAGAGTGGTAAAAAAAACATTATTAAAGTGAAAATAAAAGAATGCATAGAAATGGCTGTCTAATTTCAAATGTAATATGTAATAATAGTTAAGGTTATCATGCAGAGTTAAAAAAAAAAACTATAAAAAAGGTTATTCTGTATCTTTTGCCAAGAACATTTATATTTGATGCTTTTGGTCATAACATAATTCTTAAACATTTGTTCTTTCATAGTTTTGATGAGTTTACCATCATTGTACTAGTGTAATATCTACATATGGACTGTACATACAGTACAACTTAAATAATACATTAATATATACCTTAAGACACATACATAAAAGGCTTGAAAAGAAAGGTACATGGATAAATACTTACTGTGATGGAGTAAACCAAAGCAGCAAGGCCAACAGGTAAAAAACAGCACAGTGTGGTAAAGATGGAGTAACCCAGGTAATCTGGCAGTGGTTTATCCAGTGGAGCGTTCATCACAAGAACTTCCGGCTGCATAGTGACCACTTGATATACTGGATTAATTTCTTTATCCCCACCTGAAGGCTTATTCAGTAACTGGCTGATACCCATTTTGCTCTCTAGTCTTTTGGACTTTTCTCTTGTTTCTCCGCGTAGAGCTGAACTCCTTTGTGTGGATCTGGTAAAGCCTGCAAGAGGGAGTTATAAGCTGTTGGGGTGGAGCTATAGAAGGTGTGTTACCATTGGCTGACATGACTTCTTGCATAAGCCATTTGTGAAATTCTGGGAAATGACAGTGGGTGTTGCATGTTGGGATAAAGAAAAAATGTTATATTGGGGCACTTAAGAGGATTATACTTGGTGAAAAACAACCTATTCTCCAACCCATATGATTGCTTTGATTGTTTGTCCATTTCACCAAATATGACCAATATATACTAAATTAGTGCCTCTACTGGCAGCAGGTGAAACTGAATTAATTTTGCTATGATGACATGTACTGGGATAAGATTTTCAATTTAAAGGAATATTTCATTTTCTTCGCGTTCGTCCTCTGTGACCTCTTGACGTATTGCGTGGGGTCACGTTGGCGCATCACGACCGGATTTAAACGAGAAGTTGTGTTTAAAAAGTGTATATTTGTTATTTTTATTGTCAAAAATGACAATCGTTTAGATAAGACCCTTATGCCTCGTTTGGGATCATTTATAGTCCTTTGAAACTCCGTTGAAAAAAACTGTTAAGTGTTGAGTTAAGTATTAAATGTTGGGCTCTATTAAAGTCCATTAAAATAAGAAAAATCCTGCAATGTTTTCTTCAAAAAACATAATTTCTTCTCGACATCAACATTTTGGATGACATGGTGGTGAGTAAATTATCTGGATTTTTCTTTTAAGAAAATGGAATATTCTTTTAAACCGCCATGATTAAATATATTTTATTACACATTACACTATTCAGGCATTTAGGACAAATAACGTACCCATGTATTTATTATTTGATATAAACACAGCATACAAAATAGTCACAACTTTTTAAAAATACACTTAAAATATTCCAAGTTTACTGAGGTCAAACTATCGATTTATTTGAAGAATAGATGCAAAGGTGATGACAACCGCTGTAAATATCAGATCCAGTGTATTATTATAGGCTTGCGCTGCAAAAACCGACAGGCGGATGACGTCAAAGTACCGCCAGAACGATTCAAGAAATCATACGAAGTGTAATTTCGTCTCGCTCTCGCGACACTTTAACGTCATCTGTTTGTCAGTTCTAGCGATTTAACAATTAAGTTCACTTGGTGTTCATAAAGACTGAATTTAAATTGTCATTCAACTTTATATAACGATGTGTAATGAAAGGTATTCAGGTCTGACTCTATGTTAATCAATTAATTAACTTAATTCTTCACTGAAGCACAAAAAACTGCACTGTTCATGTGTAGCTTCATTTTTATTATCAACTGGTTTATACGTCCTATCAGTTGTTATTCTTGGATCAAAGATAAATCATTCAAAATTTGCAGGCGCAAGGGCTTATGGGTATTCCTTACAGCATTTTGAACTGATAATCTTAAGTTAAGTGCACTTGATTTTTTAAATTTATGGATTATGTAAGTTAATACGTTGAATGAACAAAGATAGTTAAGTTATGGATCCAAAATGCTAAATTTAAGTCATGATTGCTTTTGACTTTTTTGAGTACAAACATCGTTAGGCCTTTCAGTGTTCACCTATTCTTCAATTTCACAAATTCTTGCATTTTCCAAAAATTGTTCCTAGTGACTGTGGGTCATATCTTGCCAAGGACTTTACAAATTCTCAAAGTTAAACAGTAAAGTGGCCAATCCATAGATCATTATCAAACCATACATTTGATTTGTGTGTATTTGAGAGATGTAAAAAATACATAAATCTGTGTTGTATTTCATTTGATTTAATTTCATTATTCTTTACTAGTTTTGATATATTTAGTTTATAAGATATATTTTCATTTTAATTATATAGCTACATAATTTTTCTTAGTATTGTTTAAATCTTATATTGGCACTGTATTGTCTTTACAAGTAGATACAGGTCCTACATGTCATCATCTCAAGGTGTTTATTAACGTCACAAGAATGTTGTCAAATCGTCAATTTCCACTGCAAGTGTTTGGTATAATACCTGCTAAACCTGTTTATAGTCAGACAAAGTTAGTCAGACCATCAACAAAGCCAAACTGAGCATTGAATGCAACTAAGATAACTCAATAAACCATATTTTTTTACATAACATTGTCTCCTGCCTGCTGTTTTCTCATTCATTTCTGTATCTGCATTGTTGCTTAACTTACAACAGAGTTGATATTTGAGTATGGACTCTATTTACACCTTTGGATCTATTAACATAAAACCATATGCAAGATTTCACTGTGTGCAAATACAGATGTAACTTAGTATACTAAGATCTCTTTGTGAACACTTGTTAATGATTTAAAGGGAACAGATATATTTATAAAGCAATATAATTTTAAATGAAAATTCATAGACTGTAGTAAACGTAATATGAGGGATCAGAACAACTGAAGGAGGATGCAGAGTAAACGTTTGTTAAATATTCTGACTTGTGAGCTTTAAAACAGAAGATCTCTGCGCTTTGTTTCATTTAGTCGCGTGTCATTTCATTGTAAAAAAAAAATGCAGCATGAAGTTAAAATGCTTGGTTTTGCAAGTCAATTCAATATAGTATTTTAAGTTTTGACCTGTGAATAGTTGATATAACTTATAAAAACTAGTTAAATATAAAGAAGCATAAAATAGCTGTTGTTTGGACAGAAATGCTGCATTTCTATACAGTGTAGTAAAAGTTTTGACAGATATCAATGATTCAGGATGTTGTTTAAAGCAGCGTAAGAGAAAGAGTTAATCCGTGAGTTCAGTTTTAAGGTGCGGTCACAAAAGACTTTTCTTTCCAGTGAAATTCATATGCGTGTGAGTGCATAAGACCTAAAACGCCCACTCAAAGGGTAATGACATCACAGCGCCAAGATGAAGGCTGTCTGTCAATAGATTGCCACAGGGAAGACATATTTTTGTAGGCCAACCACGGAAGTTAGTGAGAAACTGGTTCCCTTACTAAAAGCCCATTCATTTTTTCCCATAGACGTTTGGATTATTGAAAGTGCTTAACAAAAGTTGATGGCATTTAGACATTTTGTCCAACAAGATAATCTTCACAGATGAACACAACTTTTATGAATTTTGTAGTCAGCTTTGTACATACAGAAACATATGGTTTGTATTGTATAGAAACATATGCATTACTTTATTAAACCCACCAAATAAGAACGAAAATTATAAAAAAATGTTCTTCTTGTGACACAATTGATAACATCGGATTTACCACAAAGTACCTTAAAATACATGCTTACAAACTCTATCCTTATTTTAAGTTGTTAAGTAAACATTGTTTTTAATTTTGCACAATCATTTCATCACAATCGCCTTTTCGTGTGAACATGTCACGTATTTCTGTTTACGTGCACTGTAAAAAAACGTTGCTGCCTTAAAATCTTTTGTTAAATCAACTCAGATTTACAAGTCATGTCAACAGAGATGAGTTGTCACAACTTATAAAACATACACTGTAAAAAAAACTTTGCTGCCTTAAATTTTTTTGTTAAATCAACTCAGATTTACGAGTCATGTCAACAGAAATTAGTTGTCACAACTTATAAAATATAGTTAAGAAAAGTCAACTTAAATTTATAAGTTATAACAACTCACCTGTAGTTATAACAACTCATCTCTAGTCAAGATAAATAATAGTTAGTTTAAATGACTTGTAAATCTGAGTTGATTCAACAAAAAATTTTAAGGCAGCAAAGTATTTTTTACAGTGTATTTGAAAAAAAGTCAACTTAATTTTATAAGTTATAACAACTCATCTGTAGTTATAACAACTCATCTCTAGTCAAGATAAATAATAGTAAGTTGAAATGACTTGCAAATCTAAGTTGATTCAACAAAAAATTTTAAGGCAGCAAAGTATTTTTTACAGTGTGTCATTTGCTTGTCATTGTCACGTATTTGTTACTCAACTGTTTTGTCCTATTTTCAAACCATTGACGCTTTGGTTTAGGGTTAGATTTGGTGTTTGCGTTAGGATGTCACTTTAAGTATTGGTTTATACCTTCACTGTAAAAAATACTTTGCTGCCTTAAACTTTTTTGTTGAATCAACTTGGATTTACAAGTCATTTCAACTTACTATTATTTATCTTGACTAGAGATGAGTTGTTATAACTACAGGTGAGTTGTTATAACTTATAAAATTAAGTTGACTTTTCTCAACTATATTTTATAAGTTGTGACAACTCATCTCTGTTGACATGACTTGTAAATCGGAGTTGATTCAACAAAAAATTTTAAGGCAGCAAAGTATTTTTTACAGTGTTTTCATGATTTATTTATTTTTATATTTTATGATTTTTAACCATTGTCGCCTGGCATCAGGTTAGAGTTGGGTTTGTGTAAGGATGCCATTTTATGTAAATCTAACCAAAGTGACAAATGAAGAAAATAGGACAAAACAGTTGAGTGACAATGACACGTAAACAGAAATACGTGACATGTTCACACAAAAGGCGGAAAACGTGTCAGTGTCACGGAAAAGAATCACAAATTTACGTGACTATAGGTACGTAATTTCGTGATACTGGGTTGTCTACACAGATAAGCACAACTTTAATGAGTTTTTGAAATCTAAAATGTATTTCTACTAAATGCATTTAGACTCCAAAATTCATAAAAGTTGAGTTCATCTGTGAAGATTATCTTGTTGGACAAAACGTCTAAGTGCCATAAACTTTTGTAAAACACAGAGCTTGTTTTTTGCAATAATCCAAAAGTCTATGAGCTTTTTAGTGAGGGAACCAACCAGTGTCCCACTAACTTCCGGGGTTGGCTTACAAAAATATGTCATCCCTTTGGCGTTCTTTTGACAGCCTTGATGTCATCACCCTTTAAGTAGGTGTTTCTGGCACCCACTTGTGTATGATAGGAATTTAGTGGAACAAAAAGTCAACTATAACCGCACCTGAAACCTGAACTCACGGATATGCCACAAGATTACTACACTTTAAAAAAATGCAGCATTTTTGTCAAATCAACATATATTTTTATGCTACTTTAACTTAAAAAATTAAGTTAAACAACTTAAAGTTGAATTGACTTTTAAAACCAAGCATTTCAACTTTAATCTTATGTTTAAAAGCTCAGAATATTGAACAAATGTTTTTTCTGCATCCTCCTTTAGTTGTTCTGATGATCCCTCACATTACGTTTACTACTGTCTATGATTTTTCATCACAACATTTACTTTATGAATTTTTCAATTCGCTTCAAAACATTAACGTGTTCACAAGGTGAACAAACACAACAGCGCAGTTGCAGCAGACGACATCAGCATCTAAGCGTGGTTGCGGGCTTCTTGCTGCTGCATTTTGCTATCTGAAGAATTTAAACGTCGTCAGAATCGCTCACAACATTTCCAAATGTACGATAATGTGCAGTTAACCTCTAGTGTATAGAAAATGTATGGTTCAAAATGTGACACTCTCGACGTAATATTAGTAGATTTCTAGATTCATCTTAGTGCAACACCAGAGTTCACCAGAGTTCAAAGGGACACGGACATGTTTATATAAACATTTAAATCACGTGACTCTTGCTTATGTCATTTTCATTGTTTATATGGATTCAAATGCATTAATGGCACAATTAAACAAATCATTAAACAGAACGTAAATAAACAATAAATGCCATTTCAGATGTAATATGATGCCAATATGCCATTATTCTGATTGAATTAATTGATATAAGTATTTGATATGAAAGTTAGTCAACACCTTTATTTTGGTGTTTTTTTACATAAATGCAGGTTTTTAGAAAGTTGTGACATGCAACACCCACTGTCATTTTTCCAGAATCTCACAGGTAGGTTACGCAAGAAATCATGTCAGCCAATGGTGATGTACACACCTTTTATAGCTCCACCCCAACAGATTATAATAACTCCCTCTGCAAGGCTTTGCAGATCCACACAAAGGAGTTCAGCTCTACGTGGAGAAACAAGAGCAAAATGGGTATCAGCCAGTTACTGAATAAGCCTTCAGGTGGGGATAAAGAAATGAATCCAGAATATCAAGTGGTCACTATGCAGCCGGAAGTTAATGTGATCATCACTCCACTGAATAACCCACCAGATTACATGCGTTTCTCCATCTTTACCACGCTGTGCTTTTGTTTACCTCCTGGCCTTGCTGCTCTGGTTTTTTCAATCACAGTAAGTATTTATAAGTATCCATGTATACCTTTCCTACATCTTTTCAAGCCTTTAGCTATATATTAATTTATACAACAGTTCTTTCAACTTCTCGAAGACCTTCCAAGCCGTGCGATATTGTACTAATATCATAACAGTAATCGCTTCACCGTTTGTATCATTCTGCCACCTACTCGTCATTTTAGAATTAGTAACGGGGGCTTCTTTAAAGGTAAACTCCACCGTTTTCCAATATTTTACTATGTTTTTAACTTAACTTAGACAAATTAACACATACCTATCTTTTTTATCAATGCGTGCACTTAATCTTTGTACAGTGCGTCGTGAATGTGTTAGCATTTAGCCTAGCCCCATTCATTCCTTAGGATCCAAACAGGGATGAATTTAGAAGCCACTAAACACTTTTTCCCTGTTTAAAGACTGTTACATGAGTAGCTACACGAGTAAGTTGGTGGATTAACAATCACAATGCATGTTATTTGTACGCATTTGGTGAGAATGGCTTGTTCTCACTGGGGGACACCTCATTCATCTTATTATTTTATTATTAGTAGTAATATATTATTATTATTATTATTATTATTATTATTATTAGCATCTTAATAAAATAGATAAAAAAATAAATATGGATGGACATTAAAACTTTTAAAACAACAAGTCTGGTGGTGTTGGCCTAATATTTTTGCACAGTACTGTATATTCTCACCTGAACTAATCTATAAACTACACTTTGTGACCAAGCAATGGTAATATTGAGAAACATCTATTCTGTCTATTGAGTTGACATTCAAAACAAACAGCCGAAAGAGTAACTTGTCATTCTGGTCTTCAAATCCGTTGCGGAAGAATGCAGTTTTTCCACGAAAGAGGTTTTTAAAAACACTCTGTTGTTGTTTTCTAGTTTTCATTTTTCAAACTTGTGCTGTCGAACTGTTGTATAAAACCAATATCACTCTTAGAGTATGTGATAAAGCTCTATATGATCACGGCTTGTTTATGTAATACCTAAGTTATGTATATACTGTATGTACAGTCCAAATGTAAATATTTCAAAGTATTTTTTCAAGTAAACTTATCAAAACAATAAAATTACATAAAAGTATCTACAAGAATTATGTTATGACCAAAAGCATACAAAATAAATGTTTATCATCAGGTTTTGCCTAAATATTTTCTCATGTTTGGCCAAAGATACACAAAGTATTTTTCACTCTTTATAGTCTTTTTTATAGTTTTTGTTTCAACTCTGCAAGATTATATAGCCTTAAACATTATTACTTAAAACAACCATTTCTATTTTAAAACTACTGTACAAGATGATTTTATTTTTGTTTCACTTTAATGATGCTTTTTTTGTTTGACCACTCTTTGTTTAAACTTGTGAAACTCTTTTATTTAAGTATGAAACGTGCTACAACACACTAATGTTTTATTCTTCACTTTTACAGACTCGAAATGCAAACCTGTTTGGACACCGACAAATTGCATACAAAAACTCCAGCATGGCACGCAAACTTAACCATGTCAGTCTTGGTATTGGCATTACAATATATTTGTTGGTTTTTGGCCTTGTCATGTATTTTGGGATCAGGGTTGCATTTGCATGTTTGTTAATTTTGGTGTCGAATTTAATAAGCCTTTAGCTTAAGAAAGTGTGACCATACGTTAATGGCCCATATTGACATTAAGTTACTGTCATACAACTGCCAAGGACTGCGTATGGGTCAGTGTGTTGGAGATAGAGCTCATCGTAATGTTGTTAAACTTTGGATGACTGTTATATGTTATGCTTGCAAGATACTTTTTTGTCAAACTAAATGTATGATAAGGTAAAATGTTTGTCTCAATATTTTAAATATATATTGTATAAACATTAAGGCTTTGTATATGAAGAATAACAAATGTATTCAGCATTCATTCTAATCAGATATGTACTTGCTGTCAGGTTTTTTTTTAAGTGCAAAACTATTGACTTTTATACATCTTAAAGTGGATTTTCTGCAATGGCTTTAAAAAACCTCTCTCTATGTTTTGGGTTGTTCATCTAACTTTTTATAACGTTTCTGGAATAGCTTTATGTAAACATTGTATTTATAAACATCTAGTTTAAATAAAGGTTATTATTACAGACAGATTGTGGGTCATTTCTCGGTGTGTTTTTTATCCAAGCTTATAAACAATGTATTTAATATAGAATATTTTTTATTTTATTTTCATGATTTTATTTTCACGGTAACACTTAACAGAATAATGGTCCATACTTATAGTTACACAGGGACTAATGCAGAACAAATGGTTAGTGCTGCATTCACACTGAAATCACTACTGATAACTAATAAAGAAGATAATAGCATACTAATGTTTGGGTTAAGTAACAACTAGTTACACTATTACTTTTTTAATACGTAATAATAACTACTGAATACCTGCATGTTGAATACCTCCTGGAAAACTATACATTAACTAAGATTAGTTAAGTTTAACTATAAATTAACTACATATCAACAGTCAGTCACATACCAATAAAGAAGGTCTGATCATGTAATTAAAGTTTTTTCAGCATGCCGCCCCCCTTGTGTAAGGTGCATCTCTTCGTGCCCCCCCCAAAAAAAAAAAAAAATCTAAAACCTAATAATTTGAATTACACGCAACAAATGTAGTGCTATTGGTTAGTAGCCTTATTTTTGAGGTTTAATAACACAGAATTTATGATCATGTATTTTACAAAATTTCAAAAAACTGGGGGCCCCCACTCCCCCAGTTTATATTACATTTAAAGCTAACGTCCTGAAAGAGGTGTGCATTTGTAATCTACAGTAAGGCCAGCTAGTCACTGTTTGACAATCACTATACCTACTGTTGTCAGGATCCTGAATGTCATTATATGTGTTTAGTCTTGTTTCTAGGATCCTGACACCCTCATATAAGTGTTCTGTGTTTGTCTGGAGAGTCATGTGAACTATGTGTTATGTGTGTGGCACGTGCTCTCCTGTCTTTAGTCTTAACCTTACCCTCCTGTTTCCTAATTATGTATGATTAGTTTCCTCACCTGTTTGTTATTGTCCCCTAATTAGTTTCCCTATTTAAATGCCGTTGTGTCTCTTGTCTTTGTGGTATCATTGTATGTATTTTTGTGACACCGTCAGGAGTCTTGTCTTGTTTTTGCCGTGTCTTTTATTTAATTCTTGTCTTGTTTACCCCCTCGAGGGAGTTTTTGTTTGTTAATAAAAGTCTTTTGAGTTGAGAGCTGTCTGCACTTGGGTTCATCCACCTCCATTCCTGACAGCTGTATTATATAAAACCTAAAGCATTATTTAGGGGCAATGTATCTGTGTCTATTGCAAAGCGAACAGGATATAAAATATGCATTAAAAGTATTTATTTATATTTGTAAATTTTCCTTTGACAACTAATTTGTCAAATCCTTGTCTTTATTTTTTAACAGTATATCTATTATTTTTTATTATTTTGATTATCATTAATGATTATGCATATATGTAACTGCAAAAATAAAAAAGTCATTATTTACTCATTCTTGTCACAATCCCAATCTGTCTGCCTTCCTGTTTTCCCTTTGTTTTCTCCCGTCATCTCCCCATTGACAGTTCCCAGAATCCCTCACTCTCCCGCATCTGCTCTTCATCTCAATCATCATCCCCTGCCAGCAGTCCTCATCATCAGTCCAGTATACAGTATATGTTCTCCTGTTTTCCCCACTCCCCATGTTCACAGCCTGTGTGTTCCCTGAGTTCCTTGTTTATTAACGTTTCCTGAAATTCCCTCGTCTCCGTCATCCTTCCAGACACGCAGCATTACAATCCTCTTGTAGTTTGATCCCTTAATGATTTTTAATAAGTATTGTTTGGGGTTTTCTGGGTACAATGGGAGTGGATGGTGAAAGCCGCTTCAAGCTTTATAAGGACCCGAAGTGTTAAAAAAATCATTTTACTAAACACAAAAAATATACGGCACGACTCAAGTAGACTGAAGGCAGAAGTGTTTGGTAAAAAACACTTAAATATAACCCAGTTTTGATGAAAGTCTTGACCTGTGCTAATCTTCTTTTGAACTGTTTGCAGTTTTAGGATCTTTATTTTACAATTATTTTAAGATTACATTTCACGCTACACACATGCTTTCATTCACTTCCATTAATGGAGACGTCACTCCAGCCCAACAACTAACAGATCCTTCTTACTGTAAGTGCCGCATAACATTTTTTTTATATATATATATATATATATATAAAGTTAGGTTTTCTTTATCCCAAAAAAGTTTTTTGGGAAATTGACATCCGACACCCACTGTCACTTCCCGGAATATCAGAAGTACCAATAAGTCATGTCAGCCAATCGTAACAGACCCTCTATAGCTCCACCCCAACAGCTTATAACTCCCTCTTCCAGGCTTTGCCAGATCCACACAAAAGAGTTAATCTGTAAGTGGAGAAACAAGAGAAAAGTCCAAAATCAAAGACTAGAGAGCAAAATGGGTATCAGCCAGTTACTGAGTAAGCCTTCAAATGGGGATAAAGAAATGAATCCAGAATTTCAAGTGGTCACCCTACAGCCGGAAGTTAATGTGATCAACACTCCACTGGATAAACCACTGCCAGATTACCTGGGTTACTCCATCTTTACCACAATGTGCTGTTTTTTACCTGTTGGCCTTGCTGCTCTGGTTTACTCAATCACAGTAAGTATTTATTAGTATTTATGTACCTTTTAAAGCCTATTACGTAGGTATTAATGTAATACTGTATGTACAGTACATATGTAGATATTACACTACTGCAGTACAGTGATAGTAAACTCATCAAAACTATGAAATAACATAAATGTATCTATAAGAATGATGTTATGACCAAAATCAATGTAAACTTTATATACATTTTATATTTTAGCATCCCCTTCACCTAAACAGGTTCTCATGTTTGGCAAAAGATACAGAAAATATTTTCCACTCTTTAAATGGTTAATAACCTTTTAATAGTTTTTGTTTTAACTCTGCACAATTAAATAGCCTTAACTATTATTACTTATTACATTTGAAATTAGACAGCCATTTCTATTTTAAAACTACTGTAGGATTTAATTTTCACTTTAATGATGTTTTTTATACCAACCTGTGGAACTACACAAATGTTAAAATGTTTTATTATTTACTTTTACAGACTCAAAATGCAAACTTGTTTGGACACCGACACATGGCAGAGACAAACTCCAGAATGGCACTTACACTTAACCATGTCAGTCTTGGTATTGGCATGATAATATTTATCATCTTTTTGACTTTTGTTGGGATCATGTTATCTATAACATTTTAGACTATGGGCTTCCATAAGGGCTGGAGTGGTCGGATCTGATGGTATACCTCTGTCTTTGGTACCACTGTCATACAACTGCCGAGGACTGTGTGTGGGAGATGGAGCCCGCCGGATTGTTGTTGATGAACTTTTGGATAACTGTGACATTTTTTTGTTTGGAAGAGACTTTTTTTAACTAAGCAAAACTTGGAAGGATTGAATTCTTTAGGAATTTTTTATGGAGCTGTTGAATCGACTTAATTACAGATGTTTTAAAGTCAATTATGATTTTAACAATGAATGTTTTAAACTAAATGTATCATAAGGTAAAAATTTTCTATATTTTAAATGCATATTATATACTTAGTAAATATGACGAATAACAATTTTTTACTTTATTGTAATCAGATATGTACTTGCTGTCATGTATTGACTTTTATACATGTTAAAGTGAATTTGAAACAAACAATGGCTTAAAAACTGCCCCTATGTTTTGGGATGTTCTTGTAACTTTTAATAACTATAATAATATATTTCTGGAATAGCACTATGTAAACACCGCTTTTATAAACGCTCAGTATCAATAAAGCGTATTATTGTTATTCCAGACAGAGTGCTGGTCATTTCTCTGTTTGTGTTTTTTAGTCAACCATTTATTTGTAGTAAACTATGGTAATAAAATGGTAATTAATCTGCTAAAAACAATGGTTACTACAAAAATAAAGCCATGGTTCATTTTCCTTATGATGATACATGTAATTATGGCTCAAAATGGATATGAAATTAGAGTTATGTCTTACTTTGGTAAATATATTACTTTAATTGGGATGTTTACTTTAGAACTGTAAATATGATATGCACAAGAGCAGTGGTATAGTTATTTTTCTAAAATGTGAAACTGTGTTCTTAAAGATAAATGTCCATGTATACTATAGTAATAATTAAGTGTTTATTTGGAATAAATAAATAAATAGCCCTTGAGTCAAAAATACTTGCATAGCCCTTGTCTCGGGCAGCACCCTCCACAGTTCCCATATAGCACCATTAGGCTTGAGTACTGGTAATCTGATGTCTATATGCCATTGGGTCAAAGGTCATTTACTGCCTGATCATTAATTACATGTAAAGTGTGCATTTTCAGTGCTTAACACCACCATTAGATCAAACGGTTCAAATTTCAATAAAAAAATTGGTTCAGTAAAAAGCACACAAAATAATGTTTTCCTTATTAAACTTTAATAGACATAAAAAAATTATTTGTATTTTACGGATTTGTTGAATTTAATGCATTTAAAATGTGTGTGTTACATGATCACATGTGTTTTTTATGTAATTTGCATGTAAAATTATATGCTCTTAGTTGGGGGGGTGCCAATAGGTCATCAAAACTGGCTAGAAACTGAGCTGATTGCAAAAATAAAAACTGCATTATTTAATCACCCTCTTGTAGTCTGATGCCCCAATGATTTTAATAAGTATTATTTTGGGTTTTCTGGTACACTGTCAGAAAAAAGGTACAAAGTTGTTCCTTTTTCTGTCGCTGGGGTGGTACCATAAAAGGTACCTTTCTGTACCTTTATGGGTATAAAACACATTGAAATGTTGTATCTTATGGGGTACATTATTATACCCTAAGGACCAATTGTGTACCATTTAATTTTAGGGGTACAAAACGATTAACTGTTCCGTTAAAGGTACACAATAGATCCTTAAGGAACAGTAATGTACCTCAAAAGGTACAACATTGTATTATGTTTATATATCTGTAAAGGTACATAGTACCTTGGGTTACCACCCTAACGACAAAAAAGGTACAGTTTTGTAACTTTTTTTCTGACAGTGTAGGAGTGGATGGTGAACGCAGCTTTAAAGGGACCCAAAAGTGTTAAACAAATAACTTGTACTTGACTGATGCTGTATGTCTATATTTATGTGTCCTGAAGGCAAACAGAAGTGTAAAACTTAATGTGTTGTCCTTAACTAGACACATCTCTGTGTTATTATTGGAGCAACACATATTACACTGCAAAATCACCAGTGTTAAATCTACACTGCTGTAGATTATACCAGACCTGGTGTTTCCCATATAAACTACAGCAGTGTACACTGGTGATTTTGCTGTGCTCTATCATACACCCGGCGCAATGCAGCGCAATGCGGCGCAATGCGCGACGCAAGTGTCTTTTGCTAGTTTCAACCTGGCGCAATTATAATTTTCACGTTTAGCGCCACGTTGTTTAAGTAGCAAATGCATTTGCGGCCAATTTTGCGCCCATGGGCGTTCTGGTCTGAAAACAAGATGTGTTCAGGCGCATTGTTGCCGTGTTGCTATTTTGAGGTTATCAAAATAGACTACGCCATAGACCAACAAAAACCTGCTCTAAAGTCTAAAGTCAATGGCGCAATATGTTGTTTTGTTGTTTAATGAGCGCGTTAGAAATATGCGCCTATAAACGGGACGACATCCCGGGTTTGCTTATCACACACATGGGTGCGCAGCAACACAAAACGCTTTTAAATATGAAAAAGTAAAAGATAAAAGATTATTATTGAGTCTCTTGGACATAAATGAGGATTAATTATGAGACGTTAGAAGGCATAAAGAGCTGCTTCACCTGCAGCCTGGTAAGTAAATAAATACTTTGCTTTAAACAAATGCATCTATTTTTAAATGTTTTTTAAATGCTATCCTACAGATTTATTGTATATGATGACTCTGTACCTGTGGATATGGTGAGATGAAAACCGTTTTTAAGTAATGATTTGTAAAAATCCCATGGTGCTGTCCAAATGCTGAAACGCGTTTGTAAATTTTTTATTTCTTGTTTGTATTTTTAGAATACAAACCTTTTCTTGCATATTTGCAAATTATTTTATGAGATTACAATGATAAGGTAGGATATCAATACATTTACAGCAATTGAAAGCCTGCTATTTTTACTTCTATGACTAAAGGAAAACGGCTTTTAAAGGTTTTAATCCAAAAAATAAAAAATTTAATAAAAATGAAAACAACACAAATTTTTTACATTATTCTTAAACGGATAGTCTTCTTCTCCGCTTAGTTTTTCAGTTCACAAAGTCCGTCATCTAAATAGGGATTAGACATAGCGCCAGCACAACTTGCTTTTAAAGGGGATGAGAGCTGAGACTCTCATTGGTTTATTGCACATTACGCCCAAAACACACCCATTCCTCATTACGAGAATATGAACAACCCTATTCGACCGTGCGCTTGGCGCAAAAAACTTTTTTTCCGTCTGTTACGTTCCCCTTAAGTCTAGGGGTCAGGAGGGGAGGTAACGATAAAATAAATGGTGAGAACACACTTCAATCCTCTGTCCCAGAGTGAAGACAACAACAGTTGATATTATAAATGAAAAAGGTTTTATTCAGGGTAGTAGGACAGAACAAAGTTCTAGGGAGTGTTGAAATATAATTTAAAGTCATTGTTTTTGTTTTGTTAAATATTATCATATGTATCAGTTCACCTAAATATGAAAGAAACAGCAAGGTAATGGAAGCTATTAGCTGGAATGCATGCCTTTGTTTGCATAGGGCATATTGACCATTTGTTATCTACTCAAAGGGGGATGATCTGGGATGCGTTTACACAGACCCCAGCCTGCCGTAATGGTTATCTGATCAAAGGGGGATGATCAGGAATGCGTTTACAGCTGTCCTTTCTTGCCTGACTGTAACCTCTCTTTCATGTTTATATTGTAATCTAAAGGCATTGTTTCCATCTGAAGGGACTGCCCCCTTCGAATGGCTTTAAATGTAATGCATGTATACCCAAAAGTCAGACTTGGTTACTGCAGCTCCCCGAGCTCTATGCTCTGATTCCAAGAACGCTTTCTGCAATAAAGACTACTGCTCGAGGAAATCCAAGTCTCCTGGTCTTCGCTAAAAAAGTTTCCAACAGATGGTGCCGTGACCCGGATAGAGCTTCTCATTTCACCAAATATCTACAACCAACGCTCCAGACTGATTTTTCAGCTCAACTTTGATTTGGTGAGTGTCACTCTATCAAAAGAACCTCTACAGACCAGTACATGTGTTTAAGTGTTAACAAACAGCTGCAGGGTTCTGTTAACAAATGTTGGTTTACCCTCTGTTTAGGCAGGGAAGATTAGCAGAACGTGCTAAAATTTGTGTTATCCTCTGTTTATCAGAGAAGAAATTTTGGTTATCCTCTGTTTCAGGCAGAGAAGAAGTTTAGTTATCCTCTGTTTAGGCAGAGAAGAATTTGGTTATCCTCTGCTTCGTCAGGGAAGTACAGTAGAATTTTAAGTTAGCCTCTTTTTGGAATTTTTGGGATATCCTTTGTCTATCAGGAAAGAAGAATTTTGGTTATCCTCTGTTTAGCCAGAGAAGTTTGGTTTAACTTGTTTATCGAAGATTGTTAAAAGGAATCCACTTAAAGGTAATAATGGTTAAAAGGCATTCTAGACTGATTCCCACAACTAAGAAAGGTGGACTTGCAACCCCTTTATGGTCAGACAATGAGTTTAGCTCAATCCTGAATAATCACATGGATTCTATTGTGTCAGAATCAGTTAGACAGAATCTAACACAGAAATTTGGTATTGATCCAGATAGGACGTGGACTCTTGAAGAGTGTAAGAAAGTTTTGGGGGCCTGTGTTAGAAAGAACAACACAAAAGGCATTATCTACTGTTACAGAGAATACAGTTTGGCTTTAGCTGCAAAGCAAACTGAGTGTATTGCAAAACTAAAGAAGAAAATTCAAGATTTGTGTTCTCATGCTATCTCTCCTAATGAGAAGATAGGCCATGACATGTCTTCACTAGAAGAGAATCAGAAACAACACTCAGATGTTCATCCTGACTTACAGTCTGTTAGACAGGAACATAGTGTTTGTGTTAATCACAGAAATAATACAATTGACAAAGCATGTGATTCAGTTAAGGTGTGTGGAGCAAGGAAAAAGGTTCAAAGTGAAAATGTTGGAACTGCATTTCCTTCAATGTCAGTAGTCCAGCTACAAGATGTAGCTCCAGAAACGATAGATAGACTTGCTGAGAGTTTGCCATCAGCATATGCTAATTTTTCTGAGTTCAGAGGAGCATTGTCCAGAAAAATCCGTTTGTATGACTTGTCTTTAGCTAACATCATGCAGCTTATGTCACAAATTTTGTCTGAATCAGAATTCAGTACTTTTGAAACTGCTATTAAAAGTTATGAGTTACAGGATGCAAATAAAAATGGGTTAAGAGAAGGAGTGTTAGCCATACTGAGGGACATTGTTGGACCAAAGGTTGATTGGACTAAAATCACTAGTTGTGTGCAAAGAAAGAATGAAACTGTGAGTGAATACACAGAAAGGTTTTGTCAGTCAGCTTCAGCATACAGTGGGATAGCAAATAATCCTGAGGATGTATTTAATAATAAGGGACCACTAGTCCGCTCATGGTTTGATGGCCTTTCATCTGAATACAGAAATGCTCTGCCCTTCCTAGACCTAACATGGTCTAATGCAACTCTGAGAGGCAATTTGGACAGATTAACCACTTGGGAACGAGATTCTGATGTTAAGACAAATGTCAAAATAGCAGCAGCATTGCTGAATAAGGCTAACAAAGAAAGTGGGCCAAATAAATGTTTTAGGAGAGAAATCAAATGTCACTACTGCGGGAAGCAAGGGCATTATTTAAAAGAGTGTAGGAGAGGCAAAAAGATACTCGGAGAAATTAACAGTGTTTCTCAGCTCTTACAGAGCCTGCTCACAATACTAAAGCAGCCCCTCCCTTCTACACCTAATCTGTGGGGCAACTTGCTAAGGGTCTAATCATTATGGCTTTGAGAGATTATTGTTGTATTAAATTTTACAAGGATGAAATCTGGATGACGTCTATATGACTGATGTTTCTTAAGAGGATTTTTTTTGTTGTTGTTGTTTAAGAATTTATTTTACAGTTTAAAAGGGGGATTGAGTTTATTTAGAATTTAAGATGTTGATAGCTCCTATGTTGACAGGGACAGACTAGGACACATGGACCAGTGAGGAGCCCAGGGCAGAACCGAATGCAATAAGCGTCGGGGGCCAAACCCTGTGGTGAAGATTCCCTCATAGCTTTTCCCCTCATGTAGTTCATTCTCACCTCACCTGGTCCTTAGGTGTCAAACTAAAACAGATTAGGGTAAAAAAAAAAATCTATACGATCACAATGATGTTAAAGCTATACGATCACAAGGAAGTTAAAACTATACGATCACAAGATGTTCAAATTTAAAATGTTTTGAATGGAATACTGCTCTTTCGTGTCTTTCTTTTTGTGTTGCAGATACTGGACATGACAGTGACACCCTGGTGTGAGTCACCCTGGACAGCAGTGTGGACAAAACAGTCATCTCGCAAAGAATTTGGAGTGTCAAAAATCTACATACTGTAACATCTGAAATGACTGTTAGCAGCAAAACACAACGCATCTACATTCAAGGACTGCAGAACTTTCAGTATACAGTTTTGGTTCCAAAAAAAAAAAAAAACAGAATCATGATATTCTGTGCCAATTCACACACGTCAAATTTGACTGTAACTTCCAATGTTACAAGACTAGAAGATGGGACATTATGTTAACCAACATATGTCAAAGAATGGACATACAAAGGGTTAAAATTAAATTATGTGAGAGTTATTTAGAACTCTCAAAGGGGGAATTGTTGAAATATAATTTAAAGTCATTGTTTTTGTTTTGTTAAATATTATCATATGTATCAGTTCACCTAAATATGAAAGAAACAGCAAGGTAATGGAAGCTATTAGCTGGAATGCATGCCTTTGTTTGCATAGGGCATATTGACCATTTGTTATCTACTCAAAGGGGGATGATCTGGGATGCGTTTACACAGACCCCAGCCTGCCGTAATGGTTATCTGATCAAAGGGGGATGATCAGGAATGCGTTTACAGCTGTCCTTTCTTGCCTGACTGTAACCTCTCTTTCATGTTTATATTGTAATCTAAAGGCATTGTTTCCATCTGAAGGGACTGCCCCCTTCGAATGGCTTTAAATGTAATGCATGTATACCCAAAAGTCAGACTTGGTTACTGCAGCTCCCCGAGCTCTATGCTCTGATTCCAAGAACGCTTTCTGCAATAAAGACTACTGCTCGAGGAAATCCAAGTCTCCTGGTCTTCGCTAAAAAAGTTTCCAACAGGAGCAATGGCTCAGGGGAGAGCAAGGCCCAAAATAACAAACAAAACAAAGCACTAACTATTTTTGGGAGGAGTCCTAACTAACCTAGGAGAGGTTAAATAAAAAGAAATAAACAACAAAGACTTCCCTCAACTCCCTGGCTATACAAAAACAGGGGTAAAACAGTATTAAAGAAAATAGGCACTCACCCCCTACAGCTTCCCTTACATGAAACTATGAAACAGGTTAACAAAAGAAAATACCTTCTGCTTAATTTTAGTCGTAGTCAAATCACTACACGCACTACTTAACTCAGTTAGCCACTGCTAACTCACAACTAGTGTCTTTGAATGTCAACACATCAATACAGCATTCAGTCTGGAGCAGGGGAGAAGTGTGTCACACCCTGCACACACTGGACTGCACTTTTATGTTCTCCGTCTCAGGTACACCTCACAAACGAGTCACAGGTGCTGATGATTATGCCTGAGAGGGAGTAGAGAGAGAGACAAAGAAGCAAACAAAAACACAGGGCACACAACCACGCCCACACTTTCATAAATAAAGTGCATCAAAAAGGTTCAGGAGAAAATAATCAACATAATACCATTAAAATTAGAAAAAATACGTCCTGGGACGTAACACCCCCACCATTAAGAATACAGACCAGAAATGCAAGTAGTATCTACTTACATACGCTTTCAAAAAAAAAGTTTTAAATTTAAGTATTCACACACTCTAAATCTCCATATCCCCAGTTCTGGAAAGGGCATCAGCCACCACGTTATCTGTGCCCTTGATGTGCTGAATCTGGATATTGTAGTCCTGCAATTTGAGGGCCCAACGTAACAGACGATGGTTAGAAGAGGACATGTTAGAGAGAAAGGTCAAAGGGTTATGGTCTGTATAAACTGTTATTGGAACTGGACTACTCCCAAGATACACTTCGAAATGCTGCAAGGCCCACAATAAGGCCAAGGCTTCCTTTTCAATGGTGCTATATGACTTTTGGTGTTTTAAGAACTTTCTGGAGAAGTAGGATACAGGGTGTTCAATTCCATGAGTATCCTCCTGGATCAGGACCGCTCCAGCACCAGAAGCGCTGGCATCCACCTGCAGCTTAAAAGGTAGTTCAAAGTTAGGTGCAGCCAGTACAGGAGCATTACATAGGAGATCTTTTGCGGCCTCAAAAGCTTGTTCACATTCACAACTCCATTTAAAAACTCGTGATGTACTTAGCAAGTCTGTGAGTGGTGCAACTACTGATGAAAAGTTCTTGCAGAAACCCCGGTAATATCCTGACATCCCCAGGAACCGACGAAGCTCACGCTTGTTACAGGGCTTAGAAAAGTTTAGAATGGCTTCTACCTTAGCTTCTACTGGCTTTATGTAACCATGGCCCACTTTTTTCCCCAGGTAGGTCACCGTGGCTTTTCCTACCTCACACTTTGCCAGGTTCAAGGTGAGTGAGGCACGGGCTAGTCTGTCAAAGACCATCTCCAACGTTTTAATGTGGTCTTCCCAGGTCTTATTATAGACCACGATGTCATCAATATATGCATCACAGTTAGGAACATCTCCAAGCACAATTTGCATCAACCTCTGAAATGTGGCTGGGGCGTTTCTCATCCCAAAGGCGAGGACGGAATACTGTAGGAAGTAGTCTGTTGTGGCAAAAGCAGAGATCTCTGAGGCACGGGCAGTCAGGGGGACTTGCCAGTAGCCTTTCAGCAGGTCCAGCTTTGTAACAAATGTAGCTGACCCTACTCTATCTACGCAATCCTCCATACGGGGGAGTGGAAAGGAGTCTGGTTTGGTCACTGCGTTGACTTTGCGGAAGTCTGTGCAGAAACGGAAAGTGCCATCTGCCTTTGGGACCAGCAAACAGGGAGAACTCCAAGGACTTTGACTATGTTGTGCCAAGCCATGCCGTAGCATATATTCAACTTCAGTTTTCATTATGTTACGCTTGGTCGGATTAACTCGGTAAGGATGTTGTTTAATGGGTTTAGTTTGCCCAACATCAATGTCATGTTCTAGAACCGAGGTTCTGCCTGGGACATCAGAAAACAGGGATGGGTAATGATGCATCAACTTAATAATCTGCTTGCTCTGCCCAGGGTCTAAATGGGCAAGAAAAGAAGGCAAATCTGCCCACACAGCAGAGTTTGGCAGTCTTCCACCAACTGGCACATTAGCTTGCATGGTCTCTTCTACATCTGACATACCAACTACCAATGTCACAGGTTGAGCAGTTAAAGGTTTAGGTGGAGAGTCAGCTTTTGAGTCACACACAAATCTCTTCAACATATTAATGTGACACACTCTAGTCTTCCGTCTCCTGTCAGGAGTATTGATCACATAGTCTGTATCGCCGAGTTTCTCTTTTACCCGATAGGGGCCTGTAAATTTGGCTTGTAAAGCTGAACCAGGTTCAGGCAGAAGTACAAGAACTTCCTCATTTGGCTGGAAACTACGAGAGACACTTCTCTTATCATAGTGTTTCTTCATCTTTGACTGGGCTACCATCAAATGTTCCAGAGCAAGATTGCGTGCTCTGTGCAACCGCTCCCTAAATGAACTAACATACTCAAGGATTGTTACCGGCACAGCGTCCTTTGCTAGTAATTGTTCACTTAGCACTTTAAGAGGCCCACGTACAGAATGTCCAAATACAAGATCTGCCGGACTAAAACCAAGTGACTCCTGCTCGGCTTCTCTAATGGCAAACATTAAAAATGGCAAAGCTTCAGCCCAGTCTTTCCCACTAGAGAGACAATAGGTACGCAACATAGTTTTGAGTGTCTGATGAAATCTCTCTACAGCACCTTGTGATTGTGGGTGATATGCACTTGAGAGTACATGCTTAATTCCAAGTTGGGATAATGTCTGAGAGAACAGTCTTGATGTAAAATTTGTGCCCTGATCAGTTTGCAAGACTCTGGGCAACCCGAAGGTGGTACAGAACTTGATCAGTTCCCGGATAATTACAGGAGCCTTGATAGAGCGTAGGGGGATCGCTTCTGGAAAGCGTGTGGCTGTACACATAATGGTCAAGATATACTGGTGTCCCGACTTTGACTTGGGTAACGGTCCTACACAGTCAAGCAACAAACGTTCAAATGGTTCTTGCATCACAGGTATGGGGCGTAAAGGAGCAATGGGAAGCTTCTGGTTCGGCTTACCAGCTAACTGGCAGGCAGTACATGAGCGGCAGAAGTTAGACACAGTGGATTTTAACCCAGGCCAGTAAAAGTAGCGGGAGACACGACGAAATGTCTTTGTGACACCCAAATGGCCAGAGAGCGGATGTTCATGGGCAATTTTTAAAACATGTTCTCTATAGGGTTGGGGCAGAACAATCTGAAAAACCTCGTTAAGGGCAGTATGGGATCTTGGCCTCCACCGCCTCATTAAAACTTGCTTGTCCCAGAAATACACTACCTTATCATTAGTTTTTCTTTTAAGACTCCGGATAGACTCAATGCATCTGGTTAGTGAGGGATCGGTTTTTTGGGCAGATATTAACTGATCTCTGCCTAGGCCTAAGACAGGATTCAGTTCTGACACAGTCTTAACATTAAGGTTTTCAGTTACATCTACCTTCTCTGACTTTACGTCACGATCATTAGAACGCGCCAGAAAGGTTTCAGAGAGATCGAGTACATCTGCGAATTTTCGTGCCTGAGCACGTGTCACTGCACACGCAGGGAAGACATTATGTGTTACTCTTGAACAATCAATTGGGTTTGGGTCACTAATTACTACAGGCCGCGGGAACACATCTCCACCAGCAAGATCGTTTCCCAAGATGACATCTACTCCGTCGACAGGCAAACATGAACAAACCCCAAGTCTTACAGGACCTGTAACCAAATCTGACTTTAAGTACAGGTGATGTAGGGGGAGGCTGAGACATTGCATACCGATTCCTCCTACTAAAACGTCGGCACCCGCATAATTGGATAGCGAAGGTAACAATTCTTCTCGAATAAGTGACTGGACTGATCCAGTGTCTCTTAGAATCTTCACTGACTTTCCTTTAGAATCAGCTGCATGAGACACTGTGCCATCCAGTAGAAATGGCTGATACCCACAAGTAACAGTAGTGGAATTGTTGCAGTCACCTAACGTGTGCACCAAAGCTGCACTTTTTGGACGTGACGCAGCAACTTTTTGTTTCCAGGCCTTACAATCGGATATTAGGTGATTTGGGTCCAGACAAAAAAAACAGACTCGTTTATCACTACCTTTCTTACGAAGCGAATTAGATGAGGTCTCGGTTTTAGCACGAGAAAAGACACGGCTCTTCTCTCGAGCTAAACTCTCATCAGCTGAAGGCAATACTTTACGCCTCGCAGTAGTGAACACAGTTCTATGAGTTAGCGCAAATTCGTCAGCTAACACGGCCGCATCAATAAGAGATGTCACTTTTTGATCATTTAAATGCACCTCTACACTTTCGGGTACACAATTCTTGAACTCTTCAAGTAAGATTAACTCCTGAAGATTTTCAAGAGTAGCGATTCGACTAGAAAAACACCACTTTTCAAAGAGTGTGCGTTTTTCTCTGGCAAACTCGACATATGTCTGTTTAGCAGTTTTAGCATGGGATCGGAATTTCTGCCTATACGCCTCTGGCACTAACTCGTAAGCTCTTAAAACAGTGGCTTTGACAGTGTCATAATCAAGAGAATGTTCAAGTGGCAAAGCAGAGGAGACTTCCTGGGCTTTCCCAGTGAGAGTGCACTGCAAAAACAAGGCCCAAATATCTTTTGGCCAGTTCAATTTTGTGGCTATACGTTCAAACGTGACAAAATATGCGTCGACTTCACTCTCTCGAAACGGTGGAACAAGTTTGAGATACCTGCTGACATCAAAGTTCGCATCAGCACCAGCTTCATGCAAACCTTGAGGGGCAGCAGATGAGGAGCTACCGGAAGAAGATCGTGATCTAGGCAAAGGAACAGGTCGCTTTCCCAGTTCCGGATCTTTTTGTTCGAACTGGCGAAGTCTTAAATCGCGATCGGTCTCTGCTTCTATGACGCGCAGCTTAAGAAGTAACGCTTCACGCTCTTCTTGCTTGATACGGAGATCTAGCTCCTTCATTCTAAGTGCCACCGCTGAATCAAAAGAAGCTACCGCAGGGGAGGCCTCGTCTAACATAGCTCCCACCTCTACATCAGGCGAAACTTCCTCCATAGCAGTGTATTCTGGTAAAATGCCAGCTTTCACAAGACTATCACGCAACTCTTGTTTAATAGTCTTCTTCGCCTCTTCCTTAGGGACACTAATATTAAAAAAGTCAGCTATCAACAATAAATCGACTTTTCTACAACGTTCAAAGACTTCTGTGGTAGGCTGGAGCGTAAATGCAATCAAATCAAACTCCATCTACCACAGTTTCCTCACCCACCACAACAAACTGCTAAACAGCATTTAAAGTAAAAGGAGACTTACCTCAAAGTAGATGAGTCGATTACTAAATTAATTTAAACGAAGGGACGAGCCCCCACTTGTTACGTTCCCCTTAAGTCTAGGGGTCAGGAGGGGAGGTAACGATAAAATAAATGGTGAGAACACACTTCAATCCTCTGTCCCAGAGTGAAGACAACAACAGTTGATATTATAAATGAAAAAGGTTTTATTCAGGGTAGTAGGACAGAACAAAGTTCTAGGGAGCAATGGCTCAGGGGAGAGCAAGGCCCAAAATAACAAACAAAACAAAGCACTAACTATTTTTGGGAGGAGTCCTAACTAACCTAGGAGAGGTTAAATAAAAAGAAATAAACAACAAAGACTTCCCTCAACTCCCTGGCTATACAAAAACAGGGGTAAAACAGTATTAAAGAAAATAGGCACTCACCCCCTACAGCTTCCCTTACATGAAACTATGAAACAGGTTAACAAAAGTAAATACCTTCTGCTTAATTTTAGTCGTAGTCAAATCACTACACGCACTACTTAACTCAGTTAGCCACTGCTAACTCACAACTAGTGTCTTTGAATGTCAACACATCAATACAGCATTCAGTCTGGAGCAGGGGAGAAGTGTGTCACACCCTGCACACACTGGACTGCACTTTTATGTTCTCCGTCTCAGGTACACCTCACAAACAAGTCACAGGTGCTGATGATTATGCCTGAGAGGGAGTAGAGAGAGAGACAAAGAAGCAAACAAAAACACAGGGCACACAACCACGCCCACACTTTCATAAATAAAGTGCATCAAAAAGGTTCAGGAGAAAATAATCAACATAATACCATTAAAATTAGAAAAAATACGTCCTGGGACGTAACACCGTCATCAAATTAGCAAAAGTGGCATTGGACACGCCCATTTAGACCGTACGCTGTGCGCTTTAGACAATGCACTTAGATCGTTAAAATAGGGCCCATTGGTTGTTTTAACACATCTTGTCCCTTTCATTAATTTGAACACAAAATCTACATTAAATGACACATAATGTGTAAAATAGGATAACAGACAACAATGTGTAAAAAATTAACACATCCTTTCTAAGAGTGTACTAATGCTGTCACTCACTTCTGGTGATGGTGACATCAATCTAGCCCAACAGCTTAATTCCATAATGTTGTAAGTTTAATGTTGTAAGTTTATGACATGCACATGAAATACGAACTGTAGATATAGTAGAAACAAAATCAGTTGAATGATTCCTTTACAGATCCTTTTTAAGTGCCGCAATATAACATTTATATTTATTTTTAATAAAATTAATTTAAATCTTCCTTATCCCAAAAAAATGTTTTAGGAAGTTGTGACATGCAACACCTGTTATTTCCCAGAATATCGGAAGTACACAGGAAGTCATGTCAGCCAGTGATGTGCACACCTTCTATAGCTCCACCCCAAACAGTTTATAACTCCTTCTACCAGGCTTTGCCAGATCCACACCAAGGAGTTTATCTCTACGCAAGAGAAGAGTCTAGAAAGCAAAATGGAGGAGGTCCAGTTACCGAACAAACCTTCAGGTGGGGATAAAGAAATGAATCCAGATCATCAAGTGGTCACTGTGCAGCCAGAAGTTAATGTGACCATCACTCCAGAAGATAAACCACTGCCAGATTACCTGGGTTACTCCATCTTTACCATGATCTTCTGTTTTTTACCTACCGGGATTGCTGCTCTGGTTTACTCCATCACAGTAAGTATTATAAGTATTCATGTACATTTTCTACATTTTTACATACAGTTCATATGTAGATATTTACATTACAATGGTGTTAAACTCATCAAAGCTATGAAATAACAGATATGTAATTATGAGAATTATGTTATGACCAAAAGATGTTCTTATGTTTGGGAAAAAGATACAGAAAGTGCTTTTCACTCTTTAAATGGTTAATATCCTTTAGTTTTTGTTTTAAACCTGCAAGATTATGTTGGCTAGTTACTATTACTTTGGCCTACTTGCATTTAAAATTAGACAACCATTAAAGCTACTCTACAACATGGTTTTGTTTTTGTTTTACTTTAATGATGCATTTTTTGTTTGGCCACTCTTTTTATACTAACTTCATTTATGTATAAAATGTGCTATACAACACACTTATATTTTATTGTTTACTTTTACAGACTCAAGATGCAATCAAGTTAGGACACCGACAAAAGGCAGAGAAACACTCCAGAATTGCACGCATACTTAACCATGTCAGTCTCGGTATTGGCATAGCAATATATGTCAGCAGTCTTATTGCTTTTGGGAGCATACTTATACAACTTAGATTTCATCATTAAAGTCCGGAGTGGTCAGATTTAACGGTATATCTTTTGCTGGAAAAATTTATAAACCGTTAGCTTCAGGAATTATGGACACATGTTTATGGCCCATGTTGACATTTAACCGATGAGGACTGTGTGTGGGTCAGAGAGAGACCACCCTAATGTTGTTGATGAACGTTTGGTTAACTGTGATATTTTATGTTAATAAAGCAAGAGACTTTATTTAGCTAAGTACGACTTGGAAAAATTTAATTATTTTAATAGTAATTTATTGTTCTTGAAGTATATGCATCTTATGAATGTCATTAATGAAAATGAGTAGCTACTTAGGCAGAATTGCATTTATTAATTTGTTTATTAAAGTGTTGCTACCCCTGGCCTGTATTGTGTCTGTTGTTGGGGATGAGAATGCTGACATTTCAGACAGTAGCTCAATAAAGTTTATTATTACTTATTTCAGAGAGATCGTGGGTCATTTGTGTGCATGTGTATGTGTTTTATTTAAGATTGTAAACAATATATTTATATATACTCATTTTTCTTTTTATGATGCTTTTCATTTTCACTTTACCCAGACACACAAGTGAACATATCATTATAGAGGTCAGCTATCAAGTTAATGCATTTTATGCCCTTAAACTGCTTGCTTGTGAAGCATTCAGGCCTCAGACCACTTTATATTAAAGCGTATTTGACATTTAGGGCTATATCATACATCCGGCGCAATGCGGCGCAATGTGTGACGCAAGTGTCTTTTGCTAGTTTCAACCCTGCGCAATTATCATTTTACTTACTTATTCATTTAGCTGACGCTTTTATCCAAAGCGACTTACAATTGCTTTATGTGTCAGAGGTCGCACACCTTTGGAGCAACTTGGGGTTAAGTGTCTTGCTCAGGGACACAATGGTGTGTCAAAGTGGATTCGAACCCGGGTCTCTCACACCAAAGGCGTGTGTCTTATCCATTGCGCCATCACCACCCCACCCCGTTTTCACGTTTAGCGCCACGTTGTTTAAATAGCAAATGCATTTGCGCCCCCTTTTGCGCCCATGGGCGTTCTGGTCTGAAAACGAGGTGTGTTCAGGTGCATTGTTGGCGCATTGCTATTTTGAGGCAACTAAAAGGCGCAATATGTTTTTGTTATTTAGAGAGTGCAATAGTAATATGCGCCTATAAACGGGACGACAACGCAGGTTTGCTTATCACATACATGAATGCGCAACACAAAAACGCTTTTAAATATGAAAGATTAAAGCATTCAAATGTAAAAGATTATCTCTTGGACATAAATGAGGAATAATTATGAGACGTTAGAAGGCGCAAAGAGCTGCTTCACCTGTAGCGAGGTAAGTAAATAAATGTTTTGCTTTAAACAAATGCATCTGTTTTTAAATGCTTTTTTAAATGCTACCTCACGGACTTATTGTATATGATGACTCTGTACCTGTGGATATGGTGGGATGAGAAAAAATTTTAAGTAATGTAAAGTTTTTTTCCAAAATATGAAATTTTGTTCTTAAAAGCAGGGTAAAGATAAATGTCCATGTATAACTATAGTACAGTAATAATTGAGTGTTAATTTGGAATGAATAAAGCTAAATGTGTCGTTCACATAGCATGCGGCTCTTCAGATGTATTTCAAAACCTGATGTAGCCCTTGAGTCAAAAATATTTACAGAAAATGACAGAAGAGTAGAGAGCAGCAACATTTGAAGGGTCTGGAGAAATTCTGTATGGAGGAATTAATAATCTAAGATCACCTGCCATGAATTCTGAAGGATCCAGTATTGAAGGCTTCTTGGTATTACAGAGACACCAGCAGGTTTGCTTAGCAGTGGCATTTTTATTGTTGCCTTTTCCTTTAAAAATTCTTCATATGGTCAAACCCTGTACATCAATGTTATAATAATTCAATGATTTCTGTTTAGTTCCACCAAATCTAAATTGTTCTATGAAATAAATAGCTTTTTTAAGGTAATGCACACTTTTTGTCTGTTTTCATTGTTTGAGAACTACAACTTGCTTAATTAAAGGTAGGTATAATTTTGAAAAATGCTAACGTTAGCCGACTAGCAATGAAATCACAATCCCACCCTCCATTCAAATCGCCATCCAAAGTCACGCCTCTTTCAAAACACATGAACACGCACAGATCAGACTGTCACATTTCATGTCTCATTCACCAGTGAGAAAACTTTGCAGTACAATATTAATAACATTCCCAAAATAACCAACATAAACAACTGGTATCCATCAGAATTAGTTAAAGCACACTTTCGGTTGTGTAGACGTAGTAACTATATCATTATGCTAATCTGTAAACAAACACAAATTGCATAAGCAACACAATGTTTCATCAAAGTAGAATATCTGAATCCCTCTCAATACAAACATATTGCGTACCTACCTTACCAAAATAAACAGTGCAACGACCCTTTCCGACCCTTTGCCTCCTGCAGCTGTTTGCATCTGGTGGTAAAGCAATAAAGTTACAGATGTTAATTTGGGTTTTTGCTCTTTGCAGATCCAGGCAGTTTTTGCTGTTGTTGTTATAAAATATGTCTTTCATTTTGTGGCTCATGTGCAGGTTGTCAATTCAGCAGGAAAGTTTGCAATTCTTCCTCTGTTTACAGACAGGAGGTGAGCGCACGTGAACACACCGATGATGTCTGCGTGAACAGGCTGCACGGTGGCATTCAAATTTCGTTTACAGATGAGGGACAAAAAAGGCAACGTCCGTTCGGACCGAAATATATGATTGGTTGAACATTTTTTGGTCCTACGCCTTTCACAGATGACATACATTTCTACAAATACATTTAAACAACTTAACATAGTGATTGCTATCAGAATGTGAGGAGATTTTTAACCACCCTATGTTAACTTTTTCAAATAGGTTTCTCTTTAACTAAGATCTCCTTAAACTAATGAATAAACCTGTCTGAGATTGATACCAGCTCTTATTGAAATCTAACTGATACAGTATGTGATGCATAATAATTTGGAACACAGTGTAGATAAGAGTAGATAGATGAGATAAACTAAAATAGATAAAATACTTTAGATACACATAGTTGTAAAGTGTTTGCAGATTCATGATGAAGCTTTATGAGATTTATCCATTTTTGTACGAGTGATTCTGTGATCGATCCCATGGTCTGTTTAAGAATGCCGTGAATGTGCACTTTTCCTAACTTGCTACACCTGGCATGACATAGCTGCACGTTCTCATCCTGGCTCAGCAATTGTGCAACAGACTAAGCCAGTATGCACTGGTTAAACTAGATCAAGCGGGGCCTTTTTTGATATCCTGGCTTCCTTAATTCTACTTTTGTGCAATTCCCCCCAGGTCATCCTTTCTAAGAGTGTGATGTTGCTCACTTCTGGTGATGGTGACATCACTCTAGCCCAACAGCTTAATTACATAATTTAAGTTTAATGTTGAAAGTTTATGACATACTAAATTTAAATAGTGCAAACAAAATCAGTTGAATAATTCTTGACAGATCCTTCTTAAGTGTTGCAATATAACCTTTTTTTAAATAAAATTCATTTAAATCTTCCTCATCCCCAAAAAAAAGTTTTAAGGAAGTTGTGCCATGCAACACCAACTGTTATTTCCCAGAATTTGGAAAGTACACAGGAAGTCATGTTAGCCAATGGTGATGTCCAGACCCTGTAGCTCCACCCCAAACAGCTTATAACTCCCTCTACCAGGCATTGCCAGATCCACACCAAGAAGTTTATATCTACGCAAGAGAAAAGTCTAGAAAGAAAAATGGAGGTCCAGTTACTGAATAAGCCTTCAGATGGGGATAAAGAAATGAATCCAGATCATCAAGTGGTCACTGTGCAGCCAGAAGTGAATCTGACCATCACTCCAGAGGATAAACCACTGCCAGATTACCTGGGTTACTCCATCTTTACCATGATCTTCTGTTTTTTACCTACAGGCATTGCTGCTTTTGTTTACTCCATCACAGTAAGTAATTATAAGTATTCATATACATTTTCTACCTCTTTACAAGCATATTACATACAGTTCATATGTGGATATTTACATTACAATGATTTTAAACTCATCAAAACTATAAAATAACACACATGTAATTATGAGATTTATGTTATGACTAAAATATGTTCTTGAGTTTGACAAACGATACAGAAAGTGTTTTCACTCTTTAAATGGTTAATAGCCTTTTTATAGTTTTTGTTTTAAACCTGCAAGATTATGTAGTTACTATTATTACTTAGGGCTTCTTACATTTAAAATATGCTTTTTTAGTTTGACCACTCTTTTGTAACTTGTTAACTCTTTCATTTATGTATGAAATGTGCTATAAACACTAATATTTTATTATTCACTTTTACAGACTCGAAATGCAAACAAGTTAGGACACCGACAAAAGGCAGAGAAACACTCCAGAACTGCACACATACTTAACCATATCAGTCTTGGTATTGGCATAGGAATATATGTCAGCAGTCTTATTGCTTTTGGGACCATATTCATACAACTTAGTTATCAATAGTGGTCGGATCTAACGGTATACCTTTTGCCGGAAAAAATGAATATACCTTCAGCTTCAGGAATTATAAACACATGTTAATGGTCCATGTTGACATTAAGTTACTGTCAGATAACTGATGAGGACTGCAGGCACGTGCACAGATAGGGCTCAACCTGTGCAGAACACATGCCCTTTTTGTCCTTACACTCCGAAGTGCCCTTTTTAGGAGGTGTTTTATTATTTTTTTAAATATATAAATTAATGCTATTGTTAAACATTTACGTCTGTCTGTGTGTTTTACAAATATATTTATCAAATAAAATTATTAAAAAACTAAATATTTTTGGATCCGCTCAAACTGTCTGTCAAACCTCTTAACTCCGCCCCCTGAGTGCAGCGAGCTGAAGTTCCACAGCAGTCAGAGGCAGCTGAACGTCTTGCAACGGTAAATAAGTATCTTGTTGTTTGAGTACAATGCTGTGTCATTACGAAAGAAACACTAGTATGTATATAACGGCGCATGTTTTATAAATTTGAGCAGAGCCGAATTATCCATAGACGGGATTGGTCGAGTGGGCAATCAGGGGGCACTAAGGGCTCCAAACTGCAGCAAGGGCTGGCGCAAAATGCGACCAAATTGAGTTTTTGACAAAGCGCGAGCAGTTTTTAAACAAGTGTTCACCCATGTGAAGGGCACCCGTGACAACAATACGGAATGCACGGTCGGGTTTTTACCGTTTTTTTTTGCATGACGCGTATTAATCGTTTAACTAAAGTCAACACATCTCACGCGAGAAGACGCGCCCGCGCGGGTAAATGTTTAGCCTACATTAACATCAAAAACATATCAGATTAGAAAGGTCTTAGACATCAGATGCCCAGTTGGGAAAACTGGATAGAGACGAAAAACGTGTAAAGGATACAAGTATGTAGGCCTACATTATATTGCCCTGTCACTCATTACAGTATGCAATCTGGATATAATTTATTGTATATGCATGTATCTTATGCCTTGAATTAGTCAAGGGAGTTGTATGATTATTTGGTTCATAACTTTTTATTCTGAAATCAACTGCATAGAGTTAAGTCTATTTAGTATTTAGTATATTTTTTTAGTAATGCAGTTATTTGCACCTTCAAAAGACCAAGGTTCCTGGTCCTCAGCACCAGGTAGGCAGATACATGTTGAATATGCTTATGGTATGGCTATAGTATAGTATAATCTCCTATTTTGATCTTTAATATCCTATTTCCCCCTCTTCTCAATCACATACATAAACATGTTAACCAAATAATACAAATTAGCTTATAAAACCAAACAGAATACCTTTTTTTCTTCAAACATATTTTTATGTAACTTTATGTATGTAAGCAGAGGAAAAAATTTAAATTAATATATTCTACAATTAAATAAGAGCGAGCACTTCACAAACACATGACTACAAATAGGCCTAATACAGACAAACACCCAGGATGTAAATTGTTAAAGCCAACTTACAAGGGCAGATATCCTTTGCACTATATAATGCCAAGCTATCATAAAATGTCATTTTTCATTCATTAATAGTGATTTTTTTCAATCATTAATAGTGAATAAATAAAAAGCTATTAAGATGATTATTAAGTGATATTTATTTGGAGGGGGTGCCCTTTTTCAGTTTCAGCACATGCCCCTCAAAAGGTCTGTGCACGGCCCTGGAGGACTGTGTGTGTGTGGGAGAGAGAGCCCGCCGTATTGTTGTTGATGAATGTTTGGTTAACTGTGATATTTTATGTTTGCAACAGACTTTATATAAGTAAGACTTTAAATAATTAAATTATTTTAATGGTAATTTATTGTTCTTAAAGTATATGCACCTATTAAGCACAATTGCATTTATTAATTTGTTTATTAAAAGTGTGGCAACTCCTGGCCTGTATTGTATCTGTTGTTGGGGATGAGAATGCTGACATTTCAGACAGTAGCTCAATAAAGTTTATTATTATTTATTCCAGAGAGATCGTGGGTCATTTATGTGTATGTATTTTATTTAAGATTTTACCCAGACACAACGTATCATAATAGAAGTCTGCTATCAAGTTAATGCATTTTATGCCCTAAAACTGCTTGCTTGTAAAGCATTCAGGCCTCAGACCACTTTATATTAAAGACGTGTGGCATTTGACATTATTTGTGTTAGTAGGCTTACTTCTCCACTCCAACAGTGTCTAAAGGGTTAACTGATAAATATTCGAGATTTTTGGGCAAATTTGATTTATAGATTTACAAAAACAACCTAAAACAACTTAAAACTGTTGAACCACTTAAAAGAGGGTCCTGCCAAAGTCACAAAGGCTGATTAACTGCCAAAATCATTTCCTGTTTTCTGCCTGTTTCTTCTGGTAAACCATAAACATAATTTTGTAGTATTTGATAAGAAAGGTGAAAAAAGTAATTTGGCGCCCTCTTGTGAAAATAATGTGAAATAACAAAAACATTTCACTTGTAATGGATGTTTACTATAAGTATTTTGTGCATTGTAATGTAAGACCATCTTTTCTATAAAACTCTGTCAGACTTCGGTTTTAAAGATAACAAGAATGCACTTGTCAGAAATACAAAACACATTCTTTTTGGAAATGGTTTTATTTGTGTTTCATTATATGTATATATATATATATATTATTATATATATATTTTAGCCGCATCAAATAATACCATTAAAGAGTGAAAGTCAAGGATCACACAGACACACTGTTAACAGAATTTTCTTTGTCTGAATTTATTATATTCTGCAGAATAGTCTCTCACCCTCTGTATGCAGAGGTAAAAATGAGAGCCCCGTTCACAAATTTGTTCGCATGTTTATAGCAAGATACTGAAAAATACAAAGTCATCCCATCTCCGCCCATGAACCAAAGATAGTCATTTTAGTTCCAGCGTCACTTAACCTTCAATTTATCAATGACTAAGAAACATATCAGTTGAAGCACATCTAGTCAAATAGAAGAAATTATTTTGTTCTCAGTGAACTTTACCGTTTACTGAGTTTTTTCACTTGTTCATCAGTTGTTACTTATCTCATTCACTAGCCCCCCCTTTATCTGATCTGCTAGGACTTTGTATAATGTTCTAGTCCTACTGAACAGATGGAAAGAACAGAAATATTTTACTAGAACAGAAGAACAGGATTTTGCATTTAACAATTATAAATTCATAAACTACAATTAAAATAAGAATAAAAAATCTCCCACTACACATGCTAAATCAAACAAAAACCCAAAACTGTTTTTGACTTCTGACATTTTTGGTCATTTGGGGTCGAGGGTAATAGTAGCTTTTATCACTTTTTTGTTTGGACACCACTGGAACATATCTTCTAATGGTATCATCGACACTTGTCATTTATTTTCACATTTCATTAGCTCATGACAGTTATGATCAATTTTGTTTAATTGTAAAGAGTCGAGTTTACCCCTTGTCTTCAATTTAAGAGGCATTTTTATTCATCTTGGTGACATTTTTGCTCAAATCCCCCAGTAATTTCCAACCCTGATGCGTGAACAGACCATCCAACATTAAATAAATGCAAAATAAACCGAAATGCATATAAGATACATGTTTCCAATAGACTGGGAAGGTGTATTTAAATTTAAGTCAAGTCCTGTAATTATGATTTTGGGGAATTGAGCTAGAGGGAGATGGATTATAATAATTTAGCTTTTTAATGTTATACCTCATGGCGTCTGTTTTCACCAAGTATATTTGAATTGAACACAGTATAAAACACAATTGCAATCCTTCATAAGTGCCTATGCAGTATAAAAAATGTCTTTATCCCAAAAAAGACGTTAAGGAAGTTGTGACATGCAACACCCACTGTCATTTCCCAGAATTTTACAAATGGGTTACGCAAGATGTCATGTCAGCCAATGGTGATATGCACAGCTTTTATAGCTCCACCCCAACATCTTATAACTCCCTCTTGCAGGCTTTGCCAGATTCACACAAAGAAATTCAGCTTTACGTGTAGAAACAAGAGAAAAGTCCAAAAGACTAGAAACCAAAATGGGTATCAGCCAGTTACTGAATAAGCCTTCAGGTGGGGATAAAGAAATGAATTCAGGATATCAAGTGGTCACTATGCAGCCGGAAGTTAATGTGATCAACACTCCACTGGATAAACCACTGCCAGATCACCTGGGTTACTCCATCTTTACCACACTGTGCTGTTTTTTACCTCTTGGCCTTGCTGCTTTGGTTTACTCCATCACAGTAAGTATTTGTGTACCTTTTCAAGGCTATTACGTATGTGTCTTAATGTAATATTTAAGTTATGTATATACTGTACAGTACATATGTAGATATTACACTACTGCAGCACAATGATAAACTCTTGAAATAACATAAATGTATCTACACTGAAAAAAATGATTTGTTGAATTTAATCAATTTTTTAACGTAAGTGGTTGCAATCAATTTATTTAAGCTACATTTAAAAAAAAGTTTTATATTTTATTTTACTTTACTAATCTTTTTGTTTAAATGTAGCTTAAATAAATTGATTGCAACCACTTACCTTGATTAAATTCAATGAATCATTTTTTTCAGTGTATTACAATGATGTTATGACCAAAATAATCCAAAAATAAATGTAAACTCTTTAAATGGTTAATAACCTTTTTTAGTTTTTGTTTTAACTCTGCATGATTATATAGCCTTAACTATTATTACTTATTACATTTGAAATTATTTTAAAACTACTGTATATCATGACTTTATATATTCGTTTTAATGATGCTTTTTTGTTTTTATACCTGTGAAACTCTTTGATTTATGTGTGAAATGTAGGCTACTATACTTTACACAGATGTACAAACATTTTATTATTTACTTTTACAGACTCAAAATGCAAACCTGTTCGGACACCGACAAATGGCAGAGAAAAATTCCAGAATTGCACTCAGACTTAACCATGTCAGTCTTTTTATTGGCATTACAATATATTTGTTAGTCATCAGCTTTATTATTTTTGTTGGGTTCATGTTTTTTTCCGGAATTTTAGACTAGGGCTTACATAAGGACTGAAGTGGTCGGATGTGATGGTATACTTCTGTTTTTGGTATATCAGTTGTACTTTCATACAACTGCCAAGGACTATGTGTGGGTAGTGTGTGATATAGAGCCCGCTGTATTGTTGTTGATGAACTTTTGGATAACTGTGATTTTTTATGTTTGCAAGAGACTTTTTTTAATTAAGCAAAACTTGGAAAAATTGAATTCTTTTAATAGGAATTTTTATGGAGCTTTTGGGTCCACTACATTACAGATGTTTTATGCCCTAAAACTGTATGAACCATTTGCACGCACATGTTTGTGCAGATCTCAGACTTAAATGCCTTTCACATACTGAAATTAAAAGTATTTTTTCCCTTAGGGCAGAAATGTGTAATAGTTAAACATCATGAGGCAATTCATTGAAATTATTGACTTTGACAAACTGTGACGTGGTCCAAGCTCCTTTCCCAAAACAGTACTGATAAAGAAATGCTCTGTTTATTTATTGCCGTTTTTGTTGCAGATCTATAAAAAAAGAAACTAAGAGATCTAAAGAGGTCTAATATTTGATATTGATTCCAACAGAGAGGTTAAATAATTGAAAATATTTGATATTTTTTGGTAAAATTACAGATGTACAAAAAAAATTTAAAGCTACATAACATCCTGAAAGAGGCACTAAGTGTTGTGCGCATTAATAAGTTGGGCCAGCTAGTCACTTTTTGACAATCAGACTGTATACCTATACTGTATTATGTAAAACCTAACACATTATTTTGGGGCAATGTTTTATCATTGTATCTGTGTCTGTATGTTGCAAACGAACAGTATATGTACATTTTCCTTTGACAACCAATTTGCCAATATTTTTAACAGTATATCTATTATTTTAATAGAATAAGATATATGTTTATGCATATATGTAACTGCAAACAGAGCTGTTTCTAGACATAGACAAACTAGGTGGTTGTTATGGATGTCTTCAGGTCACAGTTTTCTAGTCATAGTGACAGGATCATGGCAGCCCCATGTTTTGTGTGAGAGCACTGGCTTTGTTTTTCCTTTGCTTTTTGCAGCATGGGATGGTGTATTATTCTGCATGAAAGAAAATTTATTTCAGAAGACATGAATCCTTTCACATCTAGTGAAAACCTTTTTTATAGGAACTTTACATATCTTCTAGATGTCCTTTTGGCTCAGGGACTCTAAAGGGACCTAACATCTTACTTCCCAATATTCCAGTCCAAATCATTAGTCTGCCATCTCCCCCTAATGTTACAGTGTTGTTTGACTATTCACCAACAATCCAGAATATACTATACAGTGTATTATGGCATGTCCATGAATAAAATTGTTTGAAAACTTCATGTAGCTCACAGCAAATGTTGTCTTTTTGGAAGCTTTAGTTTAGGGGTGGGGTTGAAATCCAGCTTTATGCACTGAAGGATCCAGTATTGAAGACTTAGAGACACCAGCAAGTTTTCTTAGCTGTGGCATTTTTATTGTTGCCTTTTCCTAATATTTTCCTTAAAAAATTCTTCATATGGTCAAATCCTGCATACATTTTATTATAATTCAATATTTCTGTTTAGTTCCACCAAATCTAAATTGTTATAGGAAATAAATAGCTTTATTTTAAGATAACGCACACATTTTGTCTTTAGAAAGATCTGTTTTCATACCCATATTGTATGAGAACTACAACTTGCTTAATAATGTGGAAGAACTTTTTCAAGGAGGATCTCCTTGCAAACTAATGAATAAACCTGTCTTAGATTGATACCAGCTAGTTCTTTAAAACCTGAATGTTTTTTCAATTAAATCTAACTGATACAGTATGTGATGCATAATAATTTGGAACACAGTGTAGATAAGAGTAAATAGATGAGATAAACTAAAATAGACAGATAAAATAAATTAAATAGATAAAATACTGTAGATGCACATATAGTAGTTAAGTGTTTGCAGTTTCATTATGAATTTTTATGAGTTTTATCCATTTTTGAATCAGTGATTCTGTGATGCATCCCGCGGTCTGTTTAAGATTGCCGTGAATGTGCACATATCCTAGCTGGCTACACCTGGCATGACATAGCTGCACGTTCTCATCCTGGCACAGCAATCGTGCACCAGACTAAGCCAATATGCACTGGTTAAACTAGATCAATCTGGGCCTTTTCTGTTATCCTGGCTTTCTAAATGTTGTGCAATACCCCCAGGTCTTAGAAGGTTAACACAGCTTAGTGTACTAATGCTGTCGCTCACTTCCGGTGATGGTGAAATCACTCTAGCCCAACAACTTAATTACATAATGTTGTTTAATGTTGAAAGTTTATGACATACAAAATGTAAATTGTGCAAACAAAATCAGTTGAAAAAGTGTCACAATATAACTTTTTCTATTAATAAAATTCATTAAAATCTTCCTCATCCCAAAAGAAGTTTTTATGAAATTGTGACATGCAACACCAAATGTTATTTCCCAGAATTTGGGAAGTACACAGGAAGTCATGTCAGCCAATGGTAACGTGCAGACCCTCTATAGCTCCACCCCAAACAGCTTATAACTCCCTCTACCAGGCATTGCCAGATCCACACCAAGAAGTTTATATCTACGCAACAGAAAAGTCTAGAAAGCAAAATGGAGGTCCAGTTACTGAATAAACCTTCAGATGGGGATAAAGAAATGAATCCTGATCCTCAAGTGGTCACTATGCAGCCAGAAGTGAATCTGACCATCACTCCAGAGGATAAACCACTGCCAGATTACCTGGGTTACTCCATCTTTACCATGATCTTCTGTTTTTTACCCACAGGCATTGCTGCTCTTGTTTACTCCGTCACAGTAAGTATTATAAGTATTCATATACATTTTCTACCTCTTTACAAGCCTATTACATACAGTTCATGTAGACATTAACATTACAATGGCGTTAAACTCATCAAAATATGAAATAACACATGTAATTTTGAGAATTATCTTAGGACTAAAAGATGTTTTTGTGTTTGACAAACGATACAGAAAGTGTTTTTCACTCTTTAAATGGTTAATAGCCTTTTTATAGTTTTTGTTTTAAACCTGCAAGATTATGTAGTTACTATTATTACTTCTTACATTTAAAATTAGACAACCATTAAAGCTACTCTACAACATGGTTTTGTTTTTGTTTTACTTTAAAGATGCATTTTAGTTTGACCACTCTTTTTTATGCTAACTTGTGAAACTTTTTCATTTATGTATGAAATGTGCTATACAACACACTAATATTTTATTGTTTACTTTTACAGACTCGAAATGCAAACAAGTCAGGACACCGACAAATTGCAGAGGAACACTCCAGAACTGCACGCATACTTAACCATGTCAGTCTTGGTATTGGCATAGCAATATATGTCAGCAGTCTTATTGCTTTTGGGACCATATTTCTACTACTTGCACATCATAATTAAAGTCTGGAGTATAAAGGTATACCTTTTGTTGGGAAAATGAATATACCTTCAGCTACAGCAATTATGTACACATTTTAAAGGCCCATGTTGACATTAAGTGACTATCATACAACTGATGAGGACCATGTGTGTGGGTCAGAGAGAGCTCGTCGTATTGTTGTTGATGAATGTTTGGTTAACTGTGATATTTTATGTTTGCAAGAGACTTTATATATGTAAGACTTTGAATAATTAAATTATTTTAATAGTAATTTATTGTTCTTAAAGTATATGCACCTTATGAATGTCATTAATGAAAATGAGTAGCTACTTAAGCAGAATTGCATTTATTAATTTGTTTATTAAAAGTATGGCTACCCCTGGCCTGTATTGTATCTGTTGTTGGGGATGAGAATGCTGACATTTCAGACAGTAGCTCAATAAAGTTTATTATTATTTATTCCAGAGAGATCGTGGGTCATTTGTGTGCATGTGTATGTGTTTTATTTAAGATTGTAAACAATATATTTATATATACTCATTTTTCATTTCTCTTTTCTTTTTATGATGCTTTTCATTTTCATGTTACCCAGACACACAAGTGAACGTATCATAATAGAAGTCTGCTTAAGTTAATGCATTTTATGCCCTAAAACTGCTTGCTTGTGAAGCCTTCAGGCCTCAGACCACTCATATTAAAGACGTGTGGCATTTGACATTAAGTGTGTTTGTGGGCCTACTTCTCCAATCCAACAGTGTGTAAAGGGTTAACTGAATAATATTTGAGATTTTTGGGCAAATTTGATTGATAGATTTACAAAAACAACCTAAACAATTTAAACTGTTAAATCATTTGAAAAAGGGTCTTGACAAAGGTACAAATGCTGATTAACTGTGCCAAAACCATTTCCTGTTTTCTGCCTGTTTCTTCTGGTAAACCACCAACATAATTTTGCAGTTTTATGTAAGAAAGGCAAAAAAAGTAATTTGGCGCCCTCTTGTTGAAAACTTTGTAAAGTGAATCATTCTTGTTCTCCTGACTCAAAACATTACTGCTCATGTGAAATTGCTACCCAGTCTCACAGGTTTCGTGATATAGTCACGTATTTTTTTAATTCTTTTTTTTCATGATATTATCAAATAACAAAGACATTTCACTTGTAATGGATGTTTACTAAACACTAAGTATTGTGTGCATTAATAATGGTAAAGTTAAACCAGTGGTGTGTATTCAATGTAAAAACAACTTTTCTATAAAACTCTGTCTGACGTCTGTTTTAAAGATAACCAAAAGGCCACTGGCTAACACTTGTCAGAAAGTATTCAAATACAAAACACTTTTTTTCTGGAAATGTTTCTGTGTCTGTCTGTTCATATGAGAGGCAAACATTATATAAAATAAAACATTTGAAGTTTACATTTTTGTATTTGTAAATATTCCTTTTTTCCTCCTCTGAGAAGGGAATTGAAACTTCTTTATTTTTATTTCTATAGCACATTTTAGCTGACGTTTAACGAAAGTGCTTTACATAAGCACACATCTAAATAAGAACCTAAAAATGTTAAGTAAAACAAAAAGCAACGGATAAAAGATACGTTTTCAAATTTGCTTTAAAAATGGTTATGTGGCTGGTTTGGGTGGATTTGATATGCATTTTATGCACCATGTTGTTTCAAGCAATTTTAAAAGAGAAGTGCAAAACATTGCATTAAAAGATTAGAGGACAAAATTGTATTATCGCAGATTAATAAAGAAATATGATGTGCGAATTTAACAACAAACAAAACCATAGAGATTGCATGTGAAGCTCAGAATGAATGTGTTGCAATGATATATATATATTAGGTTTGAATTAGGCCAGAATTAGGTTTGTTGCTTTTGCAACGTTATAGTTATATATAATTGTTTCTCAGTCTCTTTAATAGAATACATCCAGAAAATACAGGAAATGTGTATTTAGTATTAAAAAAATAAAAACGTAAACTGCTGTGTCAAGTTTTTAGTGTAAACTCCCTTTCCACTTGAGCAATAGCAGGAAACTGCAGGATTGGATTGAGAAATTGGTCTTTTTACTTCATTCTGCCCAAAAACGCTTAAGATGTAGTGCTAAGAGAGGTAACACTAAACACTGACGATGCCTTATTTTTATTTTTTTATTTTTTGTATACATATTTCCTGTGTTTTCTGTTTGTATCTTAATAAATGGATTTAAAAAATAAATATGGATGGACATTACAACTTTTTTTTCAAACTATGGGCCTATGTAAGATGCAGCTTGTCTCTGATTTCCCTGGCCTGAAGTGTACAAAAACATTACGCAGACACAAAGGTTTAAAAAAGGAATTTGTGTGCAATAGTTTAACCCCTTAAAATTCCTGGAAAAGGCTTAAAAATGCATAAAAAAGACACAAATTGTACCTGGGGCCTCATTTATAAAATGCTGTGTAGAAACCATCCTACATTTGACCTTACGATCATTAATCAAAAATGCGTACATGTGATTCATAAACCGAACTTACGCACAGAAAATGCGCGTACCCCTTTCTTCTTTCAGATGTGAAATTTATAAATCGCAAATTATCTTGAACTTGTGCGCAGCTGAGCAGTTTCATACCGCTTTAAATGATGCCTATAATGTCATAGACATATAAAAGAGCGCTTCTCAATGTTTAAACCCAAATTCGAGCAGCAAGAATGGCATATTGCCAAAAACCTCCAGCCATTGGACAAGCAAAAGTGCGCACGTCTGCTCAGACCCTGACGTGGTGCTAAGCACTTTTCCACATCAAAGTTTTTATAAATATCGTATCGCACGCTTTATAAATGAGGCCCCTGCTGTGTTGATTGTATCTTAAAACGGTTGAACATCATTCAAATCACAAGATTTTCAGCTTTCCAAAAATATGTCACATGTTTAGCTTTTTGTTTTTGAGCTTGATGACGTTTTCTGTCAAATCATGCCGTGTCTCTCACATGATACACTGGAATTTTAACATCGGAAGGCAATTCAATGAAATTTGATATGACTTCCTCATATCCATGCCCCTTTCCCAAAACAGTGTGGCTAAGTGCTGATGAAGGAATGCTTTGTTTTTCGTTGTCGTTTTTGTTGCAGACATAATAAAATAAAATAAAATAAAATAAAATAAAATAAAATAAAATAAAATAAAATAAAATAAAATAAAATAAAATATGTTTGATATTTGATATTGCCTCCAGCAGAGAGGTTAAATAATAATTTTAAAAAATATATTTCGGGGTCAAATTACAAATGTACAAAAACCATTTAAAGCTGCATAATGTCCTGAAAAGGGTCTAAACCATTGGTCTCCAACATGGTGCCCGTGCGCACAGAGTCTGTGAGTTGACCCCTAAAGCACATTCTACTTATAGCCTCAGTTTTAATATTTATTACATATTTTTATTAGCTTGGCTTCTTTTATGTATGTTAACATTTTCAACAATGATAGACTACATATCAACAAATAAATAATTCAACAAGTAAATCAAAAACGTTTTGAGTAGACAAAAAAGTAGCTCTACAGATTGTTGTCTGGTTTTATCCTCTTGCTTACAAAAAGGTTGGAGACCCCTGGTCTAGATAAAATCTGATTTCTACGGAATGCGTCGCTTCTTCTCCCTTCCAAAGCGCTTTCGACGTGGAATCCTGCAAAGTTGAAGTATTGTTTTCAACTCCCTGAGGGCGCGACCACGTTCCTTATTTACGCGAAATGTAAACCCCTAATTCCGTTATGTTGTAGGTTTAACAAGTGCAAATTATATTAACTGCAGATGGTGGAAACAAAACCAGTTGAATGGTTGCTGACAGATAAGTGTCCCAATAAAACATTTATTTTGAATATAATTAACTTAAGTCTTCTTTATCCCAAATAAGGTTTTAGGAAGCTGTGACATGCAACCACCACTATCATCATTTCCCAACATTGTAGAAGTTCGCAAGACGTCCCGTCAGCGGTGCTCAAGCTCCACCCCAGCAGCTTATAAATCCCTCTTCCAGGCTTCGCCAGATCCACACAAAGAAGTTCATCTTTACTACTCAAGAGACCAAATCAAAGACTAGAGAGCAAAATGGGGGTCAGCCAGCTTCTGAATAAGCCATCGGATGGAAATAAAGCAGATAATCAGGGATATCAAGTGGTCACTGTGCAGCCGCAAGTTATTGTGACCAACACTCCACTGGATAACCCACAACCAGATCACCTGTGTTTCTCCGTCTTTACCATGCTGTGCTGTTGTTTTCCTCTCGGCATTGCTGCTCTGGTTTACTCCATCACAGTAAGTATTTTTTTAAGTATGCATGTACACATCTTTTCAAGCCTATTACGTACTGTATGTATATATGTCATATTAATGTAATCCTTATTTACTGTACATGTTTGGTAAAAGATACAAAAAGTATTTTCCACTCTCTAAAGGGTTAATAGCCTTGAACTCTGCATAATTATATAGTTAACTATAATTACTTATCACATTTAAAATAAGACAGCTATTTCTATTTTAAGACTATGGTACAACATGATTTTATTTTTGGTACACTTAAATGATGCTTAATTTGTTTGACCGAAACTCTTTCGTTTATGTAAAGGTGCTATACAACACACTAATGTTTTATTATTCACTTTTACAGACTCGAGATGCAAACCAGCTAGGATACCGACAAATCGCAAATAAAAACTCCAGAATGGCACGCAGACTTAACCATATCGGTCTTTCTATTGGCATGATAACGTTTTTGATTATTATCAGCTATTTTGTTTATTGTTGGATCATGCTTGCACGACTTGGAAGTCAATTTGGAGAAATGAATCTGCATTTAACTACAGAACAAATGAACGTTAATGGTCCATATTAACATGAAGGCACTGTCATTCAACTGTTGAGGCATAACACTTGGAAAAATTGAATTCTTTGAAAAGGAATGTTTATGGAGCTGCTGAAGTCTTTTACTTAATTTGTATACAGATGTGTCGAAGTCATTTATGTTTTGAACAATGAAAGGTTTAATTGTCAAACATAACAAAATGATTTTTATACATTAACGCTTATAAATGATGAATAACAAATTTTCTCTGCATTTATTCTAACCAGATATGCACTTGCTGTCATGTTTTTTTTTTTTTTTTTTAGAAAATTGCACAACTTTGTATTTTCTGCAATGGCTTTAAAAAATGTTTTGGTTTATTCATCCAACTTTTTATAACGTTTCTGGAACAGCATTGTGTAAACACTGATTTTATTAACGTCCAGTATCAATAAAGATTATTATTGCAGTCAAATTGTGGGTCATTTTTTTCTCTCTCTCTCTCTCTCTCTCTCTCTCTCTCTCTCTCTCTCTCTCTCTCTCTCTCTCTCTCTCTCTCTCTCTCTCTCTCTGTGTGTGTGTGTGTGTGTGTGTGTGTGTGTGTGTGTGTGTGTGTGTGTGTGTGTGTGCGTGCGTGCGTGCGTGTGTGTGTGTGTGCACTCTTAGAACGAATGTGTTAAAAACAAGACATTAGTGTTGATTCTGGGACAACACACTAAATGCACCAGAATTCACCCATCTGTGAAATTACTTTTAACACAACTTGTGTTATATTTTAAAACAAAATCAACACAAAATGACACATAATGTGTTAAAATTACACATAATGTGTTAAAAGCTTAACGCACAAAGATGTGTAAAAAACGAAAACATCCTTTATAAGAGTGTGTGTTTCAGTTTATAAACAATAGGCCTATATTATAGACTTTTCTTTTCAGGATATTTTCCCTACATAAAAGTGAACTCAACATATGGGTCTGCTATCAAGTTCATGCGTTTATGCCCTAACTGCTTATAACTGGCATTCAGGCCTCTGATTTTGAATTGAAGTACAAAACACTTTATATTGATGATGTCTGGTATTTGACATTAGTGTGTTCACTCCAACAGTAGCCTGTGTGTGATGGGTTACCTAATAGAAAATATTTGAATATTTGGTATTAAATTTGACACCTTGACAGAGGGCTCTGACTAAGTCTGTTTCCAGTAACAAAATGTAACTTTTTGTTTAGTTTCTGAGAATTTTTTTTTCTTGCTACACGAAAGATTTCTGGTAAATCAAAGACATAATTTCTTCAGTTTGACGTAAGAAAGATAAAGAAAGGAATTTGTCGCCCTCTGGTGGTCACCATGAAAACTGAATCCTGCTTGTTCTCGTGACTCATAACTTTACGGTTTGTCAGATAATAAAGATAATTCTAATAAAGACATGTAATAGATCCATGTTTACACAATACTAAGTGTTGTGTGAATTAGTGATGGTAAAGTAAAACAAGTGTATTTACTGTAAGACCAATCTTTCTCTAAAACTCCTTTATTAACGTAAAAAGCAAACAGTTTATAAAATAAAATATTTTTTTAAAGTAGCCTATACATTTTTGTATTTGAACATTTTCAGCAATTTTCTTTTTTTTTAACTTTTCTTTATTTTGAACAGTACTATTGATACGATTTATATACAATAACATGTAGGCTAAATGTACATTTATATGTTTAAAATATAACAAATATAATTTATTATAACATCAATTGTACTTTTATAAGTGTGGCTTACTTATACTCAATGGTTCTATTGATTTATATATTCATATAAAGCAAAACAATAGCAAGTATTTTCAGCAAAAGAGCTGACTTTATCTGTACACACCAAGTAATAAAGTTTAATTTCTTATTAAAAGTAGATATAATAATTATAAATCAGATGTTTGATGAATCTGCTTTCAAAGGTGAAAGCTAAAAATGTGGCTGAAAATGTGAGGTAACATTAGCAACACTGAGGTGATATTAGCAACACCAAAGTGTTCTCTTTCATAAAAGCTACAAAGTAGAAGCAAATAAATCTGCCACAAATATATTTTCATGACCAGGGGGCGTATTACAGAAACTTTCTATCTTAGGTCTTAACTTAAGATATGATGTGTTAAGTTAAGATTTTTCACAAATTCATATTACAGAAGCAAATCTTAAATTGATTTAGGATTCTCATCTTATTTCACCAAATCTTATCTCATCTCTAGTTAGGAAATCCCAAATCGCTTAATCATGTTCGGCTATCAACTGTCATGTCTGTTACCAAGCAACCAGCAATGCGTGAGCTGCTGCTACAGTAAACAAAAGAATTGTCCTTTTAATTTCAATGGACCAGAAAAATACATTTTATTAAATTCATAGTAATCATAGTCTGTGTCTTTCTGTATTAGTGTTTCAGCACATCATCTATCAGTTACCATTCAATTTAAACATTTAGCAAATGTGACTTACAAAAATTAAAAAAATTATTCTTCCTAAGTGCTAGGATACTATTGTACATTTCAACATTTGATAGAGACATGACAAGAAATAGATGCTGAGTCAAGTGTGTACGGTATTCTCCCGCAGCTCTATCATAATGTGATTGTTTCAGCTGGCTCTCATTAAAGTTTTAAGTTAGGACACCTGTGAGGTTACCCTAAAGTTAAGACTGTTTTTAGGATGTTTTGTCAAGTTAGGATGCTTCTGTAATACCACTTTCCTATTTGCAGTTAAGATAAGATAATGCATTTAGGAACATCATTCTGTAATAGCTTTTGTCTTAAATGAGGTCCTAACTGAAATTACCATGGTTACCAAACAGTTAAGATAAGATTTTAAAGTTAGGACTTTTCTGTAATACGCCCCCAGGTCAATAATGAGATCCGAAAAAAATGTATATCACATTACAGTTAGGACAAATTTGGCATCTTACCTTGTTATACTGGGTTGGTGGGACGAAGAACTGTATTACTAGGATATCATTCTAAAATTGATCTCAGGATTTCTGTGACAAATTAATATTTTTATGAATATTATGTTGATTTAATTTGAAATAAATGCACAATAAATGAAACCTAAAGTTATTTATTAAAATAGAAATCACACACTACTGTAGATAGTGTGTTTTTGGAAAGTTCTAAAAAGAGAAATAAGTTTTAATGTGAAAGTGACATAATTATAATAAATAAAGTGAAATAGACTGGTTTCAAACAAAAGTATAGTGTTAATACTTAGATTATACTATTTGGTTATTAAAAAAAAATACAATATACTTTTTGATTTAATTATATTGCTTCTACATGTATGATCAAAGCTAAAATCCAACTTAAAATTGCCTTTACGTATTAACACCACATGAGGGCGCTACGTGTGCATCCCTGGGACAGACATGAGTCGTCTTTCTCTCTAATGTGAAAAACAACGCAGAGTATACTTTCATCTAACTAGTAAAACGCAGTAGAAAACACGTTTGAACGTGTATTCATGTGAATTGCGTGTTTAATATTGTATTTTCTGAAAACGAGTTGTATGCGGACACCACTCCCATTACTTCTCTGCGCAGTCTCTGCAGCACGCGCCATCCCTCACGTATCTGCATCCGCCCGCCACTGTCAAGGTCACGTGCTGCCGTTTGCGGGATTCCACCTTCCATACTCATCCGCATTGTAAAAGTTACAACCCATTCAGGAAATTTACTTAAAAGTTTTTCATACAACATAAAAAAAATACAAATTCTATTTGTTTGTATTACAAATGATATTATGAACCGTCCACTGTTTTGGGCCTTATTTCAGTGATTCATCCGCAATATAATAGAAGCCAACACCTTACAAGCTAGACACCCAAAGAGACAATTATTGTTTAATTTAAAGCTATTCTATTCCCAGTATAACCATAACATTCACCAGAATTTCTCTCAGCAGGGAAGAACAACATAAGAAACACAGGTTTAATTGTATGCAAACAAATAATATGCAAATATAAGTGTATGTAAACTGACATATATTTTAATGAATTACTGCGGTATCATTAGTAAGATCAACATAAAACGGCACATCTGACATCTTTTAAGGATGCTGGGACCAGCCCCATGTTTGGAGCGAACGATCTTCCCAAAGATCTAGAAACTTATATTAGAAAAAAAAACTATACAATCATCTTCAGTGATGCTTAATGTCATATTAATAATCACAGAGAAGTTATTCTCATCTTTATGGAGCTTTATAGCATCTATGAAATGCACTTGTTTATAGATCATGTCACAAATCTATCCTCTCTGACCTTGTATATAGTATCGTCCGCTCCATTCACTACCTGTTTCAATGGTATTCGTGATAGAAAGCTCGTATAAGCTTCTTTAAAATGATCCACGAACCCGTGACGTCACGTTACCGAGGCGACTAGCCCGGGTGGCACGTGTCCGGTATAAAAACGCGCTGCATTACGCGGAAACTGGGCAGACTCCGCAGCATCACTGATCGAGGTGAGTTTATCCTTACAAGACTTTATCATATTATGTCATATACCGTGTCATCAAGTCGAATTCATAGATTTGATTGGATAGGTTATACACGTATTCAATATATTTAAGAAGATTTGAAGCTTTGAGTCAGTAACGTTAGTACAGTAAGGAAGTGGTTATATAATATGCCAGTGACGATCAAGCGAGCACTTAATACAATGATGGCCGTTGTTATGTCGTCTGGCTAGGTGAACAATAACAGATTTAACGCGAGGCTGAAAATAAAACATTACGAGTAAAGTTTTATTAGTGATAACCGCATGATGCAGTCAAAAATTATTTAACGAATGTAGGGAGGCGTGGTTCATTCATGCGTTTGAACTGACGCTGGGCATCTGTTGCACTGGTTAATTAACGTATAATATACAAAATTAAATTCAAGTTTTACCTCGGTGATACAGAAAATTAAGCAGCTACGTGCTTGGCTGCCGCTTGCGATGAACTCTTTGAATTTCAAACGACGTAGGGCAGACCGATCAGAATATGACGCCAAACTCTCGCGAGAGCGGTTTTAAAGCATAGCTTTCGACTATCTCTCTCGCGGTACGTCTATGTCATAACCCGATCGATCTGCGCAGCACCGCAATGAAGTCAAGCAGACTTTTTCGTTGCGTCATATCGTTCCAGAATTTACCAAATGCTGTTGATGATGCGAAAAGGGGGAGAAAGTATAGTTTCAGTATTTTATAATAAACTAACATTACAAAATAAGATTAAATGTGTGGTTTGAACCGGTTCAGACGTTAATACTTCGAGTCGTTATGAATTTAAATGTAATCGATGTGCGGGCACACATACACGAGTTAAGATGGAGGTAACGCACTTCCCCTGTTTTAAACAGAAAGAGCTCCTGCATGCGCTTCATTGAATGTCAAAGCAGATAAATAATGGCCGACACAGAAGACATGCCATTCGCATCAACGACCCTGTGAAGGTCGATCAAGATGTCAAGGTTAAATGATGTAATTTCCTCGTATTCTACACGACCGTATTTGCCATAGATGTTGCCTGGTTTTTAATGCGGTCATGCAAATACACTGCTCCTTCGATTTTAATGTAAAAGCACACGTGTTAGAAGGTGAGCATCATGGGAGATTTTCCTCTCATGTACGTGACTAAAGTCGTGTCTGATGCTGCAGTGGAGAACATGAGTCAGATCTGAAACAGTCATGAGCAATATTGTACCAGGTCTTATGGTTGTCCCTGTCGTTTCTAGAAAACACATATCTACTGTTATACAGTAATACAACCATTTTTGGCATTATTTGTTAATGTTGCCATGTCATTTGAAACCTATGTTTGGAAGGAAGTGATGTCACATGATGCAAGCCGCATCCCCATCCTTCCGTTGACCTTCTACAGTCTGACTCTGCAGTCGCCATTGGCGACCGGGCAGCCTCCACCCCTCAGCAATTTCAGCATCTTAGTTTATGTTACCTTTAAAGTTATGCATTTTTATATCAAACATTTTTTGACAGACTTGCATTTACAAGTTTACACTGCTCTGTTAAGCCCTATGCATCATGACATCACTATTGCCATGTGATTTTATTGGTTTGACACTTGTGTCTACATCATCATAAGCATCCAGTTGGCAGCAAGGTCAAGACTCGTGTACAGTGAACATTAAATTCACAGGATTTTCATTTGTGCACTGTGTATACGAGAACATTTAATAGTATTATTAATTTATAATAGTTAGAAAAATTACACACATTGCAACATTTAATGTGTTTATTTCAAAGCTGTATTTTGTCTTATTATGAAAAGAAAAGGTGTGTCTATAGTCTGCACGTTGTAAGGAAGACATTTATTCTCTTGGGTGTTGCAGGCTATAATTTACAGCGTCGAAGAAAAAAATTTCCAGTAAAAATTCCATTCCCCTTTCCCACGCAACAGCAAAAACATGCTACTGTAGTTATTGTGTACTGTATAGAAGTGCTTATCTACCCTCCCAAAAATTTTGTTTTCCCTGCTGCAGTTGTCTAGATGGAATGACGCAGCTCTTTCTTTTGACTCTTTGCCATTTCAGTGAATACCTCAGTAGTCTTCTGCATTCAATAATAAATACAAATAAATAATTTTCTTAATAATAATAATAATAAACAAGGGCATGTAACAGTTTGTAACAGTTTGGCGTTTTGCGAAACTAGAACTGTCACAAGTTCCTGTTTGACTTTTTGCACCATTGCAGCAGTGTTTTTCCACTTGCATATCGTAGCTGTACTTGTTCCCGAAAAAACTGTCCTGGTTACATCCAGCTCTGTGTCCTTGTTCTGTCACAGTGTGTTTTAGTCAGAGGAAATGGCCGCGGCTAGGTAGGGGGGGGGAAGTGCAGGTCCTCTCGTCTTTGAGAGAGAAGGTGTGGCATTGTGTTTAGTCAAGGTTATCTTACTATTTCACTAGGACGTTGCGTAATCCTGCCAAACAAAATCGAGAGCAATACAGGGAAGCTGAAATCTGATGCTGATATTGTACTGTGTTGTTAAATAATAAATTCCCCTCGCAACAGCATAATAATTCAACCAAACACCATGAGAGAAAGAGATCTGAGGTCAGTTAAGGGATGTTGTTCCCATTGCGAAATTATAAGAATAAACAGAAGTGAATTTAAAGCTATATGTGACCCTGTCTGTGAAATCCAGACTAAAGTCTCTTAATCTAAACATGAGGTTAGGAGCATCAAAAGTTGATTTCAATCACTTTACAGGCAGGGTCACATATTGTGTGTTTAGCAAGCGTTTAAAGCCAGCTTTTAGATGTTTTTTATTTTGCTGTTAATTTCTGGTTACATGTGACAGTGCTGAAGAAACTTCAAAGAGACATTGAACAGAACAGTGGGCCAATTGAATTTAGGGTCAGTTCAGAGGTGTGCGTCATGTGATTTGGGTTTAATTGATGGCACCAGGATTTTGGCAGAAAACCCAAACCAGTTCGGCCCTGAATTTATTGTTCTGTTGTTCAGTCAGGACCACATACACACGTGCAAATGCCACAATTTCTGTAAAAAATCGAGCTAACCGTACAGAGGATTTGGAACAAATAGTATATATGATCTTGTTATCTGTCTAAAAAGCAAAATGTGGTAAAAATCCAGGAAGGAAGGCAAACTAAAGATATTCCTGCACTGCAGTTTGACCATTTTAGATACTGATTATTTTGAAGCCCTCCATAGTTGATACATTTCGAAAAACTCATCTTTAAGCGTCATAATAGCATATGTAAAAGTTTTTTTTTTTCCGGTGACAGTTTTTTCTTAATGCTTTAAATCAGTTTGAATGTACACCCCAGCCTCATTTAGTATATGTGTATATCTATTAAAATGCAAATTAGCCCCTGGCTCTACTCAATCACACAGCTCGGACCATAGATATGAATATGCAAATGAATCCCTGCCTCTCTTCTTTCGCACAACCTCAGACCATAGATATATATAGATAAATAGATGCTACATTTGGCAGTTTTAGACGCATAAAAGCATAGTCAGATTTCACAAAATGCATACGTGAGTTGCACATTTGCAGTACAAATTTTTTTAGTGCTGATGTTAACAGGTTAGAATCCCACTTAGGGTTGGGTATTGTAAGAAATTTTCCGATTCAGGTTCAAGTTCTGCCTAACGACGATTCCCGTTTCTGGTTCCATATAATAAAAGAAATATGAATACTTTATATTTTTCATAGTTGGTGACCTGGACACCACCATTGGTCACACTGTACCGTCAACAGCTTTAGAATCAACACTTTTGACTTTCTTTTAGACATGTTTAACACTAAGTATACAAAGCTTACCTCAGCAGCGCTAGTGTTTTCTGTGGTAAACTGCGTTAATTTGGTTGCATGGCTCAATGTTATTAATATTCATGAGGTAAGGATTACTTATTACTTATTCATTTAGCTGACGCATTTATCCAAAGTGACTTACAATTGCTATATATGTCAGAGGTTGCACGCCTCTGGAGCAACTAGGGGTTAAGTGTCTTGCTCAGGGTCACAGTGAATTCGAACCCAGGTCTCTCACACCAAAGGCGTGTGTCTTATCCACTGCGCCATCACCACCACCACATTGCAGGACATTGCTATTTTGAAGTGACCACTCCCATCGGAACCGCTTTTAGAACCGAAACTTAAGAATTCCTTGCTGTTCCGATTTCTTTCAAAAAACAGAACCGATTCTGAATAAAAAACTGTTCCCAACCCTATTCACACTGCACGTGTGAGCACCATTCCAGCAACTCTAGAATTTGCTGGAGAGAACTTCAGAACCAGCAGCTCTTGCATGCTGAAAGCAGATATTTTATCTTGAAGATGACCAGAACTGCTGGTCCATCTGTCATTTGCAGCTGTGCATTCTGGGGTTCCTTTACAAGGTTGCATTGGTTTGGGCACTTGGATTAGGATTATCTACTGTAGGCAGGCCGGGTGCAGAACTGTATTTACAAACCCATGTCCAGATTAGAAGATTAAATGGAGGCATGTTAAGAGCACGACATCATTGCTAGCCCAGTTTGTTGGATTATGTAACAATTATGCAATTTTTACTTGATAAAGATAAGTGCAGACATATACAAGTATAGGTTTAATCAAATTAAATTGAGATAAGATAAGATTCATTTGGCTGACATTTGCAATCATATTGACATTAAGAAAATAATGTGAGTTTAAAAGACAAAAAGTAGTTTATTGGGTATTTGATAAGTGGTCATAAGCAATCAGCCGGACCTTTATTTTGTATTTCATGTTCGTTTCATGTGTTAATGTGTCATGTAGTTGGATTTTTGTTGCATTCACAGCCTCAGGGGTGATGTCCTATATACACAGAAATCGTAGAGCCATTTCCACTGGGAATATAGATTTTACAGCGCATGAAAAAGACAGCCAGTGAAGAGAAATAAATTTACATTTACATTCATATAACAAACGTTTTTATTCAAAGTGTCTTACAAATGCTTACCGTGGCATCAGAATGTGTTTTATTGTGATACAGAATGACAGAAGAGTGGCATTTAAAGTTGAATGAATGAATGAAAACCTGTTCTGTTGCCTTTTTTAATGGTTGTGTCTGTTTTATTACTACATGACTTTATAAAAGTCTAAACAAGTGAACTTAAAACAAACCATAGCTCACTAAAACCCAACACATGAGACAATCTTCATCAACTAGTTCCATCTGGGCTTTTAGTGAGGTGAGCTATATTTTGTTTAGTACACCTATAAAATATCCATATATTTTAAAATGTCAAACAAACGGTAATAAGGTATTATACACATCTTGTAGTGTTTGTAATACCATAGTAAATTAGTTAGATCTAAACCATGCAGCTGAAGACATTGATCAACTTATAAACATTTCTGAGGTCTAAAAAGCCTACAGCTACATTGGAGCCGTTTAAGTTGTATTGTATCAATAAGCCACACCTCTTGTTTTATATTTAAACAGATCGTTTTCCTGTTATAGTTACATGTCTTACTTTTCCTTCTTTATAGCACATGCATTGTCCATATATGGTATGATGAAATCTTTCTCTGGTCCAATAGTCAAACACAGATTTCATAACCCCAAATCTTCATGCTATGTACTCTAATAAAACAGAAAAGTGCAAGCGGGGTCGTGCATGTAATGACTTGTTTCATTATGAAACAATGAAGACTCTTTGGCAATCCATGTACATTCCCTCTTTACCACATGAAGATTTCAGCAGATTTCAAACATCCTGTGTACAAAAAGAATCCTAACCTACAAATATGAGGAAGACAGTATAATGTACAAGGCGTCCTGCAAAATGTAGAGGGATTATAATGTAAGAGCAACAAGCGAGCTACATCTCTTTTACCTATTTATCAGATATTTTTATCCGAAATGACTTTGTTTCTGACCCGTTTATGCACGAAGAGAGAAAAATAAAAGTCAGGTCTTAACACAATGGACCTTTTGCTCAGCCAGGCAATAAAATATGCCGGCCATGTGAGCCAAGGTTTTGGAAACTTCCCAGTCAGCATGCTAATAGACCCACGAACAATACAAATTGGAGAAGAGTTCAAACCTCCGCCCACAATCCACAACAGCAGACTCGATGAAAGCTTAGGAAGTTTAATCCAACAACAAAACCATGAATACAATCATGAAATAGGAAAACTGGCTCATAAATTGATTATTACACAGATTTAGGTAAAAAATCTAATATTTATTTTTAGTGACTTAACATAGACTAACTTAATTCAGAAGTCACATTCATCATCAGACGTGTATTAATGTTGAATTGCATTTTTAAGGTATTTGTGGAAATGTAAACCTGGTTCTCTTGTATAAATAAAACTTCATGTTCTTTGTATTTCTGTTTTTTAGGTTTAAGACCACAATCAACACTTGAGCAATCATGTCTGATCTTTGCGTTGGAATTAATGGGTGAGTTCAGATCTCATGTAATCTGTGCAATGTTTTGATTTTAATATTCATATGTAATGATATGATATTTAACATTGAATTAAAATAGAGAAGATAATGCACAATTGTGCATACAATAGCTGCATTTCCATTACCCTTCAAATTGCGCAAATAGAAATAGTGAAATAAAGATTGAATTAAATTTGATCTTAAAACTGCAATGGAAACATTTGCATGTCACCTGATGTACGTAAAAGTCACATTGTCATTCTTTAAATATGGCGTGGTGTGTTTGAATCAACTTGATCTCACGAATTTCCGTGGTATAGTCAAGGAATATTTTGCTCATTTATCTATGTCATTGTCACGGATCTCCGCATTTTTCCGTGGCCGTACCACGGAATTTCTCAACTGTTTTGTCCTTTTTTCTTACCATTGTCGCATCGGTTTAGGGTTAGATTTACATAAAATGACATCCCTACCCAAACCCATCTCTAACCCTAATGCCAGGTGACAATGGTTTAAAAATCTGAAAATATAAATCGGAAAAAATAGTCTACACCAATACTTAAAATGACATCCTAACACAAACACCAAATCTAACCCTAAATCGAAGTGACAATGGTTTGGAAATAGGAAAAAGCAGTTGAGTAACCAATCCGTCAAAATGACTCGCAAAAGAAAGTCCGTGGTATGGCCACGGAAAAATACGGAAATCCGTGACAATGACATGGATAAATGAGCAAAATATTCAGTGACTATAGACGGTTTCAGCAGTAACAACATAAACAAGCGGCTGTCGCGGTCCGCACGTAACTTCCGGTAAACTCCGCTAATAATAAATAACAACAAAGTACTTTAAATGTAGTTTATTTATATAACAAGCAAAACAACAACACATAGATTACCTTGGAAACCAAAACATTTGTTATTTTCGAAGAGGCATTTGTTCAAGAGATCAGTTTAGCAACTAGTCAGACCATAAAAAAAACGAAACCGGAAGTAAGGTTCGGATCCAGACGTGTATCACGTGCGTCCGATGAAACCGTATATACCACGGAACTTTGTGAGATCATGTTGGTTTGATTGGAGGACAAGACAGAAGATGTGTGTTTTACGTCATAAGAACTGACTAGCGCATGACACCAAATTACCGCGAGAGCTTTTCGGGAGTCGACTGCTCTGTATTCCTTTGAACCATTCTTGTGGTATTTTGATGTCATGCGAATGTCCTGTTGTCCCCCGTCACCGCGTTTTTTGAAATGACTTATTGCGAGACAACAAAATTACATTTTAATTGCATAACATTGGTTAATAGAAACGGCCACTTCGCAATAGTTTTTTTTCGATGTTTGGAAAATAATGCTAAATTTTTGAGCAAATCTTTAATGGAAACACGATTCACGCGTTTACATGCGTACTTTTCTCCTGCGGATCGGATCACAGATCGGAGTACACCACCCCCTTCAATACGATCCTATTTTGCATCCGATCGTCCTCAATCGTATTGATTAAGGTGTTTACATGAAGACTTTTCAATATGATTGAGCCATCAATACGATTACAAATGGATTATTTGGTTGCATGTAAATGTACCTAGTGAGAGAGCGCGAGAGCAAATTTATAATGGTAATAGCAACAGGATTACTCAGGATGAACTATAAACCTCCCTCAGTATATAAACACACACACCCTATCCCGCTGTATACCAATGCAGGCCATGCATGTGTCTTACCAATCAGCTTTCAAGAAACTGATCTTGACACATTACTCTGTTTATATTAAAAACATTGGTGTATGGCCTTGTTTTACCTTAAGTAAGTTGACGGTTGTTTCTATTGTGTTCCATTCGGACTTACAGGAATGAGAGGAAGTACCTGTGATTTAATGAATCCTGTGATTTAAAATTTTAAATCTCTGTCTCTCTTGTGTAGATTCGGTCGCATCGGGCGTCTGGTCCTCAGGGCCTGCCTGGAGAAGGGCATCAAAGTCACTGCCATCAACGACCCCTTCATTGACCTCCAGTACATGGTGAGATTCACTGAATTGGAAGTGATTTGTTATTTTTCTCATTGTGTAAAGCTACAGCCATGTGAAACATTCAGAAGCTCACAGATTACACAGACATCAAGGCCAAACAAGAGTTTATTTAGTATGAGGGACTTTCACACGTACGGCTTTTCTTGTCAGTTCTACAGCAGGACCGCAAAGCCAACATGACTTCTAAACTAGCCTTAAACCGGTATATAGTTAGATTTTTTACGTGTACGTGCAAAAGTACGTGCAAATCAAACACACAGCCTTGCAAAGCATATTTTATTTGACTTGTTCGTGTTACAAAGACGTTCGACGCATGCACACATTTTGGCAATGCATCACCTGGGCTACATACTAAGTTCTCCTGAAATATGTGATTACTGAATAGATATAAAGTCATGAGTTTTACAGGTAACAAACTGTCAATTTTTAAGCTATTTTTTTATTTGTGCCACAGGTCTACATGTTCAAGTATGACTCCACTCATGGACGTTACAAGGGAGAAGTGCATCAGGAGAATGGCAAACTGATTGTCGACGGTCAGGCCATTTCTGTGTTCCAGTGGTACGTTATATTACACTGAAATGTCTCTTTTTATTTGTTGTACCAGAGCCAGGCACATAACTTCATGTTTAATCAAACACGTTTAAATATGTACACACAGTCATAAAAGAAAGATTTAGATATCTTCAGAGTAAACAACTGGCATACGGTTTACTACATGCTGCTCGACTGCCCACTATTTAAAACATATAGAGTAAACATTGTTTTCATTATAGAGTGATGAATGTCACATGACTTTAATAAAATGCACGCGAGGGACGTTCAGTTTATAGCTTGGAAATGTATTTATATGGAAGTGGCATAGAAGTATTCTATTCTCAACAATGTGGAAATTCTCATTTTGTTTCAGTATGAAGCCTGCTGAGATCCCATGGGGTGATGCTGGAGCTCTGTATGTAGTCGAATCTACCGGAGTCTTCCTCAGCATCGATAAGGCTTCAGTAAGTGTCTATTGGAACATCAAATTATCTTATAATATTGAGAAATGTCTACATAAACTTTTCCCTTTATAGTCTCACATTCAGGGTGGCGCTAAGCGTGTGGTCGTGTCTGCCCCATCACCTGACGCTCCCATGTTTGTGATGGGAGTCAACCAGGACAAATATGACCCCTCCAGTATGACCATTGTCAGGTGAGTGAATATATAAAATTTGTTATATGCACAAAATATAACTAAATATAAATCAAGTATGAAAGTGTATCCCCACAGCCCTATTTGTTAGCATGCCAATGAAACGTTTAATCATGCATGTTATACAATAACTGACCCAAATTTTGGTTGTGACTTTTTTGACATCAGCAAATAACTCGACTAACGTTCATTTTGTTGAAAACATCACAGCAACGCATCCTGCACCACTAACTGCTTGGCTCCCCTGGCTAAAGTCATTCATGACAACTTTGGTATTGAGGAGGCTCTCATGGTAAGTCAAAGCCTGACGTTACTCACCCAGTCACACTTTACTGTTTCTGTGCGTGTCTTTCTTACGTTTTTTGGTCTCATCTCTTCGCAGACCACAGTCCATGCTTACACTGCCACACAGAAGACAGTGGATGGCCCCTCTGCTAAGGCCTGGCGCGATGGACGCGGTGCCCACCAGAACATCATTCCTGCTTCAACTGGCGCTGCCAAGGCCGTGGGCAAAGTCATTCCCCAGCTTAACGGGTCAGTAGTCCAGTCCAGCGTAATGTTTTCACAATATAGTAGCAGCTATGATGCATGTTTACCAAATCACTGCGCAGCACTCATACAAGATTGTTGTTTTTATTTTAGCATAAGTGTTTAATTTTTTGTATGTTTGATTTTGTAGCAAACTGACCGGCATGGCTTTCCGTGTGCCTGTGGCTGACGTGTCCGTGGTTGACCTGACCTGTCGCCTAACCCGGCCCGCTGCCTACGCTGACATCAAGGCAGCGGTCAAGAAGGCTGCTCAGGGACCAATGAAGGGAATTCTGGGATACACAGAGGATTCAGTAAGTGTTACAGTGAAAGTCTTTCTCATCGCATATTATTTTTCATAAATAGCACAAAAAGTAGATTATGACGTGTATTTTTAATTTTTGTGTTCTTGTTTAGGTGGTTTCTTCTGATTTCATTGGTGACACTCACTCTTCCATCTTTGATGCTGGTGCAGGCATCTCCCTCAATGACAACTTTGTCAAACTCATCTCCTGGTAAGATAAAGAATAGGATGCATGAAATGATTGAAAAGCCATTTATGTGCAGTGAAATTGGTATATTTCAGACATTTTAACATGATGTTTTTGTCTTACAGGTATGACAATGAATTTGGCTACAGCCATCGTGTTGCAGATCTGTTAATCTACATGCACTCCAAGGAGTAACTTAAGTTTTGTGACCACAAAACCGACCTATCATTCCTTCTTTTCAACGCACTTATTTCATAGCTGAAGCCATAGTGACACCCCTTAAATCTCTTGTTCTCACCTACAAGACAAGCTTGTCTCTGTAGCTGTCTGTGTGCGTGTTAGTTTATTTTGGCAGTATTTGTGTCGTTGTCACCCAACATGCTTTGCTGTAGTTGTTTCCATTCTGGGTGTAACCGCAGTGTGTTGGTGTAAAGAGAATTACTGATTCAAAGTTAAAAGAGGTCAAATGCTACTGTAATGCAGTTTAAAAGGAAACTAATTAAACTGTTGGAAAAAAAATAAATGTGTTCAAGTCTTTTGTCTCTTATGTGTTAATTCACGTAATTTTAGTTTAAGGTGATTTTAATAGTATCTGTGATTGCTGGGTTTTTGGGAATGCATTGGTCAACATGCTAAACATGATCAGATGTGTTAAACTGAGCACTTCATTTACCACATTAAGACTTAAATGTGTGTAATTATTATGTAATTAATATATTACTTGAAATTAAGCACATTTTTGGTAAGCCTTTTTACCATCCCTGTTATTTCCAGCACAACATTTGAAAAACATATAGGATTTTAAATGAATGTTTTACAGTACACGCAAGGGTATACAGCGAAAACTCTAAAACAAACAGATAAAGAACTGGAGTTATTTCCTTCTGATATGATAAACAAAAAAAAACAATGCTGTTTTGTGAGTTAGGGTGAATTAAGAATGATTAGGTTTTGAATTTTCAGTTTTTGTAAGGTTTCTGTTCATGAACTGGAATAACATGATACATTACTATAATGGTGAAGATGTTGCCCATCCATCTGAGAAAGATAAAAGCATATGCGGACGTTTCACGTTTGTGCTTGGGAGACACCTAGCGGCAAATAAGGGTACTGCAATACTTTGAGATTGGCTTCATGGTTACACGAGTACGCTTGCGCATTCAGATAGCTACGACCCGGAGGAGATTGGAGAGGAGGAAAAAAAAAAGTTGGAGAGGAGGAGGGATGCTGGAAGAATCGGCACTGGGATGGCGCGGAGACATTTAAATGGACCAAGTTTTCCCTTGAGTTACCTAGTCTAATTTTTTTTAAAATTCAAATAAAATATGATTTCTTATATTTCTATTTAATTAATAGCTCAGACATAAGTGGCTCTGGTCTGGTTTGGGGGGGTCAGTGCCCCCCAAACTCCGCCTATGAATAAAATATATCATGATGGATTATTTATTAATGTAAGAGGCATTAAAGAGGCATTTTCTGTAACATTTGTGTGATTGGGACACAACCTTTGGGTGGTTGGGAGGGACAGCACATCTTAATAATGATTTTGGCAACTGAAAACATATTTATTTCACCAGTTAGTTCATACCTTAAAAATATTTTGTTTTCTGTTCATCAAGACCCCATGTTTATTTCTGCTTTATTAATCGGTGTTTGTATATCAGTTGATAATTCATTCGTTACAGTGAATTATCCCCCCCCCCAAATTCACTGAAATTCTTATATTTTATTGAACATATTTAATTCTCTACCCTAAACTTTGAATAAAAATGCTTCAGATAAAAAATCCATAAAACATTTATGCAAACAGACACATGCGTTTTATAACATTTGGTTATACTCTCCCTTATCTCAATAAACTGTTAGCAGTCATTTAATTAAAGTAAAAATTTCCCCAATCCATCAGATTAAACAACATTATATAAACCATGTTTTTTTTAAATGGTTCATTTTCTTAAGGGTAATATGTATTCTATACTATAATATCCTAAATATTAATAATGCCCACATTTTCTGTGGTTTTTATTTCTTTTCATGTAAAGCTGATTTGAAACAATGCAATACGTTAAAAAACCATAGATATGTATATAAAGGCTAGATGGCTCGTCCGCGCTGATGGCCAATTGAGTGGAACGTCCGCATTTTGGCGGCCATCTTAGGACAGGGCGCTCGCTCACTCGTAGCATTGAGTTTTAATGATGCAGGTACTTTTAAATGACCATAACTTGCTCAATTTTTTACCGATTTTCAAACGGATTGGTTTGTTATAAACGTCAAAGATGTACCTATGACACTGAATACGTATACTAAAAATAAATAAAAAATTCATGAAACATGTTAAAGCATCCAGAATTATAGCCACGTTAATAACGTTTGTAAAAAACCAAACCGTTTGTAAATCCGTCAAGAATTCAGCAAGTTACGAGCATTTTAGTTGGCGTATGTCACTCACCTTCCGTCCACAGCAGCAGGGAGCAGCACTATGGCAGCACTGACCTAAGATGGCCGCCAAG